>NC_063211.1:6335787-6465225 GCF_017589495.1 Alosa alosa | reverse complement strand
AACATCTAATAAGGACAGGACGATGTTCACATGAAGTGTAATTCCCATTTCTTCTTGAAGCGAAATAAATCTGAGGATGTTTATCGGACATGCTTGGTTTTACTGCAGGCACGTTAATCTTGTAATATCAATAAGGACCTAGGTAATGTTACCTTTAGCGTTGGTTGAGTGATGGAGGCCCATTTGATTGATTGCATTTGTAGAAAACTATAAATGCGGTTATACCAAGCAAATTGATAGCAGCACTGTTTGTTTCTTTTCGACTGTCATTTATTGCACGTGCTACAAAATCATTCTGTGCAATGGAAGATTTACCAACGTTATAACGGTCTGATACAGTTTTTCCTATACATGGGTGAGACTGAGACGCCTGTTTATTTTGTTTTAAGTGCGTGCAGGGGTGTGAGAGGGAATCGATGTGCTTTTGATTCCAGCTTGGTAGTTGTAGTCTGTGAAATTAAAAAGCACGTGTGTGTGAAGTATCCAAACAATGACACCTTCATTTCATTATGGCTGCTTTTTAGCAACACACCTTATGCTACTGTGTAGTGGGTCCCATTTAGAAGTGGCTACTTCATTCGCTTTCCTTGACTCATGGAGCTGCGTGAATGTTATTACAACTTTTAAGCCCGCGATATGGCAGTTTAAGTCCGGCTTGATACTGTAAAAGTGAAGCCATTGGTTTCCAAAGGAGATTTTATTTGTGTATGCCAGCATAGCCTATTGACAATTTATGTTGTAAATAGGCCTACCTTATAATCCTACCTGTAGCTTAGGGAAGCTAACAGCTTTCTATTAGGATCTAGTTTGTTAGTTACAGTTTTGTCATAACTTCCTAATGCATTTTGCATTTAGAATAGCCAGAGCGTGTATATCTCAATCTGAAAATTAAACAATATCGGTGCCTATGGACTAGGCTGGGTGAACCTGATGATCTGCCCGCTATTTATTTTTTTTTTGATTTCTTAAAAGATTGAGCTTGGTCTGATGAAAGCCAGACTAGCCATGGACCTCAGTTACACAATGCAAGGGAACATGAATCAGCCTATATTTGTAACGAACAATAACGGACAAAAGCTCTTCAACTTTGGCCCGTTAAAATGTGTATGAACAGTCTAGCGACGCATTTCATCAAGGCCCATTTGGACATGTCAGTTATTTGCACCACTGGTTAGATGTAAAACAGCATTTCGTTTCAGACTACTGTTACTTAATTTGTGCATTAACAATAACGTTTCAGACTACTGTTACTTAATTTGTGCATTGACAATAAAGTATTACATGAACTAAAGATGACTAAAATCTTATGTAGAAGAAGAAACATTCACAAAAAATCCATCCATCCAAAAATGACCTTTGTTTTTGATAGCTGTTGAAAACGGCATGGAACTGACAGAGATGTTTTTGTTTAAAAATACATAAAAAATAAATAAATAAATAAATAACATTGTGCTGATACCTTTTGCTTTTCCCAAATACAATGTAGCCTACAGGTGTAAGTGACCTTTCATCAATCCAGTTGCAATGGATGAACTGTGATGAACTGCCCTACTTGTGATTGTTTAGAGATTTTAAAGGTTTTATAACAATGCTACATCTTCTTTGGCTATTCTACAATCTATTCACCTTTTCAGCACCAGTAGGCTACTTTCTGTGCAGCCGCACACACACACTCAGGCATGCCAAACAAGCATACACAAAAGTTTCAAGAGTGGGGGATGGAGTAAAATATGGAGACAAATTGAAGTGTGATTTATTTTCGCGGAACAGATGTACAGGACTGAGCGGCGGTCATATTTTGTACCGCTATGCGGTACATCTAGTTTTTTTAACAAATTGCATCCAACTTTAAAAGATCCCAAAATAGAGCAAGTGAAATATCCTTGCAACCAATACAGCTGTGACAGTTTAACAAGTCAGAAGAGGACAGTCACGAGGAAATATCTGAGTGGAACTGTTTCTGGAATGTCATATTTTGTATTTTTTTGTAATTGAAACTTCAGGCCTACATTTTCAGTCTGAAAATGGTTCTCAGCAACATCAACTGCCTCATGTGTGGTTTCCTCCTCACATCTCTTGTTCTGCATTTAGTGTGTTCTCAGTCATCAGAGTAACCCAGGAATGTAACACTTACCAAAAAGTCAAAAAACCAAACACACATAAAGCCGGTGAATGACAATCCAGTATATATATACTTCAATCTCAATACATCAAGTGCTAAACTTCAAAAAAGACATCCTACTGAATGTAACAATATCAGAGCTGAATTATTTTCCAACACCCACACTTACATTTGACCTTCACTTATACAGGCCACTGTTGTGAATATTTCCAGAGACACCAGACCAGTTTGTTGGGTTTACAGGGAAATAACTAACATGTTGGCCAATGCGTAGCCTTTTCAAGCATGTGTATGCTTGCAAAATACACTGGCTCTGAGTCATAGTGGGCACAGGCACATCTTCATTTGCAATTGTACTGGTTTTTATTGCAACGTTTCGGTCAGATGACCACCATTGCAAATGAAGACAGTGTGCGGGAGCTTCCTACTTTCTTTGACATTGGTGACCCTGTGGTCCCAAGGAGGTGTGCAAAAGCACAACTTTTTTGAACAGACTTTTTTGAAGAGAATACCAAGAAAATGCCCAAATATTTGAGAAAATTATAGGCCTATGTATAGCTCCTCAGGGCGCAGTCGTCCTGTAACCTTGACCACATTCAATAAGTGAATTAGGCCTATTCCTGAACTATTACGGTTTTTCAATTCAATAAATTCCCAAAACATAACATTGTGTCATCTGTTGGGTTTACAGGGTAATAAGTATGATCAAGAGTTTTACCTAGCTGTAGCCCATTCCAACATGCACATACGTGTGAGATGCACTGACTTATATGAGCCTAATGCAACCCATATGTGTGCGTGTGTGTGTATAGCATGTTAAAAACATGGTTATGAGAGATCAGAGATGAATTCGTTTTCTTTCTACTTTTACAACCACAGAACTTGGTTTGCATTGCAGACATACAGCAGCTACATAACCTCAGAGAACACCTCTGACCTACTGCTAGTACACTGTAAAAAGTTTCTGTAAATTTACTCCCAGATTCCAACATTATTCACCTGTTTCCTTCAATAAACAGGACTTTCCAGTCATTAGTAAGACAAATGTGTAAAATCAGGCTCCAACACTGTTATTTACCACGCCCGTCATGTTTATTCTGGAACACACGTACTTCCTGTTATCTTAACGTTACCTTCGATCTGGTGATGGGAAGCTGTCTGCTGAGAGAAGACGATACGTTGGAATCATACCCAAACCCATCAACACAATAAGGTGAGTTTATCTGTCATCTTTGACAAGAAATACAACGTTTGAAAGCACACTGGTCATGTTTATACAAGTTGTATAATACAACATCTCTGAATGTTACCCTGCTGAAACGAAGTTAGTAGCAGTGCTATTCAGCTAGCCAAAACTACGCTTTTGCCCTTAAGCCATGCGTTATCGTTATCACTTGTTGATCAAATTTTACGTTTCTCCATTGCAATCTGAAGCCATCTAAAAGTGTTGGTATGAGTAGGGTATGCGTAGTTTTTTAAAGTTTAACTCGCGTGATTTACCTGCTATAACACTGTTTGCTAGCTAAGTCTGCTTAGCATCATCAGTTTAATAAACCAGTGGCCGTATAAACAATATGGCACAAACGGATCAGTGTAGTCCTTCAGTTGACAGTTTAGAAAGCTAATGCTAGTTAGTAGCCTAGCTAGCTTTCCATAACAGAGGTGGTTGCATGACACGTGTATGGTATTCCTCCGGAGTTCATTTGAGCTAGCGGCATGCAACAGGAAGATGTTTACATGTCATATATGTGGGCATCAGTCCACTGCGTCTATTTATGTGAGCCATACCTAAATTCATGACAATATGCCCGATATAGACCTTCCATGCTGTGTTCCAGATTGCCAAATTAAAGAGACATGCAGGTCTTGAATTTCCCCTGGGGATCAATAAAGTATCTATCTATCTATCTATCTATCTATCTATCTAGGTCTTTAGACACACATATATAGAAACCATAAACAATGTGGTTTTGATAAGACAGACAATTTCAAAAGCAAGCACCCTCACTTTGCACACACATTCCTCACACAAACATCTTATCACACCCGCCTCATCACTTTTAATCATTCAATGGCAGACACACACACCTTTCATACTCACCTTGCAGACAACTCACATTCACTCACTCCTTACACACACACACACACACACACACACAACACACTCACAGAGATTACATTCACTTTCTCACTCACACACACACATCATGAAGAGTTGTTCAGTGCCTTTCTTTTCTTTTGCTAAGGGATGTGCGACTGTAGCTGATGTTGAGTCTTCCAAGCCTACCTGTGACCTTCGCCTGATATTACTAGGTATGTTTGTTTTCATTCACTAGAGTAATAATGATCAACATATACATATTTAAATCAACTTTTGAACACTAAATGTTTTTTTTTTTTCTGTATTGAATTTTGTTTGGACAAAATCCTAAAAGGAATCTAATCATAGTTGACATGTGGATCTATATCTTAAATTGAATATGATAAATTCTTTTTTCAGGTGAGCGACAAGGTAATCATCAAAAGTGGATGGTCAGCATTGAATCCTTAATCGTTTGTGAAGGGTCCAACCTCGCCACATTTCTAACAGGGATTATGAGACATGTTTCTCCACCTTCTATATTCTGAATCTGCAATATCAGGAGGAGGCAGCGTGCACCCTTGAATTCTTCCAGAGGTAAGTTCATGTCACACTTTCGAACCAGAGTTTGTTTTATGTGTGGTATGTATTGGGGGTTGTGTAGTAGTCTACTATGTAGTTATAAGCACTACTATGCAGGATTACACCCTCTGAAGAGAGCAATCATGCATAGTACTGCTGTAATAACCACATAACACTATACTTCTACTTCATACAACTGATTAAATCAAATATAAATGCAGTTACAGTAAGTAATAAATGTCAGTTAATTTCATTGTGAGAAAGTGTGTTAACGTTACAAATTCACATCCGATTCATTCACTTTGGCACAATTTTCCTCTACATGAATCTAGTGTACCCTATCAGTTTTTGTAACTCTCTCTCTCTCTTTTCTCTCTCTCACAGAAAAAAGGCCCAGAAGAAGCCTAAGAACAATCACTAATAAGTGAAGTGAATGTTACTTGATTTCTCATGAATGTTACTTGATTCCTCCCTGATTATCATTTATACTCATCTCTTACTTTAAATTCTTCTGGACATAATCTGTCAGTTTATTCATTCTCACATGTACACAAGGCCAATGCGATGCAATGATATTGATAATTGATAAATATCTGTGATGATTATTCTGTATCTTATTTGATTTTGAAATAGTACTACTTTTAGATAACATGTCTACATTTTACATACATAAGTGATACACAAGCCTAATCGATGATGTTTTTATTTTCCATGATAATTCTTTTGTACCTTATTTCCGATTTTTTGAAATACAACTAGATCAATGTGTCTACATTTTACATTCATATTGATACCACGAGCCTAATCTTGAGGGTTTTGTTTTCATGATAATTCTTCTGTACCTTATTCCTTGTTTTTTTTTGAAATACGATTTTCAAAATACTACTAGATAAGCGTGTCTACATTTTAAACGGGCCTAATGCAATGTATTTGTTTTCCATTGTAATTCCTCTGTATCCTATTACCTGTTCTTTGAAATCCGATTTTCAAAATACTACTATGTATCTACATTTTACATTCATACATGATACACGAGCCTAATGCGATGTTTTTATTTTCCATGATAATTCTTCTGTGTCTTATTCCCTGATCCTGAAATACGATTATAGTCAGTCTACATGTTCCTGAATTACTATTTACTATTATCTTGCTTCATGTCCCTTCATCTTTCAAAGATTACTTTACTGTTAAGACTGTCAAGTAAGTGCTGTGAAATAAAATATCTGTTAAACTACAAATAAGTAACTGATGTGAAAAAATGGATTTTTATCTTTAAAATGTTCATTTGAGAGTGGATGAACTCAATATATGGCACTTGTTTCCTGTAATTGTAAAAAATTAAAGACCTGTTGTGTAACTAACGTGAAGATCACATTTTTTCTTGTTATGAAAATGATGTTATATACTTAACAGGAATTTAATGTTATGGTAGTCTGCCGTTAAACAACGGGAAGCTCCTGGAAATCCTGCCAGTTGTTTCCTGTTAATTTACAGGAAATTAATGTTGTTATTTTACATTAACTTAATGTTAAACCAGGGCACCGTTAAATAACAGGAACTTCCTGGAAACTCTGCTGCCAGTTGATTCCTGTTTTGTTACGGGAAATTTTCTTACAGTGTAGGTCATGCACACAACCTGCACTTCCCTCTTCCTTCTACCACTAACTCATTTAACAACACTTGACTGGTACTTGATCAAATCCTGTGATAATGAATTCTAACACTCAGATTTCATCTTGCATACATTCCTTCCCTGAACTTACACATACCCACATAAACACACACACACACAAACATACACACACACACACAGAAACATGTACACACAGGCCTGTGTGGTTGAGCTCTGATGTGGGTGTGCTAGACAAAAAGGCTACATTTCACTGCTAGAATCGGCTGTCTCATGAAGGAAGCACACTCATGAATAGGTTATCAGACAGTGACACAATGTGTCTGGCATTGAAAGTGATTGTGAGAACAGAGGTGGAACGAGTGCATGGACTGCTGTACTATCACATAAAGTTATAAAATGCTTTATTATGACCGCCGCGCAGCGAAGCGGCGGTCATATAGGTTTAGTCAGATTTTTATTTATTTATTTATTTATTTATTTATTTATTTATTTATTTATATATTTTTTTCGCATGCCCAAATTTCCGTCAATGATTCCCGGGACACTGAAAGACCGGGGTACACGAAACTTGGTGGGCATGTAACCCCACATGGATAGCATGGAACCATCATTTTTCGTTTTGATCTGTAGCCCCCCCGCTGGACTGGACCCCCCCGAAAGGAGGGTAGGGCAGACACAGTTTTCTGTGAATATCTCGAAAACCGTAGGGTTTAGGAGGACCATTTTTTTTTGTATGTTGATCTCAAGGGGCCATGTCAACCCATTCCATAACCACTCATTTCATGTATAGCGCCACCTAGTTAAACACAAAAAAGTAAAAATGAGGTGTTGTAATTGAAGGTATCTGTGACCTAACATAGTCAAAACTGCACGAAATTGGAAGTGTAGGATCATTATGACACCCTCTGTTTGCGCCAAGTTTTGTGGAATTCCGTTCATGGGGGCCACACAATAAATTAATTTATGTTACTATACACCAACTGGCCTGTAGGTGGCCGGAGACAGTTTTCTGTGAATATCTCGAGAACCGTAGGGCCTAGGAGGTCCACCTTTTTTTTATGTATGTTGGTCTTAAGGGGGCATGTCAACCCATCCCATTACCACTTATTTCATGTATAGCGCCACCTAGTTAAAAAAATTAAAAGCAAAAACTTAGGTGTTTTCATCACAATATCTCTGGCTGACAAGGTCAAAACTGCATGAAATTAAAAGTGTAGGATCATTATGACACCCTCCGAATGCATGCCAAGTTTTGTGTACTTTCGTTCATGGGGGCCTTACAATAAAATAATTTATGTGTACATTTAGTGGCGCATACACCAACAAGGATTCCCGGGACACTGAAAGACCGGGGTACACAAAACTTGGTGGGCATGTACCCCCACATGGATAGCATGGAACCGTCATTCTTCGTTTTGATCTGTAGCCCCCCCCCCCCCGCTGGACTGGACCCCCCGAAAGGAGGGTAGGGAAGACACAGTTCTCTATGAATATCTTGAGAACTGTAGGGCCTAGGATGACCAATTTTTTCCGTATGTTTGCCTCCAGGGGTCATGTTAACCCATTCCATGTGCACACATGTGCATAAACAGATACACACGCACACACATACATTTACAGTAATCATACGTATGACACATATTCACACAGTAGACATATGTACGCATGCATGCACATGCACAAACACACATACATTACATTACATTACATTACATTTAGCAGACACTTCTTGACCAAAGTGACTTACATATGTCAGCTATATTACAAGGGATCACATTGTCCCCGGAGCAACTTGGGGTTAAGTGCCTCAAGGGCACAACGGTGGAAGCCGGGAATTGAACCGACAACTTTCAGGCTACTAGCACGCTAGCCCAGCTCCTTAACCACTACACTACCACCGCCCCATTACGCCCCAGCTCCTTAACCACTTCACTACCACATACGCAGGCAAACACACAAGCACGCACATACACACACACACACACACACACACACCCACACACATAAACATAAATTTGTACATGCACACATGCACACAATTCAAGAATTTTTCCCGTCATCTACTCCCTGAATTTTTGGTCATTGATACCGGGACACCGAACCACCGGGTACATGAAATTTGGTGGGTATGTAGCCCCACTAGACTTTTACGGAAAATTTCGGTCCCTCGGGACCACCACCACCCCCCCACCCGTGCTGGGCCCCTGAACATAAAAAAAAACAGTTTTTCCTAAATAACTACCTGAACCGTGGCACTGAGGATGAAGAATCTTTTATGGTATGTTGGTCTCAAGGGCCCACATCAACCTGGCTCATAATCACTCATTTGTGATTTGCACCCCCACCCCCCGGTAAAAAATGAAAATGCAATATTATTCTGCTTTAATCGCCCCTATCTTCAGTAAAGATGTTCAGAACTGCACCAAATTTTATGTGTATGATTGACCTGGCATTCTCTGGGGGTATGCCAAGTTTCGTAGAATTTCACCATGGGGGGGGTCTAAAAAAATTAGGTTATGTGTACATTTAGTGACTGTACACTCATTGGCCTGTAAATGGTGGTGCACACACACAGGCACCCACATACTATCGGTATTAGAACGGCCGATACATAATTACAAATTCAGTAGGATTAAAAGAAAGCCAAAATAAATATTCATCATCATCATCATGGCTGCATTTTCAGTATTATGGTAGAAGTAGTCATTTGTCCACTAGATGGCATGATCGTTGCAGTGAGACGTAATTTTGTTGGAAGTTAAAAGTGGGTTGGAAAAACAATGGACGCTTCCTACAAGGACTGTAATTTACCGCAGCGAACATCTAATAAGGATAGGACGATGTTCACATGAAGTGTAATTCCCATTTCTTCTTGAAGCCGAAATAAATCTGAGGATGTTTATCGGACATGCTTGGTTTTTACTGCAGGTACGTTAATCTTGTAATATCAATAAGGACCTAGGTAATGTTACCGTTAGCGTTGGTTGAGTGATGGAGGCCCATTTGATTGATTGCATTTGTAGAAAACTATAAATGCGGTTATACCAAGCAAATTGATAGCAGCACTGTTTGTATCTTTCGACTGTCATTTATTGCACGTGCTACAAAATCATTCTGTGCAATGGAAGATTTACCAACGTTACACCGGTCTGATACAGTTTTGCCTATACATGCTTGAGACTGAGACGCCTGTTTATTTTGTTTTAAGTGCGTGCAGGGTGTGAGAGGGGAATCGATGTGCTTTTATTCCAGCTTGGTAGTTGTAGTCTGTGAAATTAAAAAGCACGTGTGTGTGAAGTATCCAAACAATGACACCTTCATTATGGCTGCTTTAGCAACACACCTTAAGCTACTGTGTAGTGGGTCCCATTTAGAAGTGGCTACTTCAGCTTTCCTTGACTCATGGAGCTGCGTGAATGTTATTACAACTTTGCTACCACGATATGGCAGTTTAAGTCCGCTTGATACTGTAAGGCGAAGCCATTGGTTTCCAAAGGAGATTTTATTTGTGTCGCCAGCATAGCCTATTGACAATTTATGTTGTAAATAGGCCTACCTTATAATCCTACCTGTAGCTTAGGGAAGCTAACAACTTCTATTAGGATCTAGTTTGTTAGTTACCGTTTTGTCATAACTCCCTGATGCATTTTTGCATTTAGAATAGCCAGAGCGTGTATATCTCAATCGGAAAATTAAACAATATCGGGTGCCTATGGACTAGGCTGGGTGAACCCAGCCTGATCTGCCCGCTATTTATTTTTTGATTTCTTAAAAGATTGAGCTTGGTCTGATGAAAGCCAGACTAGCCATGGACCTCAGTTACACAATGCAAGGGAACATGAATCAGCCTATATTTGCAACTAACAATAACGGACAATAGCTCTTCAACTTTGGCCCGTTAAAATGTATGAACAGTCTAGCGGCGCATTTCATCAAGGCCCATTTGGACATGTCAGTTATTTGCACCACTGGTTAGATGTAAAACAGCATTTCGTTTCAGACTACTGTTACTTAATTTGTGCATTAACAATAACGTTTCAGACTACTGTTACTTAATTTGTGCATTGACAATAAAGTATTACATGAACTAAAGATGACTAAAATCTTATGTAGAAGAAGAAACATCCATCCATCCAAAAATGACCTTTGTTTTTGATAGCTGTTGAAAACGGCATGGAACTGACAGAGATGTTTTTGTTTATAAATACACAAAAAAAAAAAAAATAACATTGTGCTGATACCTTTTGCTTTTCCCAAATACAATGTAGCCTACAGGTGTAAGTGACCTTTCATCGATCCAGTTGCAATGGATGAACTGTGATGAACTGCCCTACTTGTGATTGTTTAGAGAGAAAGGTTTTATAACAATGCTACATCTTCTTTGGCTATTCTACAATCTATTCACCTTTTCAGCACCAGTAGGCTACTTTCAATTGCAGCCGCACACACACACTCAGGCATGCCAAACAAGCATACACAAAAGTTTCAAGAGTGGGGGATGGAGTAAAATATGGAGACAAATTGAAGTGTGATTTATTTTCGCGGAACGGATGTCCAGGACTGAGCGGCGGTCATATTTTGTACCGCTATGCGGTACATCTAGTTAGTAACATATGCGTTGCTTCAGACAGTGATGGAGAAGGGGAGAACCCTCTGTGTGATGCCTTAAACACACTTGGCCAAGATAAAGTGTCCAGTGTCTGGCTTCGTTGATGTTAATGATACTTTAATTATGCCATAACAGGCTTATCTTGGCCCAGAGTGTTTGAGGTGTGTTTGACAAAAAACGGTACTATCCTCATCAAAACTGTAATGGCTTACCAATACGTAGGTTCACGTAGGTGCAACAGGCACCGAGGAAGGCAAAGTTGTGGACAGTGGGTGTGTTCGAAACGGGAGACAGCTGCCTACTGCCCTCCTCCCTACATAGAGAGCTGTCTCACTAGACATGACTTTGGATTAAATGCATCTTTTAAAAATGAGCGTAGCACTCTAGAATCTTTGGTTAACACTACGGTATGACGTTAGCAAAGGCCTGACGTTAAGGATAACGGCCGCCGAGGTGTCTTGTTATACGGAATTAATGGACGAGGGCGAGGGGCAAAAAACTCCCCGACACGCAGCGGATCCTCCGCCCGAGTCCATTAATTCCGTATAACTGGACACACCTCGAAGGTGAGGAAAACAAAAATGTTCGGTTTTACCATGAGCTCCCATGTACATGCCCCCAGAGTGTATAGCGCTGTAGCTGCCTGGCTGCGTTAGCCTCTGGCTGTAGAAACTCGAGCTAGGTAAAACCGAATGTTTTTTTGACAGTAGGCTACTCGGTGACCTCGAGAAACGGAGTGAAAACTTCTCCTTTGACTTATCACTGGCTTACACACAATGTGTGTGTGTGCATGTGTCTGTGTGTGTCTGTGTATGTGCTTTAGTTGATGCATTCAGTTAAGTTAGACTCAAGCTACTCCTGACCATCAGGTTCCCAAACCCAGGGACCAGTGTGCTGACAGCACCACACAGGCACACCAATGGCATGTGAGTACGTGTTTTGCTCTGTTTTACTCACACCAATGGCATGTGAGTACGTGCTCTCCCATCAGCATCAACATGTTTACAAAACTCAGCCCAAACCTAGTCTGCAGATATCATATGTGGTTCACAGGACAATTTTCCTATATAAGCTAATTTTATGTTTGGTTCCACTTCAGCTGCAAATGTAGAGTTTAGACTTGCATGAATAGAGGGAGCTAATGGAAAAAAGTGCATGACTCACAACGTACAGTAAGAACTTTATTTGAAAAAACCATCCATGGCTAAATGATACCCTCCGATCGCAGCGCACCAAACTCAGAGCCGCGGAGAGGAAATGGCACAAATCCAAACTAGCTGACGACCTCAAAAATTACCAGACACTCCTGACCTCCTTCTCAGCCAGCATCACTGCTGCTAAGACTGCTTTCTACCATGACAAAATCAACAGCTACAGACACTTTCGAAAACTTTTCTCAACCTTCAAATCGCTACTCAACCCTCAGCTGCCTCCTCCTCCATCCAGCCTTACTGCAGATACCCTCGCCTCATTTTTTACAAACAAAGTGGCGGCAATCAGCAGTCAATTCTCTACATGCCCACTCAATGCATCTGACTCAGAGACCGCACTCCTACAACCTCTAGGGACTACTGGAACATCTTTTTCAGCATTCACGCCTCTCTCCGAGAGTGAAGTGTCCAGACTCCTGACATGCAGCCGTCCTACCACATGCTCGCTGGACCCTATACCTACGAGCCTACTTCAGTCCATCAGCCCGACCATCGCTCCAGCTATCACACATGTGATCAATGCCTCGCTAACCTCCGGCACATTTCCAACAGCGTTCAAAATGGCCCGGGTAACACCGTTACTTAAGAAAGCTTCTCTCAGCCCTGCTCAAGTCGAGAACTACCGCCCTGTCTCACTACTGCCTTTCCTATCCAAAGGCATTGAACGAACAGGTCTCTGACTTCCTTTCACAGAACAACCTTCTGGATCCAAATCAGTCTGGGTTCAAAAGCGGCCACTCTACCGAAACGGCTCTGCTGTCTGTAACAGAAGCCTTAAAAGAAGCCAGGGCGACCGCCGGTCATCAGTACTCATTCTGCTTGACTTATCGGCTGCATTTGACACGGTTAATCACCGTATCCTTCTCTCTATACTCGCTGACATGGGAATCTCGGTTCTGCTCTCTCCTGGTTTGAATCCTACCTCACAGGGCCTTTCGTTTAACGTATCATGGCTTGGTCAGCTATCCGCACCTCACCATCTAACCACAGGGGTCCCCAGGGCTCAGTGCTGGGCCCCCTCCTCTTTGCTATCTACACCACCTCCTTGGGACAGATTATCCGTTCAAGACGGCTTCTCATACCACTGCTAAGCAGGCGACACACAGCTCTATCTGTCCTTTCCACCTGGCGACCCCCTGGTTTCAGCACGGATCTCGGATTGCCTTTCAGACATAGCTACATGGATGAAGGCACACCACCTCCAGCTGAACCTCTCAAAGACTGAACTGCTGGTCATCCCAGCTAAACCTACCATACTCCACGACATCAACATCAAATTTGACTCCCTGTCTGTTTCACCGACCAGGACTGCAAGAAATCTAGGAGTTGTTCTTGACAACCAACTAAACTTCTCGGATCATGTTGCCTCAGTCGCCCGGGCATGCCATTTTGCACTCTACAACATACGGAAAATCAGGACTTACTTGACTCAAGATGCTACCCAACTTCTGGTTCAGGCAATAGTCATCTCACGACTCGACTACTGCAATGCCCTCCTGACAGGTCTCCCAGCCTGCGCAGTGAAACCACTTCAGATGATCCAGAAGCGGGTGGCGCGCCTGGTCTACAACCAACCCAAAAGGGCACATGTTACCCCGCTGCTCATCCAGCTACACTGGCTACCTATGGCGGCCCGCATCAAATTCAAGTCTCTAACGCTTGCCTACAAAGTAGTCTCGGTTCTGCTCCCACCTACTTGAATGCCCTCATACAGACTTACACTACCTCCAGACCGCTGCGCTCCTCTGACGAGCCGCGCCTAGCTCTACCCACCGTGCGCTCAAGCCAATCCAAACTTTTTCTCATCTGTTGTTCCTCGTTGGTGGAACACACTGCCAGTTCCTACAAGGGCAGGGACATCCTTTTCCACTTTCAAAAACTCCTGAAGACCCAGCTCTTTAGAGAACATCTACTCTCATAGCAACACTTACAACAAGTCTTACTGATCCTAGCACTCACCAGCCGTTTTAAACTGACAAGTAACTGTTAAAAACAGCACTCACCAACACGCACTTATTCTTACTGTACTCTAATAATTTTTTTTTTTTTAAACTGTCCTAAAATTGTGAGAATTGTTCTAAAAACTTACTGTTTACCATGTTGTTAGTCGCTTTGGTTAAAAAGCGTCAGCCAAATGTAATGTAATGTAATGTAATGTAATGAAAAGAAGTTGCAGAAATTACACATTTAAGGGATAAAAAGCTCCAGCATTCTGTATGTGTAGCCTATGTTTGTGTGTATGTATGTATGTATGTATGTATGTGTGTATGTATGTATTGTGTATGTATGTATCATTTTTGCACAGCCTCTGTTTCTGTTATAAGTAAAGCTATTTTGGTCCGTATCACTCTATATCATTACCTGTTCTAAAGTAGAAGGTGCTAAGTAAAATGGCTCACTTGAAAACACCAATCCGGCTAAATATGGTTTATGCAGAACAGGCTTGTGGCTTTTCACTGAAAAGTATGTTTAGCATGCAGCAGAAGCAAGCACCACAGGAAACAAGCGCTAAACCCACAGTTATAACTGTGTAAGGACATTCAATACTTGCTTTAGAACAACACACCAACAACATATTATACTACTACTTGATATGTTTTACTTAAAATGCAAATAGTAGACAACTTGCACCATCCTGGCCCAACTGTGAGATGTACCTTTAACTAATTTACTCTAAAATGAGTGATGGCCAAGAATGATGTGCCTACAGACTCAAAACTATATGCAATGAATGATCTTTGAAGCTGTGCAACAAAACCATTCAAGTTTAAAGGTGCTCTAAGCAATGTTGGGTAATGTCACTTCTGTTGACGTTCAAACAAAACAGAGAGCTAGCTTACTACTCCCTCCCCCTCCCGTGCAATTGAAACTCTCCTAAACGTGCATCTCGTCGGTGATTGACTAGAACAGTTAGTTATGTTTTTACTTTTTATGGTCCAGACCAAGTTTTTTTAGTTGCTGGCAGCTAGCGGATGGTGAGGTGATGTAAGAGCACCATAAAGAAATAAGTATCTTCCCATACATCTACATTAGCAATTACATGATAATGTCCAGTCATTGCTTCACCAGATAAAAACCTACACCTTTAAGGTTTCACAAATCTACTGACTGACTCACTGCATATTGTTTACAATGTCGGCTTCCAAAGAAAACTTTATACACAGGAATGATCTGTTGTCACATGACAAACAGGCCCAAATCAGACAAGAGTAAACACAACAAAACAATAAATACAATCAGCAAGCATCTGTCACACGTGTGCAAACATACGTTCAGTGTTTCAGGAAATTGATTTTCATTTTCGCCCCAACTAAAAGAATAAAATCAGGAAATGTAAATAGTGAAAACAGTTTTTCATTTGAACTTGACTTGTTAAAGACGTCAAACAGTGACTTCATGAACACTGCACAGCAGTAACACTCACAAAAATGACTTTGAGTTGACAGATACAAAAACTTCAATTTATCACAGCATCTCAGTCACAGAGAAAGTGATACATTTACATTGACATATTTAATGTGAATAATGCATGCAATGTCAATTGTGATTATGTTTCACTTTTGGACTTTATGTGACTCCTCCACATTTTTCTCTGATAATGCAGTGCTAAAAGAAGGCGCCTGGTTGGACGTTCAAGGACACCTGACCTATGTTACAGCCTAATATGCTATGATTGGACTGTTCAAGAATACCATTTTGCTGTTTAAAGTTCTCCATTGCCAGGAGAATCACCAATGCCCTTGACTTACTATTTTTGTGTTTTGTGTTGTGTTTTTTTTTTTTCAATTGTGAAGCGAGCTTTGGTGTCTTGAAAGGCACATTATAAATACATTTTTATTGTTATTATCATTATTATTATTATTATTACTAAAATGATGTAAGAATATGGAAATGCCATTGCAGTATTTCTTTGGTCTTCCACAATTAAAAACAGTACATTGTGATATAGATTATGTCTATAGAAAAGTGCAAAACCCATCCTAAACCTTAGAGTATAGTATCTCTGTGTAAGAGCTGTCAAGGTTTCTTATCCGTGTTGCTCTTGGTGTTGTGGACAACATCATTTCAGAATTCTAGGAAAACAGAAAATAACAGAAATAACCATTCACACACATTCACATACAACACCTGATGCAACATTAATAAGCATTCACATACAACACCTGATGCAACATTAATAATTATTCACATACAACACCTGATGCAATATTAAGGACAATTGTATTAACACTAGGGATGCACCGAAGCATCAGTTCAGTGCAAAATATTGCTTTTTTGGAATTATAATTAAAAAGAAAACACACAACAAACATCTGAGGTTATTTATGCATCTACAGCTTCATTACTGCATTATGCATCACAGCAATTAATGGGATTTGGTTTTGGATTCGGCCAAATAGAGTATAAACATTGCAATATAGTTCAAATGAACAGGGTTTTAGTAAGCTTACTTTAAGTAAAATAGTAAAAATAACAATAACATTATGTAAGGGATAATGTATAGAACGCCGGTCATTACTGGGAAAATAAGTCCCGACAGGGCGAACCGGACCCCGACGCGCAGCGGAGGGGTCTTGTTCCACCCCTGAAGGTACTTATTTTCACAGTAATGACCGGGTGTTCTATACGATATCCCGCTTTATTCTCTGACTACTTGCCAAAACGAAATAATAAACTCCCCACGATATGACTTTAGCCTACATAACCTAGCCTATTTGTTACCGTTCATCGTGGCATTTGCTGAGAAACAAATAGGCCTAGTTCGCAACACACGCTGCTGAACTTGAATAAAACATTCTTTAGAACACAGCTGCTGATCAACCGTCTGCTTTCACGTTTGAATGAAGTTCCAGTCCTTGCGTAGTGATATGAAAGACATTAATCAGAAGCACAAAACCCGTTGCCATTGACAGCGGTGATTAAATGCTTTGCCGGTGATTTATGTAGATTTAACATAGGCCCGAACGTTGGGAAGGCCCATTCATGTGAATGGAACGTTCTGCAGCACTCTGAAGAGCCGTGTAATAATAACTATGGACCCTTTCAACAATAAAACAAAAACAATGCTTGAACGTTCTATTTGGGCCCCAATCTACTTCCTCTGCATTAAGATAACATGGAATCTTAAAAAGGAAGTCTTGTGGGGCCAACTATGATGCTGATAATGGAACACTCTTGAAAGGGTCCATATAAGTATTAGAAGTACATACGTGAGGGTCAGAGTCATGGGGCGGCTCCACACTTGTGTTGTTTTTCTTCAGAGTTGAACATCTCTTTACCGCCACTGATGGTTTTAATTTTGTACAGAAGAAAAAGCATAGCTTGTACAGACATTCATGCATCTTGCCGCTATTTGAGTACATTTGTTTACATTTGTTTACATATTTTGTTTACATATTAAACAGTACTCACCTGAGAGTAGAGTGATGAGGATACAGTTGAGAAGACACGACACAACAAAGGGGAAAGACGTCATTGATTTTAGATAGTCCTGTGGCCATTGTTGAGGTTGCTGAGGCTCTATCCTCGTCAAATTGCTTGGAGAATGATGGTCCTCTAGAAAAGAAAATGTTTTCATGAGTAGTATATATTACACTCACAAAGACAGGTTTGCAGGTTCAGTTTAAATTCTTAATCCACATATAAATTGACATAAAACCAAGGCTTAGCAGCACATAACAGCTGATCACACAATACCACCTGTGGCATTAAACTGTAAAAATCATGGTCATTAAAATGGAAAATGTAGAAACCTTCTATAACTCTTTCAAAAAGGAATTTGTTTCTTCAAATGGCAGTGCTCTAAACATATAGACATATTCACGTATTCACAAACACTTACATGTACCTGTTATAATGAGTGTGGTGCCATTGCTGAATGTAACATGCTCCTCTATTCTACAATAGTATGATCCAAGCTCAGTCCTGGTCACATTGTGTATAACTAGCCTACTAAATGTCTGTAGGGAGTATTTCTTTCTAAATCCCTTGTGTTGAAGACAGAGTGAGCACTAGTCCTTCCAACTGATTGCAGTATGTGCACTGGAGGCTCACACTGGCGTTGTATGAACCAATAAATCTCCTCTTCAGCAAGAGAACAGTTTAGAGTCACATTTTGTCCAAACTCCACTGCTATCTTGGTCAAGCTACCTGATACTCCAGAGCTGAACAGCAAGCTCAGAAACCAGAGGAAATGCATGCCTAGTTATAGTTATAACCTAATGAAAATGAGATGCTATCCCGTTGCATCAGACTGAATTAAGTGGAAGTTTGTGGCATTGATGGATGACCACTGCTCGTGTCCTGTTCCAGTGGCCTCTGTTAACTTTAGTGGCAGTTATTACAACAGCCAAAAATATCAATTTCAAAACTGATTCTGATTCTGATTGTGAATTAGAACTAAATCAATGGATCAACTTTCATAAAGCTGCTTTCTGATACACTTTTTTTTTTTTTTTTTTAAATAGGCCTATTTTGGTAATATTTGGTCACAACTGTAATACTACTCAGTCCCCACACACAGCGCTGCTGACATGTATCTGTTCATGCAGCACAAGGACACATGGGGAGTGGGGGTGTTAAAGGGGGGCACTGCCCCTTCTCATAATGCCATACTGTTGCTCTTCAGCTCTTGACTAGTGCAAGTCATGCTTTCGGTTATTTCTCAATCTGCCACCAGGTGGCACTATATTTCACTTTGAACAGATGCACTGCTAAGTTCTGCTGTTGTGGTATGATCTAGTATAATTTAGAGGTGGAGAGAGAGAGTTTACCACTTCCATTAATTTCAATGGTCAATACTGTGCTATACAGTAGCTACTCCAGAAAGTACAAAACTGACTGCTGACATCATGGTCCTTGGTGCTCAGTTTTGGTAGGCCTACAAAAACTGTTACGCAAGACCTGAATACACATGAACAAGATCACATGGCACAGGCACATGACCAGTCTACTAAGCTGATCACACAGACACATGCTTGAAACCATCCTCCTGGACATAAAGCTATCTCACTCATCCTGATTGTGACTTGTGTTCGGTTAGCTTAAAAAATACTTTACTTTACCCAACTTAGATACTGAAACACAGATGAATAGCCTATGTTTGTTAATTCATTGTCTCTTGTCAGTACACCAAATAAGGAACGCAGATGGCGGCGCGTACACACGCAGCGACCTCTCTCTGTCCCAACCGTACGGTGTTTTGTTCGTTTAAAAAGTGTTTGTCCGAAAGTTTTACGTGTTCGTCTTGTCTTACTACGTCGTACTACAAGTACAGCAGGCAGTTTTTAATTGACATCTGCAAAAGCAAGTTTTGCAGCGTTCTGGACTTTGCAACAGAGACGCTAAAGGAACTCGGACTACTCCGGCCTGCAACAACACCGGACTCGCCTGCTACTCCTCCCCCGGAAAGAAAGCGTCGGAAGCGGTGTGCGAGGAAGCAGAAGAGGGGCAAGCGCGGAGGCGTCCGGGCCAGGCTAGCGGCCAGCCCAACTCGCCCAGCCATACCATCCATTCTCCTGGCAAATGTACGATCACTGGACAACAAAATGGATCACATACGACTGCTGAGATCAACGAACCGGACAGTAAGTAACTGCTGTGTGCTCGTCTTCACTGAGACTTGGTTAAATGACAACATTCCGGACTCTGCTGTACAACTGGAGCAGCTAGCATGCTATCGAGCAGACAGGGCCATTGTAAAGGGAGGTAAATCACGAGGAGGAGGAATCTGTGTTTACATCCGTGACGAATGGTGCCGGGACACTGTAGTAGTATGCAAACACTGCTCACCACTGGCAGAGTTTATGATCATAAAGTGCCGTCCTTTTACCTGCCAAGGGAAATTACTGCGATTCTGCTAGTCGCAGTATACATCCCGCCTACCAACAACAACAGCGATAAGAACGCGGCTCTTAGTGAACTGTACCAGGCTGTCAGTGAACAACAGACGGCACACCCAGACGGTTTCACCATCTTCACTGGAGATTTTAACCATGCTGATCTAAAAACTGTACTTCCAAAGCTACACCAGCATGTTGATTTTCCAACAAGAGGAGATAACATCCTGGACCTGGTCTACACACACACACAAAGGAGCATACAAAGCCACCCCCTCCCCCACATTGGACTTTCAGACCATATCACTGTTATGCTAATGCCCGTGATACAGACAAAGGGTAAAGTTTAACAAACCGGTTCGTAAGCAGGTAAAAAGTGTGGCCTGAGGGAGCCTCCGATGCTCTTCAAGACTGCTTTGACACAACAGACTGGGAAATGTTTAAGCAGGCAGCCACTTACAACAACCGGACAGACATAGAGGAGTATACAGACACTGTAACCTCTTACATCACCAAGTGCATCGATGATGTGACCCACACAAAAGACATCATCACTCGGGCTAACTGGAAGCCATGGCTGACAGGGGATGTCCTCAGGCTGCTGAGGGCCAGAGACAAAGCCTACAGAGCTGGGGATGAAGCTGGCATGAAAACAGCGAGAGCCAACCTGTCCCGTGGCATCAAGGAAGCAAAAAAAGGAATACACTCACAAGATAACCACCCACTTCAAAGACAGCAGGAACTCACAAAGCCTATGGCAGGGCATTCAGGCCCTCACGGACTACAAGCCCGCGCCACAGAGCTGTGAGAGCAACATCCCTCTGCTCAACAACCTGAACCGCTTCTTTGCTCGCTTTGAAGCACAAAACAGCACCTGCCCACAGAAGACCCACCCCCTCTACATGAGCAGCCCCTGTGCCTCTCTGCCGACAGCGTGAAGAGGACACTTGCTGCTATCAACACCCGTGAAGGCAACAGGTCCAGACAACATCCCAGGTCGCGGCGCTGAAGGACTGCGCGGGGAGCTTAAGGATGTCTTCACAGACATCTTTAACACTTCCCTGAAGCAAGCCATCGTCCCCATCATGTTTCAAAGCTGCCACCATCATACCTGTGCCGAAGAAAACTGCTCCATCCTGCTTCAATGACTACCGCCCTGTGGCACTGACACCCATCATCATGAAGTGCTTTGAGCGGGCTTGTCATGTCACATATCAAAGCCATTCTCCCCCACCCTGGACCCCTTCCAGTTTGCATACCGAGCCAAGCGGTCTACAGAGGATGCAATCTGCTCTGCCCTCCACCCAGCCCCCTCACCCACCTGGAAAAAAAAAGAGACTCATATGTGAGATTGCTTTTTATAGACTTCAGTTCTGCATTCAACACCATAATACCACAACAACTCATCTGCAAACTTGACAAACTGGGACTCAGTACCTACCTCTGCAACTGGCTACTGGACTTCCTCTGTCAGAGGCCCCAAGTAGTAATGCGATGTTGGCAACAATACCTCAAGCAGCATCACACTGAGCACAGGGGCCCCCCAAGGCTGCGTGCTCAGTCCGCTGCTCTTCACCCTGCTGACGATGACTGCTGCAACCTACAGCAACAATCACATAGTGAAATTTGCTGGACGACACAACTCTGGTGGGTCTCATCACCAAGGGCTTACGAGACTCAATACAGGTTGGAGGTCGACCATCTGACCACGTGGTGCAGGGAAAACAACCTCCTGCTGAGCGTCAGCAAGACCAAAGAGATTGTTGTTGACTTCGGAGAGGTCACACCCAACACCTGCCACTGACCATCGACGGTGCTGTGGTGGAGAGAGCGAGCAGCACCAAATTCCTGGGGTGCACATCAGCGAAGACCTCTCCTGGACCACCAACACTGCATCACTGGCGAAGAGAGCTCAAGCGCCGCCTGTACTTCCTATGGAACTCAGGCGAGCAAGTGCTCCACCAGCCATCATGACCACATTCTACCGAGGCACCATTGAGAGCATCCTCTCCAGCTGTATCGCTGTGTGGGGCGGAAGCTGCACTGAATACAACAGGAAAGCACTGCAGCATAGTGAACACAGCTGGAAGGATCATTGGTGCTTCCTCCCCTCCCTGAAGGACATTTACACCACCCACCTCACCCCCAAAGGCGACCAAAAATTGTGAGTGATGCAAGTCACCCCGGCCACAATCTGTTTGATCTACTGCCCTCTGGGAAGAGGTACAGAAGCCCGCGGCTCAAGACTACCAGACTCACCAACAGCTTCATACACCAAGCTGTAAGGATGCTGAACTCTCTCTCCCTCCTCTCCCCCCTCCACCCTCAGCTACATAACATCCTGGACATTGGACCCACAATGGCCGCCTGCACTACTCCACTTGCACACTTGAACACTTGCACACTTGTACACTTTACAACTTGGTGTTGTTGTCCTGAAAACACAACACTTCTGCTGCTCTTACATAACTTGCACCACTATGCCACTTTCTTCATTACTCAGGTCAAACAGAACTACCCAAGCCTCTTATTGGCCTGACTTTGCACTAGTTTTTTTTATTGACTGTCTATGCACAATTTCAACAAAAATTTTGCTGCTCTTATTTTTTCATTATTATATGTGCCCTCTTATTTACTTACTTTTTTGTTTACTGAATGTTATGTTTGTCTGTGGACTTAAAATTGGTAAAATATGTCTTGTCTTCACCGTGGGATAGTGAGAAACGTAATTTCGATCTCTTTGTATGTCTGGAACATGTGAAGAAATTGACAATAAAGCTGACTTTGACTTTGACTTTGACTACTGTATAGATAGAAATGGTGATAATAAAATATGTAGATTTTGGTAGTTGCCAAATATAGCCATCTACTGTAGTATAGGCCTGAATAATATGCACATGGAATGACACTTGTTAAACTCACCTCAACATGTCTTTTGCAATCATTTAACCCATCATGGGCAATGCTAGAGTACTGTTACAAACAGTGCAGTGTGCAAGACTCATTATTTTTACTCTTATGAGACATAGGTACACGTTTGTGTAGTCTTGTTAAATTCCCATAGAGGCAGGAAGATTTGTATTTTTTAAAGGCAAGTTATTTCATGGATCCAGGATACTATGCAGATAAAGTTCCCTTGACCTTTGGAATTGAAATAGCCCCACATCATCACATACCCTTTACCATACCTAGAGATTGGCATGGTGTTATTTCAGTTAGCCTATTAGCTGGTTTGATGCTCATTGAGCTCAATGCAAATCTGTTTTGTTTGAATGTCAACAGAAGTGAAGTTACCCAGCATCGCTTAGAGCACCTTTAAACCAATGAAAATGACATCTGTCATTCCCTTTAACAGCAAGCAGCAGCGGCGCATTTGAAGGAACCTGCTTACATGTGAAACTGTATGGAACAGGTATTTCACTAAATCATGCTTGACTAAAACCTGTTTGTGACTAGCAGAGTATGTACACATGTCTGCACTCATCTATTATTTGAACTCATAGGCATGAAACTAACTTCACCGTGGTGTCATAGTCAACAACAAAACAGTTATACACAGTTAATTACTTAAAACATAGCCTGAAAAAAGCAACACTTAACTGTTTATTTAAGATTAGTGAGCATATTTTTTAACCTTTGTTGTGGCATCCATGTTTTTCACACATTCCGACAGCAAAGCACATGAATGCTGACAGTCGGGAAAACAACGTAATCAAAGGGTGAAATTAGGCGTGTTCGACTTGAGGCAGATCTGTGCAGATCTGACTTGATGTGATGCATGCTGGGTTGAACACAATGCATACTGGGATGGACGCAATGCTTATTGGTTAGAAATTTTGTCTGACTTCTGTCAGCCGGGGAGGGACTTACCACCGTGACACCATGTCACATGACCTTAATATATCGCGGGAGTCTTAGCCTCAGCCTTGCTCGACAACGAGTCTGACTAGGTGAGCGATCTGAGACGGTTTGTCTTCCAATATGAAATGATTTTGGTTATATTGCCAATTGACATGTATACAGTACGAAAGCCACTGCATTACAAAAAGGGATGTGAACACAGCATATCCATCTGAAGTCATTTACAGATGAAGAAGTGAAAAGTTCTACATGTATGCTGATTCATCAGGCTCAGCATAGACTTGGAAAAGAAAGCAACACTGTTTGCATTAAACACGCTTTGCAATGTTCTGTCCATCTTGAACTCAAGCTCAAGTCTGCAGAAAACAGGCCATGATTCCAAGTAGGTTTAGTGGCCTTGGTAAGATAACCTGATAGTTGTAAACCTGATAATAGAATAGCCCAGTGGCTTCAATCTCGAAACTAAACAAAGCCAAAGGGCTCTTCTATTAGGTTTACCACTTCCTCTGGGTTAACTTACACAGATATGTCACTTAACCACCTACTTGGAATACACCGCAGGTGTGTTTAGGGGACAGATTCCCCTGTCAGGACAGATTGCCAAGTGTGACGCCCCAGCTCTACCTTGCTGGGTCTGCCTCTTTCTCCTTTGCTGGCCATGGTATTGTTTGTGGCTTGTTCTTGTCTGTCCCTCTCTTGGCCTGCAGGAGGAGCTGTGGAGGTTCTACTTAAGTGGCTAATTGATGGCCTAATTGGAGGGTGGATAAAACCAGTGTTCTCCAGTTGGCTGTCTCTCTTGCACGGCACTTATGAACACACTCTTGGCAGGGATGGCTGCAGCTCTGCTACTTTACTTTATTGCATTACACATCCACATGCTGACCTACACGACAGTTTGCTTTGCCTTACATATACTGACTGTAAATATCTCACTTAATAAATATACTTTTGTTTAAAATATACTTTGGTGTGGTCTCCCCTTCATGTCATGCTCACTCCCGAGCCAAGTGGTTACGACACTAAGCAAATTATGTGTGGTTTCCTCTTCAGTTGCAACGGTAGAGATTTGCATGAATACTAGAAGGCCACTAGAGGGAGCTAGAAGGCAATGGAGAAAAACTTTGCATGGCTCATGATGTTCAGCATGAACTTTAACACTGAGATAGTAATAGATTGCGTGCACAAAAGGCTCTCTGTGTGCTTGTTTGTTGTGTTTGATCCTGCCTCAATTGTTAATGTAATTAGTGTCTACACGGACCCGGTTGGGTGTTGCACTAGGGAATCAGCACGTTACGATAAAAAAGATTTATGCGTGTGTTAAAATTGTTACTGGACAAACACGATATTCAGTGTCGGAGTGAAGATGTCTGTAGCAGAATATAAAAGAAGATGCAGGGACATGGTACACAATGAGTACAGGAAGAGCCTGTCGTGCATGTAGTCTATTGAATAAAAGTTACAGAAATGGCACGTGTGTTTGTCTCTATCTGGTACTATTTCTTGATTTTATTCACAGAGAAATAAAAAGATGACTCCAATCTCTTAATACATTCACAAAAAATTTATTCAAAATCAAAAAAAGCAAAATGAAAATAAACAATATTGTATGAGCGCTTTTTCTGGATAGATCTCTGTTATGTAACATACTAGAAAGAGCTCAATCAACAAGCCAGAATTAAAGGACTGCAAAAGGAATAATGAACAAAAATATTTATATATATAGCCTTAGTACAAACTCGAACAGAACTATTCACTTACTGCAGCAGATGAGGAAAAACAGCTGAGAGCGAATCTAATATAATTATACATCAGTCTGTAATATATTATGTACATTTATGGAATACATTTGTATATAAAGTGCAGGGGTTAAACCACTTGAAAACCAAAAAAATGCATATCCATATCCATTTTTAAAATCAGAATCATCAGTATAACTTGAATGGTCATGTTTTTTTTTTTGGGGCTGTATCCCAGATGGACAGATATGTCAGAGGAACAGAGTAAATGAAGTCAACATGACCGATGTACACTTCCAATGTAGCCATGGAGACGCACTTAATCCTGGACAATCAAAGGTCAGCCAGAGGAGATAAACTTTGTCTCAGTTCAGCCCATATTTCCACAAGACTGACTCGACTATTTCTATACTGAATTCTTTAGAAAAGATTCACAATACCATTTTCTGTCCATTACATCTGAGAATATTTCTTAGATCAGATTTTTCTGTTTTGTAGCCTACATGGAAATACAAAAAAGGTAAAAAATAAATCAGCACCTTGAAATGGTGTTAACATTTTTGTACGTCTTTGATGTAGGCTTGACAAAAAAAAGGATAACAGCATCCCAGCACAGTGAAAGTGTAGTGTGTATGAATGTACATGTAGCATCTATTTACAGTGATGTCAGGAAACCCACACACTTCTACAAGAGAAAAGCTACTCTGTTCTGACAGGAGCAGTCAAAACCTGCACACATGCTCCCTCTAGTGGAGGTGAGTGGGAAAAGCTGCACAAGCTTTCTTCTCATATTAGGCAGGCCTATATGTTCACAACAACTGTGACTGTTTGCAGACATACGTACACATGTACATCACTTGGAAACTATACATCATCATCATCAATACAAACCACTGATGAATACAAAAAGCAGTTTTACGCTAAATAAATTACACGGGATCAAGCCAAGTTTGGGCAGTCATGGGAACGAGGGATGCGGTGGGAATGCTGGGGCAACTGAGGAGCAGGAGGAAGGATGCGGTGGGAATGCGGGGGCAACTGAGGAGCAGGAGGAAGAATGCGGTGGGAATGCTGGGGCAACTGAGGAGCAGGAGGAAGGATGCGGTGGGAATCACGGGGGGGGGCAACTGAGGAGCAGGAGGAAGAATGGTGGTGGGAATGCTGGGGCAACTGAGGAGCAGGAGGAAGGATGCGGTGGGAATGCGGGGGCAACTGAGGAGCAGGAGGAAGAATGCGGTGGGAATGCTGGGGCAACTGAGGAGCAGGAGGAAGGATGCGGTGGGAATGCTGGGGCAACTGAGGAGCAGGAGGAAGGATGCGGTGGGAATGCTGGGGCAACTGAGGAGCAGGAGGAAGGATGCGGTGGGAATGCTGGGGCAAGGGAAAGAGGAAATAAAAACCCACAGAGTTTCCTTCATATATCTTTGTAAGTAGAAATGAAAAACGGATACACATCTGCGAGGAAAATCACCTCAGCTGGACAGGAATTTGAGTTTTCATCCTCTTCCAGGACACAAATAAAAGAGTCCACCCATATTATTTATGTCCACTATAAAAACTGTGTGAGTAGACGGCGTGAGGCGTCAAACGTCTTCCACATCAGCAAAAAGGAACGGCATTAACGAGGAGACGAGGCGCCAAACGTCTTCCACATCAGCCAAAAGGAACGCCATTAACGAGAGGAGACGAGGCGCCAAACGTCTTCCACATCAGCCAAAAGGAACGCCATTAACGAGAGGAGACAAGGCGCCAAACATCTTCCACATCAGCAAAAAGGAACAGTAACCACTAACGAGGGGAGATGGGGCTGACGTACAGAGGGAGACAAAAGCCGAAAAGCTTCTCGTGAGTTCATCACAAACGTGTTAAAATCCAGGTAAGTCTCTGATGCAGACTCAAGCGTTTGAGAGGAGGGTAATGGTTTAGTGGAGGGTAATGGTGGTGCCACATAATCAAGTTCTATTCTACTCCCTCGGTGTTCATGGACATTCTCCTGGCTTCCTGCAGCTATCCTGCCGACCTGCTCAAAACATTTCAGAAGCGATCTGGATCTGTTAGCCAGTCCTGCCGACCTGCTAAAAATGTTTCAGAACCAATCTGGATCTGTTGCAGAGTCAAGGATTAGGCTAACCTAAAATATATACAAAACAATTAAACATTTTGCTTTTCATTAAATTGTTTCTTCATTTATTTTTAAAAGTGCTATATTGTGATTTAGACATCCAAATATCCAAATGGATAATAAAGTAACTTCCAGATACTTCCCAGAAGTGAAACTTACTGCGCTAACTGAGACCCTACACAAGCATCAATTCCACACCAATTGCTAATCAATCAAAACTCATTCCAATGAAAGACAAGTATTTCAGCCAATCACAGCACAGTGCGGGACTGCTGAACCGGTCCTCCTTCCCTCAGTTTCAACTGATTTGTATCCCCATGAGATCTTCCAACCTGACCAATGAGCCGAGAGACCTGTCTGATGATGAAGTTTGATTGGTCCATCTGAGATCCTGTTGCTCAGCGGCGACGCCCATCTCTCCTTTCCCAGACACTCGTACTACTTTTTTAAAAAGTCCGCCCAGACGCTCATACGAGCCTCTGCAGACACAGCAATGCAGGTGTCTACTTCATACATAAACATACACACAAATGTCATGATGTAGAGCCAAGCTACACCAAGACAGCATGACTGAGTATGAATTGTTCTCTCTATATGTGTGTGTGTGTGTGTGTGTGTCTGCGTGTCGAGAAGAACACACTCGGGAGGATGGTCTTTGAAGTGGAGCGGACTACTCTACGTGGTGATCGTCTCATTCTAGCAGAAAAAGGAAGGGGAGAGATGGGAGGAGAGGTGTGCAGGTGGTCACCTGGGCCACAGGTGAGCGTACAAGCACTGCCCCCTCCCTCCCGTCTACCAGGTGGGCATCATGTCGGGGAACCAGACACGGCCCAGGTGTTTGGACACCTCCCAGTGGATATCGTCCAGTTCGTACTTGTGGTCGGGCACCAGCACCTCCTCCATGATGGACAGCTGCGAGAGGCGGCGGCCGCACATCTTCACGAACTCCACGAAGGCGCTGCAGGACACCTCGCACTCGCCCAGCCCGATGGCCGTCAGGTTCTTGCAGCGGTCGGCGATGCGGATGAGCTCCTCGTCCAGCGGGCGGAGACCGTTGGCGCACACCACCAGCTCCACCAGACGCGGGCAGTGCAGCCCGACGCGGCCCAGCACGTCCTTGCTGACCGAGCGGCCGAAATACAGGTGAGTGACCGGGATCTCGTCGCGGAAGAAGGGCCCGAACTCGTCCTCGTACAGGAAGAAGTACATGACGAGGTTGAACTTGGGAGAGTGGCGCACCATGGCGTCCCAGCTGCTCTTCTTGATGGTGTGGAACTGCTGGCCCGGGTTCTCGCTGACCACGTCGATGCGCAGGTGCTCCAGGTGGACGTGCTTCTCGGACGAGAGCGCCAGCAACAGCTCGTCGCTCAGCAGGTGGTAGTTCAGGGCCAGCTCCCGCAGACCGTGGCACTGGTCCGCTACACACAGGATACCTGGACGCACAGGAAAAAGCAGATTTAGGAGAATTTGGTTATCAAAACCTGGGGGGCAGGGGTTGGGAGATGGTTATCAAAACCGGGGATTTTGATTTTGCATTCTAGCAGACCGCCACCATCTTTAAAAATGGCGGCCGACATCAGGATCATGTGATGAGGACATGAGCATCAGTCAGTACCAGCCCTCACTAGTCCAGCGTTCTAATAACCCCCACTCCCACAACCAGGGTTCAGCATAACCAATGGCCTGCTGGCCCGGGGCAAGTTAAAGAGCATGTCGGGCAAGATGGATGGCTGTCACTGGTCCGCAGCTTACCTCTGATGCTAACTGGAGGCTACTAACATAAAGAGCTTTCTACAGTAATAATTGTAATAAATTAACAGTTTTGTGTAAAAGTGACTTTTCTGGGCTTGTAAGTGTATACAAGGGGCCAGGACAAATCTGATTTGCCATCTACATTATGTTGGATCTTGCATCTCAGACACTTGTGGACAGCTGCTAACCAACTACACTCCCACAAATGGCTTCAGGATTTGTTTTATCTCAGTATATGTTTGTTTTTTTATTTCATTTAGTTCAGTTACAAATGCTCTTTTTTTATTAGTGTATTATTTCACAGTTTTTAGTTGCCACTGAAATACTGAATTGGTGGATGTGTGAAACACATTTATAAAAAAAATAAATAAAAAAGACAAATAAAGGGATGTTGAATCTGACCTGCAGGGGACACGTGTGGGCAGCTGCTCATCTTCAGCAGCTTCAGCGTGTCGCTGTTGTTGGCCACCAGCACCTTCAGAGACGGGTCGTCCACTGGCGTGTCGTCGATCTTCAGGGAGGACAGGGACTTGGAGTTGACGAAGACCACGGTGAGTGCTGAGATGAAATGAGACTGGTGGAGAGAGAGAGAGAAATATTTTGCTAGTCATGCAGTTCTTCTATATTCAGGCTATTAATCCCAGAAATGGAGCACCGTGACCACAAAAATTATAAAAACAGATTGAAAACCCATTAGAAACTGACACACTCTTAGAAGTTAAACTGCACAAGGGCAGGCATGACACTCCTACAAGTTAAACAGCATGAGGGTAGGCAGGACACTCCTACAAGTTAAACAGCATGAGGGTAGGCAGGGCTATACCGGTCATTTCTGGAAAAATAAATGAATGCAGTGTTTCCCACAGAATTGGATTCAATGTGTGGCGGTAGCTGACTTGGACAACGGAGGGGGGGGGTATTAAGATCGTCATGTTGGTAGTGTATAGGTCTGAATAAGTGCTTGTCACTTTAAGACGTTCGTGAGGGAACCCTTGCAATTATGATTGTAACAGTTAAAAGGCTGCTGATGTGTGGATGATGCAATTCATAACGTTTTCTACATAGTTCAAATAAAGGTTCGTACTTCTCCTTGGGACAAGCACTTTTGAATTTTGGAAAACACTTTTCCATTTACATCGGGATTTTGCAAACATTCAGTGTCAGAGTCAATAAAATGAGCCCTTCAACAAAATTCACAAGCAGCTGTAAGTAGGCTAAGCATGCTAAGACATCCAAACAGTATTCTAATGTTAGCTTTGAGATACTGCTTGATTGCATAACTTAACTTAGTCTCCTCAATGTAGCCTACATGTGATAAGACCTTAGCAGAGTTAACTTCAATGCAGCAGTTTTGAACAAATTTGCACAGCATGGTCACGATGCTAAGCGGATTTAATAGCAATTTAGCCAGACGTCTTCTATGCAATGCTTCTATGTGGCAACAACAATCCTTCAACAATCGTGAATATTTTGTTAAATGCACATGCAGAGGAGGAGCAGCGGGCTACGAGAGAAAGCGCGGCTGGGCAAGGAAAGGCTGCGTGCGTAAAAAGCGCAGCTGCAAAGATTTGATCTTATATTTAATTTAAATTAAATTGAATTAAACATAGAATATTAATGTGTGGCGGCCGGTTTTGATTTAATGGCGCCCCGCCACAGATTAGTCAATGTATGGGAAACACTGGAATGAAAGAAGAAAAAAAGTTTGGTGCAGTGACTCTGGACGGCAACACAAAGCCCAATTCAGAACTGGTCTTGGCCACCTGACAACACTAAAAACCAAATGACTTCCACTCAAGTCAGACAAGGCGAGTGGCACTCCCTGCATGTGTCTGCATGCTTGAGGAAGTGCTGTGGTGACAGTGGGACGAGGTGGCGTAGCGTGGCGGGGCGGGGCAGGGAGTGGCCGTACCTTAGGCAGCTCCATGAAACTGGGCCTGGCCGTGGAGATGAGGCCCAGGGTCTTCAGGGAGCAGTTCACCAGCTGAGAGAGGATGTCACAGGCTGCCTCCGCAGACTCCGTGCTGCTGTCCACCTACATCACACACACACACACACACACACACACACACACAAAATACAATTTAGATTCTAGATTTCTTATGCATTTTACCACTCCTCCTTACCATGACCCTGGTATTGACAACCCGTTTACCATAAGACTCCAAGTAAACAATAGGAAGAATGTGCTGTACTGAGATACTGTACATTTCAAGTGATTGTATATTCCTCTTGTTTAACCAGCCGGAGGGCTTTCATTGGTTCATTCTTAGTATGTGTTGCGTGAATATCATTTTTGGTGTGTCAGTGTGACTAGATGGAAAGATATGCATTCATAACAGCGAGGCAATCAAACTAATCGCACCTCCAATCCTCCCTCTCAGCCTCACCCAGTGGGGTTGCTTTACAGACAGACACAGACCCAGACACACACACACACACACACACACACACACACACACACACACACACACGCTTATCATACCATCATACCTCCCTTACTGCCTCACCCACTGGTGTTCTTTTACAGACACAGCCAGACAGAGACACAGAGACACACACACACACACAATTATCCTCCTCACCTTGAAGCTGACGAACTGCAGGTGGTTGGAGTGCCTCTTGATAATCTGCTTGATGAGATCTGGGTGCGTGGCCTTGAGGTAGGAGCTGGCTGGCTGGTTGAGCTCGAACTCAAAGCAGCGCCACAGCTCCGGCATGTGGAAGGTCTGGTTCCAGCTGCGGCACACCTGCGACGCAAAGGCCCTGTCCAGCAGCGGCAGGTACTGGAAGATCTGGAGCAGGATCTCCTGGGGCAGGAGGCCCCAGTTGGGGGTGCTCTCATCCTGCTCTGGGTCAAGCTCCTGGTGTTGGTCCTGCTTCGGTTGGGTGTCTTTGTCCAAGTCGCGTCCACGCAGCCTCTTGCGTTGCTCTAAGGGGCCGGGGCTCGTACAGCCACCATCACCTCCTCCTCCTCCTCCTCCTCCTCCTCCAACTCCTTCCTGCTCTTCATCACATAGTTTTGTCCTTTTCATTCTAAAAAGCACAAAGTAAAGTTCTGGAAGAATGGAATTAAATTATAGTCTTAATATAATGTAATATGGCACTGAATAACTGAATAAAATAAACATGGCATATTACAGTAATGCACAAAGTGCTAGATGATAAAAGTATAGTGAAAGTTTATGCATACCGGTAAAAGACAACATAAGGTATGCATGACCACTTAAAAGTACTAAAACTACACTGAATGATCGACTTTAAAACAATGGAATTAAACAAAGTGCTAGATTTTTTAAGTAGATTTAAAGCTTATGCATACTCATTAAATGAAAACATTGCCTTTAAGAATGTATGGCCACTTAACACTTACATTTCAATAGCCTCACTGTGAGAAGCTATTTTAATTCCTGCGGTGAATGTAAAATGATCTAGTCTGGTTCATTTCATGCTATGCGTAATGTTAAGATGGCTATGTTAACTAAATATGACAAACAGGATAAGCAAATTATAAGACTACGGCAATAATTGACGAACAATAACTTGGTGTTAAGGTGTTGTAAAGCTACAATTTTGTTTACACCCTCACACACACCTCCTTAAGTGTCTGTGTTAGATTCTGGTCATGTAACATTAGCAAAAAAAATGTTTAACCCTCCTGTGTTCGCGGTCAAATGTGACCAATTGACAATTATTTTCTCTCAAAAATATTGTTAACTTATTCTCACTACCATGAGGCTCCTTGACTTTGTTAACACAGGGCATCTGAACACACAAAAATGTTTTTGATATTTTTTACAACAATTTGAGTGTTTTATTTAACTTTAGAACACCCATGTTTGTTTCTGGTCAAAAATGACCGGCCATTAGAAATGAATGGGTAAGAAAATGGTCAATGTATAAAATTGAGTCCAGGCACATACTTATTGATCAGATGGACTGTAGGCCTATATGTGCTTCTGTACATTAGAACGCACAAACACACCCTCACTCCCCATCTTTGCTATTATTCTAGCCCCCACTGGAACCTTTTCCCAATAGAATCTTCCCCTTTCTGACTTGGATGAGCTCAGGTCAGTGAGGCCTGCAGGCCATAAATAGCAAATGGAAGTACAAAACTGGTTATATCCAATAGAACACAAGTTCATGCAAAGCTCTATCACAACATTAGATGATAATGTGTGTTACTATGGATTTATAGCAAGTTTTAATGCTGCGGTCATTTTTGACGGGAACACAAAACTAGTAAACATAAAACGAACACAACAGGAGGGTTAACATGGAGGCGGCATATTCACAGATTAGTCAACACTATAATGTTTCTGATATGTACATTATTACTGTGTTTTCATGTGGTTTGTTTACACTGACATCAAGCTTTGATTACTCAAGTTAGGCTACATTCGGATCCTGCGTCCACACATATTTGGATTGCTGTCCAATCTAGCTGGCTAACATGCTACGCCAGTTCGCTCGCCTGCGCCAAGTTAGCTGTTTTAAGTACCTAGCCAACGAGCTAGCAACTCAGCCGCAAAATTGAACTCACTATTTAGGTCCCTGAGGCACGGAAGAAATGCGTAATACCTTGATCAACTGAATATTGTGTTAAATCGTTCGATCACTGTGTTACTGTTAGTTCAATGAACATGCTAATATAACTGACTAGACAGATTGAGAGTTGCGCCTCCACACCCCTCTTCCCCTCCTACCTGGTTTGTTTAGCTTGCAGTCGCAGTGAAAAAGGCGATCACTTTTTACATCAACCAGGCCCTGGACAGTAATACCACATCAGAGATGGCCAACCGATCACAATCATTTGGTCTTAGCCGATATGTGGCGAACGGAAAGTTTGGCGAATCCAAACCGTTTCTTATAATAAAAATCTATTTGCGTATTTTGCCGTCAGTCTTGTGACCTATTTAGTTTTCTGATTCACGCAGCTTCGGGCTCCAAGCTCGCTGAAAATGGCGTTGTGTTGTGTTTCGAGAAAGTAGGGCATTGTGGGTAATAGCGTTTAGTGCACTTCACTCTCTAGCCTGTGGGGGGACACTAGCCTCTAAGTTCAAATCATACAGACCACTATTGAGTTAGTTAAGCATAACAAATAATCTTTCATCTTTAAGATGCCTTTTGCTTTTATTATTATTATCTACGGTTGACAAAAGCTGATGATACCCAATAGACTTACAACTTTTTGAGAAATGTTGGGAAGGGGAGCTGGGGGAGCCTATCCCCGAAGCATCTTGGGAGGCCGCCTCAAGCAGAGTACAACTCATCAATTTGTGCAAGGCATGGACTATTACAATTTAAGATTGTTCATTGCATACATTGGACTAAACTCAGATTATCCAAAAGGTTCTCAGATATAGATCCATATGTGATCGATGTAAATAGATAGATAGATTTCTCCTATCTAACCTAACCTACCTAACCTTCTCCTTAAGCCTCCTTAGGAGTTATAAACGAGCAAAGTAATAGAATGATAAGGGAAAATATTTTGAGATCTGAAGTCACATTTAAATTAGATTTTTTTAGGAGTAGAAAGCAGCCTGAAATATGAGAAAATGGCCAATATCTATTGATGTTAAATTAAGCTCAATTATGTCTAGGAATAGGCCAGGCAAAGAGATCTCATTTCAAAATGTCCTTTCCTCTCCTTTGAAAATGTATTTTCTCACAAGAAACAAATCAGCTCTTATTCAGACCTGTTTCTCCTAAACCACCTTTAAGGGAAACAATGAGCAGAATAATTTAATGAGAAGCAAATATATGAGTAGGGGTTTGAGGACTTGTGAGGAGGGCTCAGGAGTTGACATGAAAAAATATGAGAAAATCTCATGTTGATTTGAGTTCAATTTAGTCTCAAATAGGCTAAAGGGGTGATCTGATTTCTAATTTCTCTCTCTGGCTGGAACACCCAATGATGTTGGGCAACTTTTTTCCAAGAGAACTTTAATCAGATAAGGCTAATTAGGATTAACCTGACTTTCGCCAGATGAATTTTGTTCCACCTAGCTCCACTCATCTGGCGAGAGTCAGGTTAAATTATGATTATCAGAACACATGGAAGCGGTTAAGTGTTGCTCAGCAATATTGCTCAAAAAGTTGCCTCATGTATCATCATATTTTACACAAGAAGATTTCTTTGATTGTAAGGTGTTTGTCTGACAGGTTATTGTCTGACAGTGATATAGGTAGGTGTAGGTGCTTTTTTTTAATCTTTTTTATCTGATAGTGTATCCCCTATTCCTTGGAAAGTACTAGTGTAGCCTATACATCATGTTTCTATTTCCGGAATGTGTAATGACAATTTATTGGCGATTTTCATGTTTTTCAAGAAATGTCTGCTTACTCTGAAAAGTAAACGCCTTTGAGATCTGGAAGATGAATAACTCTTTCATTAGCACTATGCCTCTTCTAAAACCGGGCGTCTTTCTCCTCCATCAGCAAAAGGCTAATAGGCCAACCAAAGGTCTCGGCATGTCAGCATCATGGACCAACCAAAGATCTCAGCCCATGGCTGCATCATGGTCTTTGAATTTGTTTTTGCAGCTGCGGCTAAGACACCGCGTGTGGATGCACAGAAGTGACAGACCGAAAAGGAGAAAGTGAGAGAGCAACAGATAACTGCTGAAGTCTGTAAAATGCACATCATTCTGACTCGGAAAATGCCTGCTCAGCTTTTGGGAATGCACAGTGGTCATGTGTCATAGCATTAGAGCTCAACACCTGTCTCTTGTAGTGAACAAGCTGAGTGTGTGTGTGTGTGTGTATGTGTGTGTGTGTGTGTGTGCGCGCGCACACGTGCGTGTGTGTGTGTTTCTCTGTGTAGTAGAGTGCATGTTGTTTAAGGAGACACGCAAAGAAGGTGAGAATTGTAAATAAAATATAATTATTACATTTACTTTTCCCATATTCATGCTCTATTTTATATTGTTTCTTTCATTTTTGTATAATTTACTTTTTGTTCCGATTTGTTCATTTGTTTTACTTCCAATCCTACTCCACAATATGATACAAACGCCTGTTTGTTGTTTCAGTTCAGTTGTATAAAATGTTAGAACTGCAGTGCTATACTTTTTTGGAAACCCTCTTTATGGCATGCCATAAACTATAGGCCGACTACATAACAAGATCTTTGAAAACCAATGCTCTTTCAAGCTTGTTAATAAGTTAAGTTGATATTGAGCAACAAGTCCTATGTTGCGTAGACAGGTGGGTATAATCTGGTTCATAACTGTGTTATTCCATGTTGCCTTAAGATCGGGGCTTCTATTTTCACAGGTAGACACCAATGTATCTGAGGGAGGGGAAGCATTACGTGCTGCTACTATGACAAGACTGCAACAGCAAATCTTTCTGAAAAAGGGTGAACACATTCACAAGCCTGTTTTCTTTTCCATCTAATGCCTTGATGATTTGCTGCCTGGGAAAACTCACCTTTCTGGTTCAAGGTGTGCACAGGTATGACGTGGGACACACCCCCTGGGCTGGGTGAATCACTCGCCCTGAGAGAGAAAGAGAGAGGAGAGAGAGCAGAGCAGTAGATCTGTCAAAGCTCATCAGAGGAGAAGACACACCTGAGTTTACACAAAGAGAGGTAAGGCGACCGCTTATCATCATATACCTTCTGAACATTTTAACGGTGTGAATGGTAATATAGTGATTCTGTGGTAATATATTGATTCTATGGTAATACATTGATTCTGATATTTCCATTTATATACATCACACAAGAGAAAACCTTGGCCATATGGTAATAGATCAGTGTGTGACAGCATAGTATAGACATTATTTTGGTTTGGCATTTATCAAACTCATGTTACTAAGCCTACATTCCCACTGTCATTAGTAGTCTGGTGTCAGTGCCCTGAACATGACATTATTACTGATGGCAGTTAAATTGTGTAAACGGAGAATATAAAATACAGTAAATTTGGGTCCTGTCTGTGATGTTAATTGTCATTTCTATGGCACTGTATATATTCTATACATCGGTGTTTTGTTCATGTAAGGAGGAGATTTATGCCAATTATAAGGGTGACAATTGAGAAAAGAATCTATGAACAATTGCATGAGAAACTGAAAAGCAAGCAAACAAAGGCTCGGGAGGCGACGCCAGCAGTTATAGGGACCTTTATGTTTGCCCAGTGGTGTGTATGCTAAACACAGAGGATATTACACGGTCATTTCACTGGACTGGGAGCAAGTGTGCGCCCTCCTGGTTAATCAGGACAGGTGGCTTTGGGTCACACCCTGAGAGCAAGGGAGGGGACCTGGCTGGGGACTCAAATATGCAAGGCATGGTGCCCAGGGAACATTTCACATTATCACCAATACACACCCAAAACAATGTTACACATACGCACCAACACACACCCAAAATAACCCAGACAGACTTGGTGGAATGTCATGATTTTGTAAAAGGTTTTTGTTCATAATGTTCATATTTATGATGTGGGCAGTGCTTAGATATGGGAGGTATTTTGTTGATAGGTCCAATGGTCCAAACACACCCGTGCTGCAGTATAAAGTTCCTCTAGGGATACTGTCAGGAATGATAAAGAACTTGGCATGACTTCAAAACCACTGTGGTTTGTTTTCTCACTCTTTCTTTCAGAGTCAGCAGACCAAACACTGCCTGTCTACAATGTCCTACAACAATCCTTACTCTTCTAAAACAAGTGAGATGCTTCGTGAAGCTGTGAAGTGTTTGTTGATTACTGGTCTATTTGCTCTGGCATCAAGTGTCGCACCAGGAAACCAACTATCTCTCTGTTTGCCTTTTTGTACGGTTCATCTGTGTCTAGGTAGCCCTAGCCAGGTATCCGCGGCCAAACGATCCTTTCTGAAAGACAGCAGTTGGATTAAGAAGGATGGAGATGACGATGACGATTCAGTGTTGTAAGAAAACTCTTATATTCTCATAATATCATGCAGAGGCACAAAAACACAATCAATTACAAGAAAACATCACTTAGCAGGATGCTAACCTGCTAGCAGGATGCAAATGCACAGAACCCCCTGATAAGGTCCTGATAGTCCATTACTCACTTTATAAATACACACATTTGTACTGATGTTGTTTAAACTATTTTTTCATCCTGTCTACGCAGTCAAGACAAGTTGGCACACAAGACTGGTTCAGTCAGCAACCTCACTAAGAGGTACATTATGGGATAAAATGACAAAATAACATTTTATTTATATTTATTTATGTTGTTTTAAGCTCATACTGTACATATTTGAAGATTATTTTATATGATATTAGATGCAGCACATTTTTAAATATCCCTTTATATATCCCTTTACAGATTTGGTGGGAGCCAAGATCTTGACCAAAGCAGGTTAGTCTTAGCCAGTGATAATCAATGCCATCCTGTTGGAGTGGCATAAAATAGGTCCGAATATTGCTTTTGGGTTTGAATTGTGTTTGACCTCTTCTCTGTTACAGAAATCAAACCTCTTCAAAGACAGTAGTTACAAACTCAGGCTCCGGGTAATTAATTTATACTGAACAAATACATGAATGTAACACTTCAGTCCCATTTGTCATGAAAGGCGTATTTCTCTCAAATGCTGTGTCCACATTTGTTCAGTGTATTGGGCACTTCACCTTTGTCAAGATAATCCATCCTCCTGACAGGTGTGATATCAAAAGATGCTGATAAAAGGCCAAAAGCCAAATATTGTCACTAAAATTTGCAGCTATCACAAACTGATGTCACAAGTTTGGGGGACTGGCAGTGGGCATGTCCACCAAAGTGGACTGAATGGTTAAGTCTCAATAAAGTAATATGGGTTTTAACAGGTTTTTTGAACAGAATTTGAGTGAAATAAACCTTTTGTGTGGATGGAAGCTGTTTTAAATCTTTTACTAAACTCATGGAAAAATAACATGTTGCATTTATCATTTTTGTTCAATAAAAATCTCAAAATGGCATTATGTTGTTCTTTTTTATCCCCCAGTGTCAAGACAACAACATCGACAATAGAGACCAAAACAGTCACACCTACCAAACCTGCACTCCAGACTAAGTACAAACATACTTTTAATAATTTAATTTAATTGATTTTGCTTTGGTGAATGGAATGGATAATTAATATTGTTAATTTATCCTAAAATTTTGTATTATGTGCTTTAATAGACCGCCTTCGAGTCCAGGAGGAAAAAGTAGCTTCACAGACAGAGTATTCTCTGCCAACAAACCGTAAGTAAAGCTCTAAGAGAAAAGTGTCACCATTATACTCTCATGATAACATTTGCCTTCATTGCCACAAGAGCACTTTCTGAACTCAAGCTTGACATTCAGCAAGAGCCACTTCAAAAAGTTAATCTATTTCCATCACAGAAGTGATCAAACATCTCCACAAAGTACTACCACCACAACTACCACCGTGTCAAGGAAGACCACTTACACCGAGACAACCAATGGGTAAGTTATGCTTTAGTATAATATCAGTGAACATTTCACACATCATATTACAATGTAATATATAGGTCTGGAAAAAAAGAAGAGACCACTGCACATTTTTCTGATATCATCCTACGTTGCTGAGTGATATTCGAATTAAAATTTGAATATGACCATCAACTCATTCAAATGTCACTCAGCAACCGTAGGATGACATCAGAAATGTGGTCTCTTAATTCTTTCCAGAGCTTTATATCCAAAGCCCAAAGCTTTTAGTACTGAATCTGATTACTGATAGTTATGAAAGGGTTCAGACTAGGTGGCGCTGTTATTCCTGCACAACAAAATGGCAGTATTTCCAGGAGGAGTAATTACATTAGGTAGTGTAAAAAGGCAGGTATGAGAAGCATGCAGCTGCAGGAGACAGCAGCTTCATAGCTGACGGAGGGTGGGGTTCGGGTAATGTGTGGATATGGGCCAGGCCTGGCATTCTTCATGCACTAATACATCTGAGCTATTGACTGACACATAAATAATCTTCACAAGCTTACTTCAATCAATCAATCAATCAATCAATCAAGCGTACTTCAAAGGCTTCTGTGACAAAATCTTGTTGAGAGCCAAATTAAAAGGGTGATAATTTGACAGATGACACAAGATGTAGACAGCAATCAATCCTGTGAACATACATCTCTACAGAGGCTGATTCTGACTAGAATAATGACCCTAAGGAGAAACAGTCACACACTGCTTGCTGTTCTCAAGCACTGTTGAAGTGCTCACAGCATCTAGCGATAAGAATGAGGCAATAAGTAATTCATATTCTTTTATTTTAGGGTCAATACCAAGATCTTAAGCCCCACCTCCACTGTCAATACCAAGATCTTAAGCCCCACCTCCCCTGTCAAGAGCAGGTGAGTAACTATCAATATTTAGATGTGTATTCCAAGAGTCTAATACCGTTTCCTACCATGGAAAATAATTAGTATCAACACACACAGTATGTGGAGGAACTTGTCCTGTTTTGACTTGGCTTTACTTTGTCCTGTTTTGACTTGGCTTTACTTTGTCCTGTTTTGAATTGGCTTTACTTTGTCCTGTTTTGACTTGGATTTACTTTGTCCTGTTTTGAATTGGCTTTACTTTGTCCTGTTTTGACTTGGCATATTTCCCTCATTCAGTGTGGAGAGCACCCCCAAATCTCCTGCACCAGTTCCAATTACAAGGTGAGATTATGGATAATCTGATCATTTAATAACTTTGATTTCCCAGATGCTGAGTGTCCTTAGTTTACAGTGAATGTGAAACACCTCTATGCACTTCTAACAGCACATCTATGGCAGCAAATTAAGACATCTGCATTCACTAATGAATGTGAGAATTTATGTAGATGAATTATGACTGATATAGTTATAAAAGTGGGGTATTTATTTTTTCATCTCTTATGAGTGTTTTGTTTTTATTGATAAATCTCAGCCACCCCCATTGTCTATTGAGTCTACAAACACACACACACACACACACACACACACACACACACACACATTCCTAGGAAATAATATTTGAAAACTTCCTTAACATCACAATACTGTATTTTTGTTCTTCTCTTTTTCGTCCTTTGTAAAAAAAACAGGAGCAGTTCCAAAACAATAAGCAGTGTGACAGAGTCCCCATCACCAACACTGTCAGGATCCAAGTCTCCAAGCTACAAATCAAGGTACTTTTTACAACTATCTGTACTATATGGTTCATTCATCCCACAAACAATAGATTACACTCATTACTGCATTCTCACTGCATCTCAGACTATGCCATCTATGTTTAAAAGTGGGTAGGTGAGCATTCTATGCAGATAAGAGCAGATACTTATGACAAGAGCGGAAACTCAGCCATTGAATTTGAATAAAAAATAAATAGAAATCACAATCAAACAAAAGACAAAGCTAGAAGAAGAGTTGTCTCTCTGTGAGACAGTGCTGCTTTCATTCTCTTGTTGCATAAGTGGTTGGATCACCACAGGAACAGTGCTCACATTATATGGAGTGTTTGTGAATCCTTAAGCATGCTCTGTACTCTCCAAATACTGGCAACACAGAGCATTTCAGCCAGGTGACAGACCCATCTGCAAGAGTCCCATGTTTGTGTTTGCTTTTCAGCACTTTGGACAATCTGGCAGACACACTGATTGATATTCCCACCAAACCCGCAGACACTACTACTGTGAAAACCAGAACAAGGTCAGTATCCCTAAAAACACACTAGAACATTTAGTTTATGAACAAACAAAATAGTAAAAATGTGCAATTGCAATGCTATTTCCCACCATCATATCTCTCAGAGTGCTCATTCTCTCTCTCTGTTTCATGTTATTTAGCATCACAAGGAAGGGAAGTGAGGTGGACTCCATCCCTGCAAGGTTAGATACCTTTAACAGTAGGACACACAAACTTAGAGAGGCCGTGGGTGATCCTGCTGGGGGTCCAGTAACATCTGGACCTGCCCTGCTGCTCCAGAGTCCATTGCTATCTGGCTGGGTCAACCGTGGTGTCATTTTAACATGCAGCTGTGCCATCTCATGAGCTGTTTGTACACAGTAGTCACAACCCAATGATTTTTTGTCCCTCATGTTGTTTCTCAGACATCTGGACAGCCTTGCAGATACACTCGACCCCTTCTCATCCACCACAACACCTCAAGAGAAAACTCGTGGCAGGTTGGGACAACAACACAGATTATGCAATCTCCCCAAGAACGTTTCTAATTCTGCACTGAAAAAGTTGTGCTGGTTTTTAATCTTACTTTCTGGGACTTGCTCTTGTTTTTCAACAGTTCATATGACAGCCTTTCTGATTCACTTCTGTCTTCCCCAACTAAGTCAACTAAGACGGAGACATCCTATACAAAGAGGTCTGTATCTCTTACCATATCTCTGTCTCTCCTCGGATTCATTTGAATATGGTCATATGGTCATCTCTAACATGCCTTAGATCAGGGGTGGGTAAACTTTTTGGCTCAAGGGCCACATTGGGTTTTGAAAATTGGCTGGCGGGCCGCACAACAACCAGCTCAAGAGTTCCCTAGAACAAAATCTGAACTGTTCTCCTTTGACCCTTCATCTCCCCACAGCACCAAGTACAGCTCTGGAGATACATTAATTTCCTCCAAAACATCTCCAAGCGTGCAATCCATGTCTAAAAGGTATATATGTGAATGTGATTACAGCAGGGCATACCTGCCTCTGTGATATTACAGTGCAACTCAAGGCACAAACTTTATACATCCATTATGGGTCCTCCCAGTTGTCTTCATGAGTGCAGACTTATTTATTAGTTTACTGGCTGGTGACGGTGACAGCTGATGAGAATTCCCCCTTCTGTCTCTAATCCAGAACGGTGTCGGACAGAAACGTGTGCTCCTTCTGCCATCAGCCCATCACAGAGTCCATCAGGATGGTTCTGGACGAGCTAAAGATCTTCAGCCATGCCGACTGCTTTAAGGTGACCCGTCTCAGTCAGTCCCATCAGGCTCCCATGCCAGCCAGAGGTCACCCTGGATTAGAGCTGCTCTCCCTCCTTCTGTGGGACAACATGATGCAGCTCTGTTCAGCCTCAGGCCTGCATGTCTCACTCTGCAGACGTTAACGGCACTGATGCTCTTAACGAAAAGAGATCTCTAAAGATTTCTTAGAAAGAAAAAGATTTGGATTAAAGATAAAAATTCTGCTTCAGTACTTAACATTCTTAGACATTTAACCCATTCTTTACCCCCCCCCTCTTTCTCTCTCCCCATTTATGTTTTGTTATGTTTTCAGTGTGTTGGGTGTCACTGTAAGCTGAGCAAACTGGAGGCTGGAGACAGTCTATGGGTTTACAGGGACGCTGTGAACTGTGACAACTGCTATATGAAGATAAAAGGTTAGTGGGGATTACCATTAGAATAGATTATCATTCTTTTACTAATAATATTTAGGGATCATTATGCAAACTTGTATACAATTGTGTACAGTCAAGCTGTAATGATTCAGAGTGAATCAATAAGAACTGTTTAAAGAAATAATCAAATCTTGCAGATTTTCTTTCCATGGTTTTAAGGTTCAGTCATTCAAAATGTTTTGTTCTATTACAGATCGTTGGTATCATTGAGAATGGACAAAACATGGACATGAATGCAGTCAGCGTTGTGGATTCTAAACACTATTGATCAAATGGACATATATTAACAATCTTATCAACATAAACTATGCATTATTCCTTCTACTTAAAACTGCATATAGTTCATTCAATATAATGTTTGAATTGTTTTAATGTATTTCTCTATTTCTCTATGTTACAAAAGAGATGGAAACAAATTCATTTAAAACAAGTAATCTTCTTTGCGCAAATAACTAATCAAAATGCAACTAACTTGCCTGTTAATTATGATTATGTTCAATAAAGGTAGGCTATTGTTACTAAAGAGGTGTGTTTAGTGAATGTCTTGTTATGTGGAATCATGTCAATACAGGAGCCACCATAAATTAAATAATCTAGGTTTGAATAGATAAAGACCTATGATATATGAGCTCAACTGAAAATATAAGATAAGCATATTCGTTAACAACATTTTAAACCCTACACTCATATGGGAGTAACCGCGAGATCGTGAACTGGAGTAAAGTCATGTGTTATTGTTATGTTTTCTGTGTTTTAACACAAACGATAGCTGTCTTTCGACAGCTGTAGCGATGAGTATTAATTATGGTAGGAGACCACCTGCTGCTGGTTCTGATTAGGCTGGTCGGCCGTAATGGTGATGTCGAGTCGCGTAGCGAAGACGATTGTACGTTGAGGGAGGAGACTCATTTTCTCCTCCGCTCATTGGCGAGAAGCAGTCGAGTGCGGTGTAGGGCCAGTGGACGTAGGTGCAGGGGGAAAACTTGCCATCACAAATCTCAGTAAGGGCGGCGGATGAGTGAGGATCGCAAAGCCTACCTTGTCCTCCATTTTCAGGGCAAAGTAGTCTGGATTTATACAAATATTGTTGGAAATAATTTGGTTCAATGGAGGCTGCGGTTCTAAACCCTCAGATGATGACGGATGTCAACTGCAACAACAGTGCCATGAACGCAGAGCTAGAGGTGAAAAAGCTGCAAGAGCTCGTTAGGAAACTGGAAATGCAGAACGAGCAGCTACGGACACGGGCAAATGCAGTAAACGGGCGCACAAGCCCTCACATCTTGTCGTCCTCTCCGCTTTGCTTACTCGGGAATACAATTGCTAGTAGTAGCTACTGTATTCCGAGTCCGCCACCGACGCTGTCGTGCCCGGCATCCTTAGGACTATACAATGAGGAGCCTTTCCCTTACTTCCAACCTCACAACCCCGACGACGCCGCATCTGATGCAGATGATGTGTCTGGCGACTACACTGAACCTACGGTTTTTGACGATATTGAGATACTGAACCTTGATTCCCTGTTACCTTGTGATCAGGATTCAGAGGAAACCTGGTATGGTCATTCTGTCTGTCTGTTCTGTTTTGTGCAGAAAACACACCGATTCTACTATTGAATTGGATGGACAAATAATGTATTAGTCGGCTTCATCACAGCACCGGGGCGTTATAACTTAACAAGGCCAAACTATTTCAGTGAAGAGCATTAGTTTATGCACTGCTGTTCATTTTAAGCTATGCGAATGTGACACTAATGACCGTGTAATCAGGCCAGCTCCACTACATACGAGTATTGACACGGGGGCGTGAGTGCCATTTTACGCACGGCGTTTTCAGAACCGTTTGGCATGTCTGTCGAATGTAGAGGGATAAATGATACATGATTATCTCCTCTGGTCAAGATGTCTGAACCAGATTTGGGTCTGCAGTCATCGCCGTGGATGATTTAACATAGCCTACATCCGTACCCGCCCCTCTATGTCTCCTTGTGTTCGGCAGCCTTTCTTTGTTTTTTTTTTTGTGTACATAGCCAGTGTTCTCTCCCTTATTGGGGCGGTCATATAATTCGGATTGGCCTAAGCGATTATTTGGCTGTTTTGGTGTCCTCACCAGCCATCACTGGCAAGTGTTCTAATGCGTTCGCCGACCTACAACTGTCATCCAATACTCTAAAGACGAATACAGTTATTGCAGTCTCCATCCTTGAGTGATCGCTTTGTTACCAAATCCTGTTTCATTTGACTTATATAAAAAAAATACAGTCAATGTGCCCAATTCTGTTATTGTGGGGGCGGCGGTCGTAGACATTTAAATCGCTCAGTTCTGCAATATAATCGCTCCATTTCCACGTGAAGCTCAGTGTGTATGCAGGCCTCTCATAACGATTCAGTTTGTTGAAAGAGTGGACATGAAATCTTTTTATCAGGATTTGATCTCAACACACAAAATAAGAGTGAATTGCATAGAGGTCAACAGCAAAGTAGCCTAAAATATGCTACATGGACAGATGCACTCAGTGAAGCAGGATACATGCTGTTGGCAGTGCAAAAGAGAAATACACCATATAGCCTTTGTTTACATAAAGCTCCGGTCCTCATGGATGTTTAGTGTAGCTAAGTTTAGTATTACTATATAAGCTTGTCAGGCCAGGAAGGTTAAGTGGATGGCTAATTATGATCAGGTTGACCCATAGGTCATGCTGATTGGGCTGGTGTGTGTGTGTGTGTGTGTGAGTGTTGGGGGTTCTGTCCTCCAAGGCCAAGACAAGTGGGTGCTGCACTTGAAAATCTGCATTTTCTTTTTTTTTAAGTATATTTTTTGGGCTTTTTTGCCTTTATTTGGACAGGACAGTGGAGAGTGACAGGAAGCAAGTGGGAGAGAGAGATGGGGTGGGATCGGAAAATGACCGCAGGTTGGATTTGAACCTGGGTTGCCGTGGGCACTCGGACCCGTATATGGTACGGGCCTGCTGCGCCAAAGCGCATTTTCACAGAACAACTCATGACAATGCTGATCTCTGACCTCACGATCCTACCTCATCTCTTTTTCTACCTCTTGTCCTTTTAATCTCTCATCTTCTCCTCCCTCTCTTCTGTTGTAGGCTGTATGTCTCCCCTAAGGCTTGTCTATGGGTGGAGGGGAGTCTGACGCCACTACAATGGTGCCGGCAGGTTCTGGACAACCCCCGGCCGGACATGGAGGCTGCCAAGCGGGCCCTCTGCCATCGCCTGGACTCAGGTAGAGCCATGGCCACATTATTGTGGTCGTAGCGTAACATATGATATGAGAAGGTAGAGCTGGCCGTGTTATTAGGGACATGGAGTAACATGATATGATGACAATGTGCCACAACAAAGGGTCAGACTGAACCCTGGGTTGCACCTCAGGCTGTGATTTGAGTTCCAGAGTTCATAAGTAGCCGTTTTTTTTGTGGCCGTTCTCCAGGCTGCTGAGATTGTCTGGTTGTGTATACATTACAGGTGCATCAAATAGAAATGGATATCCTAGAAAAATAAAAAATTCCCATAATTTATTTAAGTGAAATTTTCATGTTAACTAGATTCACATTCTACACATACAGTGAAATACATTTCAAGCTTTTTTAAAAAAAATCTTGATTATTCTAATCTTAGTGTTTACAGTTTACAGGAAATCAAGTCAGTTCTCAAGCCAGTTCAGTATCTCAAAAAATTACAATAAAGAATTTATAATACAGACATGTTGACCTGAGAAGAGCTTTAATTAAGTCAAAATATCAGCAATGGTTTCCTGAGCAGTTAATCTCTAAGTCTGGGCAGGGCAATGGACTTTTCAATTATATTCAAATTTTTTGAGATGCCCCTGCATATGGAAGTGTACTGCCTCAGCCCCGCATGTGCATTTTATATCCTCCACATACCTTGATTTGCTTCCCGTTTATTCAGTAAAAAATAGAATAGTAACCATTAACAATAACAACCATAAACAGATACAAACCACGTACCTACATACAAACCAAGGTAAACAGAGTCTTTAGACCACGGGTTCCTAACTTATTTTGGCAGGTGACCCTATTTTGATGTCACAAAATGTTGGTGACCCCAATCATTCATGTGTAGGGAGAGAGAACGCAGCACATCCAGACGATAGTGGTACTTTGATTTTCATGCATGTCTGGTTATTTAACTATTTTGATTGGTGGAATTATGCTTGATCAATGTTCAAAACAAGCATCTTATGCGGGCTGTCTAAGTTTATTTTTACTTAGCTAGATTGTAATGAAGGATCTGTTAATTAACTCGGATATCATGGGGTTTTTAAGGTTTTTAATGAGGATTTCAGGGGACCACACATGGGGTCCTGACCCCATGGTTGGGAAATGATGCTTTTGACGCTTTTTGAGGAATTTCCACATACCATTACCACTGGATTGATTTCAATAGCCTCACATTCTCAGTGAGTTGTGACTATTAATAAGTGAGGGGGCGGTCACGCATAAACAGGCATGTCCAATGATGCTATGATTGGGTGTTTACTCATAACCATGCACATCCAGTGATGCTGTGATTGAGCGGTCACTCATAAGCCGGCACGTCCAGTGATGCTGTGATTGCGGTCTTTGTGTTGGTCTGTGAGGTTTGGGTAAGGTGGTCTGCATCAGAGACCTCTGTAACTGATCCGGTACTTTCACTGCTACTCCCCCTCCCTGTGAGCTGGCCTTTTTCTTCCTGAGGATTAAAAAAGGAAATCTGCCAGCTTGCCCGATTTAGGACTCCGGACGCGTCCAAGTAGTTGAGTAAACACACTCACACACAAAGACACTTGCGCCAGTCCTCGTACAGAGCTGGTAAACAAACACACATAGCTGACCATGACATACAGCTGACCATAACACACTCAGCTGACACAAACAGCCATTCATCGGCTCTCAAGAAGTCCTACTGTCATATGGTGGGACTGTTACTGATGATCAACAGATGCCAACATCACCACCACCACCACCACCACCACAGCAAATGTACCACATCATGTCTAGCCAGTTCCACACAGCAGTAGGTAGGCGCACAAGTGAAGAACATACGCAGAGTGGTGCACGTTTGCGCACGTCTTGCATCACGTCTTGCACACCTCCTGGCTCACTTGCAGCATGTAGATTGCAGGGCCTCAATGACTTCCAGCGTAAAGCCCTAATTACAATTCACATCATGCCTCCTGCTCAGTCAGAAGAGCAGCATATGGCTCCACTCTCCCAGCGGTGGGCGTGCAGTTAACGCAGTCACTAATGTGAGGACGATGCTCACCAACGTGCCTTCAGAATGGTGGCCGTGGAATGGGATGGAGGGAGGGAGGGAGAGTCGTGTGTGTAAATGTGAATGATTGTGACTGAGACTCCTGAGAAGGTAGTAAAGCATTAATAGGGATTAGCAGCATTAGCCTGTAACGGGAGACTGAATCACTCGGTTACCTCACATGAACGTCCCTTTTTGGACTCTCAGGTGATGGGCTTCATAAAGTCCATGGGTATTTATGTCTATTGACACATATTTCACCAAAAGAGCCCACTGTTGACCTGCTTATTTTCATGATATTGGCCCAGATGTATATTTATTTCCGTTGCAGCACTGAGTGCAGCAGTGTAGACCTCCTGCAGTCTGCCATACTTAGAAGCTTGTTCTAGTCAGGATCACAAAAGCCAGGGCAACCAGAGGGGTAACCATGGAAACTGTGTTTACATGAAAGGACTCTGTGCTTCATGCCAAGTGGCTTATAACTTCGTTGCTATGAAGCATAGCCCTATATATGTCAGCAGTTGGCTCAGCAATTCCATGTATATACCAGTGTTTCCCACACATTGACTTATTTGTGGCGGCCCACCACAATATCAACATTGACCACCACACAATGATTTTCCATATTGTACTATTTAAATGGGATGAAATCCTTTCATTGTAGAGCTATGTGCATCTTTGCACAGTCTCCTCTCCTTGTCTCTCTGTCTCTCTACGGGCATGCATGCATTAAAGAAAACATTATTGGCATCATAACCCCGCTAAACAGATTTGTTCAAAACTACCACCTACCACTAGCCTGGGTGCCAGCCGAACTTAGTAACCTACCACCACAAATAGAATTCAATTCTGTGGGAAACACTGTATACCCTCTGTGCACTATGTTCTTGGCTGTGTGTGTGTGTGTGTGTGTGTGTGTGTGTGTGTGTTTTTTATTAAATCTAGTACTCCTTGAAGGACCAATAGATAATTCACTGTTTGGCTAAGTTCTTCAAACATTCATGAATATTAGATGAAGTGTGTGTGTGTGTGTGTGTGTGTGTGTGTGTGTGTGTGTGTGTGTGTTTGTGTGTGATTTTGTGTTAATGTGCATGTGAAATATTGAGTTAAAATATTTGGCTGGCTGGTCTACTGGCTGCCAGCTCTGGGGTTAAACTGGGTTGGGGCTATTGGGTGCAGTTTGTGCTTGAACTGACCAGTGAAAGGCCTGCATTGAGCAGCACGCTACCCTCGTGCCAGCCCTGAATGCCCCCTTTGTGTGCCAGGCTTTGGGGAAACAGATGTGTGCCCAGGCGGCCAGTGACTGGCAGTTTAGTGCCCGACTGATGCCACCACTCTGCCCTGAGGTAGCTCCGCTGTGAAGAAGATCTCTCTCTCTCTCTCTCTCTCTCTCTCTCAGCTCTTACATAACACCAAGAAATAGAAAAACACCTTTCGAAGGTTAACAAGATCAGTACCTTTACTCTGTCATTGGGTGTACAATTTGGGAATAGCAGGGATATCTGAGCGGCGATGTGGTTCTTACACTGCTGTCCTTATTTCTAATCCATTACCCACAATGCATCTCTAAGTTCCATTGTACCTTGTTCTATTTTTGCCTAAGACACCTGTACGGGTTGTACTTACATAAACGTCTTGCAGACTACCTGGCTGTGATAACAGCATTAAACCCTGGGCTGAGGATTGGAGGCTTTATGTGACTAGGCAGTTTACTGTGTGTGTGTGTGTGTGTGTGTGTGTGTGTGTGTGTGTGTGTGTGTGTGTGTGTGTGTGTGTGTGTGTGTGTGTGTGTGTGTGTGTGTGTGTGTGTGTGTGTGTGTGTGTGTGTGTGTGTGTGTGTGTGCGTGCGTGCATGTGTTTGGGATGAATGTCTAGTTTGTGTTTCTCTAAGGACATGTAACTGTGTATTTGTATCCTTGTATCTATTTGTGTCCATTTGGGTGACCTATATTTATATAGCTATCTACTATACTATATCTATATCTACTATACTATACTGTATCTACTATACTATACTATATCTACTATACTTTATCTATATCTACATACTATATCTATATCTACTATGCTATATCTACGTACTATACTATCTACAATACTAAATCTATATCTACTATGGCCCCTATTTTAGCAATCTAAAACGCATGGTCACTAGCGAATAGCTTTATTAAATTTAGTGAGTTGTCCAGTCCACGTTTGAAGTGGTTTTGTTATCAAACGTCGGGCGGATGGCGCAACAAGGTGTTCCTATGTTTCTTAATCAGCCTTGGGTGTGTAACATCGGGCGTAACATCATTTAAACAAATGAGAATGACATCTGTCATTCCCTTTAACAGCAAGCAGCGCAGCTTCAAACAGCGCATCAGTAATTTGATTGTCAGCGGTGCATTTGAAGGAATCTGCTTGCACACGAGACCATATGGAACAGGTATTCCACTAAACCATGTATAGCCCATCTGCACTCGTCTATTATTTGAACTCATTGGCAAAGTGAAACTAACTTCACTGTGGTGTGACAAAACAGTTATACACAGTTAATTACTTTCACTATTGACTGACAATGGGTTACCATAGAAAACATAGCCACACTTACCCCCACTTACCCCAAAACAAAGCAACACTTACCCAGTAATGTTCGAATGACTGAATAAAAAACCTAAGGACATTTATTCTGCAGAGGCGTTGCTGCTTACATCTCGTGACAGTGCGTCTTCAGCTGTGCTTCATATGTACCTCTCGCCTCACGCCTGATCACTTTTATCCGTCACCAATTTGCAAATGATGGTGAATAACTACTCATTGTGAGATGTTTACCATTGTAATCATGTAATTTGTAATGTTTTGCATGGGTGTGCGCTGGTGCACGTTCCTTGTGCGCTGGTGCACCCGCCCATATCACTGTTGATAATGCTCTTAAAATAACACATACTGTAAACAACTCGCCACAGATTTCTGACCAGGTTTCCCTTGGTCAGTAACGCAATGCATTTACGGAGTGTACAATACCGATTTTTAGATAATGCGTTAGACCCCTTCTTAGGTCGTTAATTGCCACACCCCTTGGCACATTGCTCAATAAAAGAGATGGCCATGGTGAAAAAATAGATAGATAGATACTTTATTGATCCCCAAGGTGAAATCGAGTGTACGATAGGAATAAGCTTTGATTATACGCTTTGCTCTGCGCTTTTGACTATCATGATAAGGCCCTATATCTACATACTGTATCTAGATAGATAGATAAATAGATAGATACTTTATTGATCCCCAAGGGGAAATTCAATACTACACTATATATCTATTTCTACATCCACAAAGTATCCATGTTTAGCCCCTTGTGTGCCAGAGGTAGACGCCGTGTCCTCTAATCAACGCCTTATTGTGTGGGAATAAGATGACCATTTTGGACTCTCTTCTGTCCCCTCCACCCTCTTCCTCCTCCTCCTCCTCTTCCTCCTCCTCCTTATTAGTCCACAGGTGGAGGGGCGTCTTCTCCTCTCCTGCGTCTCCCGCGTTCCCTCACAGTCGAGTAGCTGGAGTCTCCCCACTCTGCACCTCCTCTCCCTCCTCCAAGTCCTGCTCTTCTCCTCCCCCTAGCGCACCTTCCTCTGAGAGACAAGGTAACACACACACACTCACACACACACACACACACACACACACACACCAATGTTGTCACCTAGAGACAGAGTTCTGTGGCCATCACATGGAGATTGTGAGTGAAATTTACATTAAAGATGTATATTTATACAAGTATATTTTATCTCAGTCCCTTTGTAATTTTATGGTGTGCAACTGGATTGAAAACTTGCCCCTTAGGCTCTCATTTGGACACATGTGTAATCCTACAGATTGTTAAACATGTCAAATCCCAAAGCAGATGGACCTGAATGAAGAGTTTGTACATCACCTCCCTCATTTCTCAACCTATCTTTCTGTCATCTCTTCACTTTTCTCTCTCTCTTCTCTCTCTCTCTCTCTCTTCCTCTCTGTAGCCTCATTCCTTCCATCCTCTCACCCTTCGCTCTCCCTGACTCTACCTGGGAAGGATCGCTCTCCTCTAGCTGAGAGAACTCCCACCTTCCTCTATCACCCAGCCGATCGCAGTAAGCCTCGCTGAGCTCACCGCCATCCCATAACACTCCTCCATCGCTCCATGGCAACCGGCTCTCGCGCCGTATTCTTCCATGCAGCCATTGGTCATGTCGCAGCAGAAAAGGGGCTGGTGCCTGCAAATGTATAATTCAGCTCAGCCGCTAACGCGCTAAAACGCAAACACTACATGCTAACGGAGTCTCTGCTTGGGTGTCAATCAAATCAAATGCTTGCTTTACTGCCATGTCGGTTCGATCTGTCGTCTGTACATATCTCCATGGCTTTAAAGCTTTTTGGATTTTGAATTCTATTGTACTGCAATGACACAGGATTGGGTTGGGTGAAAGTATTGATTTGCTGTTTTCTTTTTGATCCTGAATAATTGATGATATACCCGTATGATAGGATCAACCTTCACTCCATTTACTCCAGAGTGTAATTCTTACAGAGAGCAGGATCATTTGGTCAGTTATGATTTCATTGTTTATCAGTAGTTTATGTTCACAAAATTGTCTAAGACAGATTTTACTACCAATAGTAAGTAAGCTAGTGAAACAATTTCATTGCTGTTACTTTGGATGTTAGGACATAATGGAATAGAACCTAAAAAAAATCAATTGAAGCATTGTTTGGAAATTAAACCATGTTTTGTTTGTGTGTGAAGGCCGCAGCCTCCGACGGACTACCTTCAGTCCTCAGTCGTCTCTGGACAGTGAACTGAGTGCGTCCGAGTTGGAGGACGAATCCATCTCTCTGGGCTACAAGCTGCAGGACCTCACAGACGTCCAGGTGATGGCAAGACTACAGGAGGAGAGTAAGTCGCCAACAAACCCTCAGTCCAGCGGGAAGGGAAGGGGCCTGGTGTGTGTGGAGGGGGGGGAAGCTCTGTCCAGGGCACCAGAATTGGGAGCAACAGGGTATTTCAGGGCCAGTTTCCCAGACATGGATTATCCATAGTCCTTAGTCCAGGAATAGATTGCGTTTTTGTGAAGACATTCTTTTTCCAACTGGGAATTTGGTTTGGAACATTGACTAATCCAGATTTTTCTAGTAGAAGAGGATAGCATTTGTCAAATAGAATTATCTATTTATTCTGTCGTTGTTGTACCAGAGGGGGATTCTAGATTTACCATGTCAGTGACATGGCACCGGCAATAGTAGGAATGCATTTCTGCTGATCTGTATAGCCGTTTTCCCCCCTCAGGTCTGCGTCAAGATTACGCCACCACCACATCGACCAACCGACGGAGTGCCAGCTTCTCCTTCCAGTTTGGCCAGCGAGCGGACTCTCACTTGGAGGAGGAAGAGGAGGATGACGACGACGAAGACTACGGCCAGCTGCCTCCTCCGCAGCCCCGGCTGACGCGGACGGGGGGGCCCCTGCAGCGCGGCCTGTCCCACTCCCACACCTTCACCAGCATGCGGGACTGGCGCCGGAGCACCTCCACCCCCTCCACCCCCCACTACCCCTCCACCTTCCCCTACCAGCCCCAGCCCCAGCCCGCGCCCAGCTACGCCCCCGAGCAGCACGGCCCCCGGCACAGCTCAGGTGAGCGTCGCACGGGGAGACGCCTCTGCACTGGATGGGGCTACTCCCTTTGGACTCCTCCTAAGCAGTCAAAAATGGCAGATCAAATCAGGGACTAGTAATACAGGTTTGCCAAGCTCAGAATTCTGATGATCTGTAGGATTATGGAGGATCACAAATATTGTCTTTTAAGGTGTTCTAGTCAGATTAAAATCATTTACAAACATTGGATAGGATAACACAGCAAGACCTGTTTAATATTAACATGATGGCTATGTTTTATTTGTATAGCTGTTAAATAATAATAATAATAATAATAATGTTAAATAATTATAAAAATAATTTCATCAGCAATAATTACAAATGTATATAGGCACTATATGTAGGACCTATGTATTTGAGATTCTGGATTCTGAGGGCTGAAAAAAAGGCTTGATGCATTTTTTTAAAAGATGCCACATTTAATATGTTTTATCTTTTATTTACATATCTCTGTGTGACCATAACTTGTGGAACCTGTTTGGAACCAGTCGAGTTTGACAGTAAGTCAGATAATGTTTAGTGTTGTCTTTACATGATATGTTTGTGAAAATATGTCTGTTAGTCCTTCAAACCTGTCACCATTTATCTCCTAGACCTTATTGTCCACCACTTGCTATGGCTAACATAAACATACCTTCAATCAATAATCATCAACACACAAGGTGGTGCAACAAAAAAAGACCAAAATGTGACCACCCTTTTAATTCCGCTTTGACCACTGCTAAAACACTCCCTATCTGACTTCCCTAAACCGCTAAGCTCCTTCCAGGGCTGTAAGCTCTCATTAGGTCGTCCGCTCCTTTTAGAGTGCTGACTATATGCCAGGCACCAGATCTTGTGTGAGAGGACTTAGGCCATGTTCTGCATATCTAATGCCCCTTATAAGCGGCAAATACTCATGCCCCTTAACGACTCTGACATTTTGGTGGGATAATTTGATGCAAATTGAATCCAAATTCTGGAAAATTGGTAGAGAGAGAGAGGTTTGCATGCATTTCAAATATGCGTTAATAATTTACATTCTCATTCCGAGTTTGTGTGCGGTTTTGGTGTTTTCTGTTTAAAATATATTGGGAAGGATGAGGAGCATTACTAACGGCATGAGTTGTGCCACTTCAGATAAACTGCGGAGGAGTATGCCCAACCTGGTCAGGGCTCCCAGCATGCCGAGTGTCCCCGTTCCAACCAATCACATGGGCTCTCCTGCCTCCATCCGGAACAGCCAGAGCTTTGACTCCTCCAACGGGTTGGCCAGATTGCAGTCTGCTAGTAAGACACCTGACTTCCTTTGCACAAACATCAGCTGAGTGTCCCAAGCCTGGCTTTGGATATGTTTTATTATATTCCATTACTAGGGCTGTCAGCGTTCACGCGTTAATCACGATGCGAATAAGGACCAAGCAGAATGCGTGCATTTTTTTGAATCGCATTAATCGTGTGCCGCCAATGATTTTTTTATTTTACACTGTCACTTGTTCTGTTATCAACAATCCCCTTTTGCTGCTACTATTTTGACTCTGATGCACCATTTCTTGTCCTCAAACTGCCACAAACACTTCCTAGCAAAGATTCTAGAATCGCAATTAACTATAGAGATTCTGTGAATCGTTTGACAGCCCTATCCATTACAATACCGAAAGCTATTGTTGACCATGCTGAACATCTGTAATAGATAAGTGTTAGGATAACAAATTCTTAATACCACATATAACAATCAAAACATGTCAAATCAACACAGGTCTGGACGTCATAGAGATATGAGGAAAAATAAGAGTTCAAATGTGGATGTTGTTTAACACCAAAAATAAGAGTTCAAATGTGGATGTTGCTAACACCATGTGGTTGTGTCTGTTAGTCCCATCACCTGGCCAGCTCCAGAACCGCGTTCAGAGTGTGGGGAACTTCTCTGTGTCGTCCCGGCAACCCCTGAAGGCCACTGCTTACGTCAGCCCCACGGTCAAGGGTCCTGCTACCGTGACGACGTCAACCAGTTTACAGTCCCTGAGCAGCAGTGGCATCCCGCTACCCAGCAAACCAGGCAGTGGCCAGGCATCAGGACGCAGCGGCCTCCCTCGCCCAGCCTCCTTCATAGGAACCAGCTCTACTCCCCGGAGCAAGATAGCCCAACCTGTGCGCAGGTAAGAGGGTGAGATGGGACGATGCGGAGACCTCATCACAAATATGATTGCATTTTAAATGGCCCGGAGAGAGAGAGAAATGTAAACATCATCTTGAAATGCTCTTTAAAGGGATGAACCTTGATAACATGCTCCTCACCAGTTGCCATAGAGCAAAGCCACGTGAGTTGTATTGCTCTCTGTGTGTGTGTAGGCCAGTTGCCATAGAGCAATCTACGTTAGTTGTATTGCTCTCTCTCTCTCTCTCTCTCTGTGTGTGTGTGTGTGTGTGTGTGTGTGTGTGTGTGTGTGTGTGTGTGTGTGGGCCTAGTTACCATAGAGTAAACACACGTTGCTCTCTGTGTGTGTGTGTAGGCCCAGTTAGCATAAAGCAGCGGTGTTCAAACTACGGCCCACGGGCAAAATGCGGCCCGCCACACACTTTAATCCAGCCCGCCGAGCATTTATTCGTTTATCATAGATCCGACCCGCCACGCACTTTAATCCAGCCTGCCGAGCAATTAATTAGGTTATTATAGGCCGCTCGCTATTTTTTTCCAGCAATAGACGACGCTGTGGTTAACTTTAGGCTACTGCAAACTGCTTTACACTCTTCTTAGAGAATGTTTACGATGTCAATGTCAAAACAGCTTGTTACATTGAGATACATAGTATCTCCATTGCGGCAGATCTAAGTATGTTATGCTAATTTGGAACGCATTTGAGCGCGCACGAGAGGGAGAGAGCCTGGCAGGTTCCAGCTGGCTTGTCATTGTTGATAATTGATATCTCCTTTTTATTAGAAACTTTTAAAAGGAAATTGCGATGGCAACAGTAGCACTACTGACCATTTATAAACTGTGAGAGGGCGCAGCCATAGGCACAGCTCTAGCCATAGGCTATATTTGAGTAGAGCTGGCAAAAGAGACTTAAAGTGACAGTGCACCATTTACAAACGAATTAAACAGCATCAAATTAACAGTATTTTTTATATATATATTATTTTTTGTGTGTGTGGCCCGCCGGCCAATTTTCAAAACCCAAAAAGTTTGGACACCCCTGCCATAGAGCAAACCCACGTGAGTTGTATTCCTCTGTGTGTGTGTGTGTGTGTAGACCCAGGTTTAATAGAGCAAACCCAAGTAAGTTGTATTGCTCTGTGCTGTGTGTGTAGGCTCTAGATTGAGTGCAGTTTGTGCCAACTAGAGGTCTATTTATAGTGACTTTTTTTTTTAAGGACTTGAAACATTTACAGGCTGGTTTCCTGAGCAAAGTCGATATTTAGGCCAAACAGAAGATATCAATTCAAATAGTTTCAACTGTCATTTTCACTGTTCATTTTATATTAAAAATTAAGCCAAAGTTGTTTACTGTTTTTGTCCTAGAAACCAACACTGTGATGTCATGTAGATTTGTTGTATTTGGTAGTATAAAATATGTAACAACGTAAGCATATAGTCACTGTTGTGTGTAAATTCCAGTTCATATAAGAATATCTATGACTTACGATTGTGTTTTCCAACCAGTTTACTGACGCCGCCAAAGAGCTTGGCTACCCTCAGTGCCCTGCGTGATGGCAGTTGGAAGGATGGCTGTTACTAGAAATGGGCAAACATCGGAAAAGGGCACAGCTCAACTCAGTGGTGATCTGGTCACATGTCGCCGCCCTGCTGGTTGGGGTGGGCTACCACTGATAAAGCAATCTTAGAATGTGAACGGGAATGACTGGAAGTTGCCATGCTATGGAGAAAAGCCCAGAGTTGGGACTTAGTGCTTCCTTTTTAAGGGGGTGTTTTTTGCATCTATGTATTATGCAAAAAATAAAGGTAATCCTCATGTCACGTTTTCATCATTCATAAAGCCCCCAGCTTTGCTCTAATGCACTGACCAGGACTTAGTTACTAATAATCGACTCACTGCCCTGTAAAGCTTCTTTTTAATCAAATCATTTTTGATGTGTGAGGAACTCCAAACATGCTGCTAATCATTATTCTGCTGTTCCACTTAAGTTGTTTTTAAACAATATTACATAGAAAAAGAGAAAGAAGTCGTTGCAATTGCGTGACGCTTTTTAAGGGATTGAACTGTAATGTCTGTCCTATTAATACTCTTTTGTAATGGAAAACTTTAACCAAATTTGACCAGCTTGAAAGTGTTTACATACAGGTAAAGGTGAGTAAACTGCTAACACGTTGATGTTTTTAAACCCACAAACACACACATACACTTAATTTTCAAATCATGGAACACTGAGATGAAGTAAGAAATCTTTGTTATTGTTGCACCTATTGTTAATGTGTCAATGAAGTGTTTTGGTACTGCACTTTCACTATTAAATTATTTGTTTTTCAATATTGTTTGTTTGGAAAAGACACTGTATAGAAGTTCACTATGACCAATGTAGCACTGAATTAAAAAGGTTTTAATGTGTCCAACAAGAATAACAAAAAGTTATATTTGCAATTGCACTTAAAATACAGGTATTACTTTTTTTGTTTGTTTATTTGTTTGTATTTTTAAGCACAGTCATTGAAACAAGTTTGTGTGTTTCATTTAAAAATAAAGGCTTTTTAAACTTTCAGCAACTAGTACAGTAGCCTTATTGGTGCAGGCTGGATTCTTGTGACCGGATGATGCCAGAGACACACATAAAGCCAATAGACTAGCGCATTGCGCTCTTAGAGGTTTTGTCAAAGCTTTCTTTTTTCATCAATTTTTGATCAACTATTCTTGGGATACTGAAACTCTGATGCACATGAAACCTGATGGGCATGTAGGCCTATTCAAAGGCCTGCTGACAAAGAATAGACTCTTTTGGGAGCAAATTCCTGGAGTATCACCCTTCGGTGTCGCCTGTCTGACCAATGCAAGTAGCTGCTTAAAGCAATGTATGTTGTCCTTCATACAATGTATTTTGGCATTAAGCACATTCAAACGTGATTTTATATGATTTTATATCTTATGTTATGTGATTCCTTTGGATAAAAGTGTCTGCTAAATGAATAATGTAAATGTACATGTATTGATCTGCCAGTGTTGGCCAGGAGGAGATGGCAGGCTGCCTGAACACTCCAGCTGCAGTCTAAACTTGACATAACCAAAGTCCTTTTAGGCAAGTCCCTCCACTCGGCGGCGATAATGCAACACTTTTTGGGCACTCATCGGGCATCCTATTTGGCAGAAATGCGCGTGCGCAAGGCTTCACGACACCAACCTTACTCCAGCGGCGAGTTCACAACACATGATTGGCACGATGTCTGCACAACACACCATATGATTGGCTCAATGTATTCACATCACACCACATGATTGGCTCAATGTATTCACATGTCGACGTTTTGTCGTGGAACGGGTGGGATATGTGTAGACAACGGCCATATTGGCGTTGCAAACTAACCCCATGCATTTCTATGGACGAAGTCGTCTCTGACGTAACTCACAGGAGGTATTGCAGAAATTTGTTTGCATTAAATACAGTTTAAATGCCCTTCCTATTAGCTTAATTAAAATTAGCATAATGACTGACAAAATAAATCATTATGATGTTTTGATAAACCATTGTTAGCACACATTTATCAGGTCAGCATTGTGCGTAATGTTTTGATGTAGGCCTAATGAGGTCTGATGCAGTTTGTGGTGAGCAACTGTACAAGCTGACTGCAGATGTTTTGCTCCCACAAGGTCTTAAGGTCATGTACAGTATTTCTAACCATGCATTGTGTTCAAACCAGTGTGCAATGCATCATGTTGAGCCAGATCTGCATAAAAAATGAGCCTGTCAATCCCAGCATGCTCAGCGTTGTAAGCAGCTACCTGAAAATGAACGCACAAAATATGTTGTGATGTGAAAGCTCAAAATTAACTGCATGTTGCATTGCTACCACATTTTTTAGATGCATGCCAAATTTCTTAAAATTGCATCCAGGGCGCTGCAACGACATAATGTCGACATTTCAATAGCTTGCTAACACCTGATCACAGCTTCTGGAAGTGGGCATTTACATCTGTGTGCAGACTGCAGAGTACATACTTTACCACACACACACACACACTAGCCTGGGTGAACCAAGACTAACCTGTTTGCAAATTTGAATCAGTTGGTCTGGAAAGGAGCCCATGTTTTACTTTTATTTACTTTAGAATTCAGTAAACAACTGCATTTAAAAATAAATATATGTTTGCTGCACTTCTGAAAGGATTTTGTAAGACTTTAATGCACAAATTTAAGTTTAATTTCACTTGGTTACACCAGTGGAAGCAGTAAAATGGCTAGTTTGGGAACAGGCGTCAATGTTAAAATAAACAACACTAAAATAATCACAGTATGGTCTCAAAGTGCAATCAATTGGGCCATCTACTGACTGACTCTAACTTAGACTTCTCGGCATCTCTAGTTGTCGGTTGAGACTCCCGACAAGAAAAATATTGCTTCCCATACCGGGAGTCGAACCCGGGCCGCCTGGGTGAAAACCAGGAATCCTAACCGCTAGACCATATGGGACACAGCACAACATGTAAAAGTAAGACTATAAGAATATTTGGATATCAAAAAGATACTCCACATTTAGTCAATCAATCTGTTGAACATATGATGTATCATTCTACAGCATCATTTATCACTATGATGGTAGTAAAAAAAAACGTATTTTTGCTGCACATTAAGACTGAGGAGTCTCTCTTGTGTGATGACTTCAAAACGCGAAGCCATTGCATAGTGACGTCATGTTTAAGCGACAGAAATTCTCGAGCTCCATGGCCAAAAGGGGTGACTTCAGTTTCATTCTTCTAAACGTTTGAGTAATTTTTGCAAATAAGACTGTTTTAGTACAGAGGACCAAGACAATATAAAATGTAAGTAACATTACTGATGTTAAACAATGATTGTATACCACCACGACTCTGTTCACAGTAGCTACTGTTAGGCTAGCCTAATTGTTGAACACTGGTTGTTAGTTTATTTACATCACACCTTCTTTACTAGTTTGTTTAAACGCACCGTTTTGAAATATTTAACCGTCGCCTGTTTTGTATGAATTAATGCATGTTTTATCCTTGTACGTGGTGGCAATCGCAAACCTTAGGGCTGACTATTGGAAGTCTCAGCCCAAGAAATTTTGTCAGTACTGCAAGTGTTGGATAGCAGACAACAAACCGGTGAGTGTTTCTTCCGTCAGAGATAACGATAGAGTACGTCTTGCCATTGATCCTAAATATGAGTATTCTATACATTGTCTTCTACAGAGTGTTGAATTTCACGAAAGGGGGAAGAATCACAAGCAAAATGTGGCTGCAAAAATCGAAGAGGTGAAGTAATATTTCCTTCGTAGGCTGTTCTGTTCCTCATCCTGCACTCAATACTAATTTACTTGTCCAGAAGTTGGTAGCAACTCATAAAAAATATATTTAGCTTGATGTTGCTTATAAATACCAACAGATGGTGCTGTATTCTGGTATAAAAAACATTGAGGTCTCAGATAAGGGGAAAAAAAGTAAACTCAATTTGACGTGCCATCTGCTCTGAGTTCGGTGGAGATAAGAGTTGGCATGTTACGCAGACAACTTTATTGGTGCATGACGCCCTATACCCACCCTCCACCCTGTGCTGATGCAGATTAAAAAGAAGAGCATTGACCAGGCGAAGAAGGAGGATCGCATGTCAAAGGAGTTTGCAGCCATGGAGGAGGCAGCTCTAAAAGCATACGAGGAGGACATGAAAAGACTTCAGACAGAATCGGGTAATATAAAAACAAACTGAAAACCAACTGTTCTCAATGTATGAAACAATTGGAATGTAAAATGCATACAAATATAGCTTATTATTATAATGCATAATAGCCTTCTTAGCTCCACAGTCCTGGATTAGGTCATATTTTTGTTACAAAGGCTATTTTGTGTGTATTGTGTGTTGTTTTTTAGCCCTAGATCACAGGACATCAGTAAAAAAGGCATACAAGAAATAGTACAACAGAAATGGCTAGAACCTGTTCTGAAATTTCATATGATGATATAATCATGATATGCAAATAGCAGTTTCAGTGGTCTTTTGTTTTTTGATGATACAGGTGCTACTGAAGTGGAGCCTCAGAGTAAAGCAGTCATGGAGCCTCAGAGTAAAACTCGACGACCTCAACAACAAAGCAAGAAGCAGAGGAGGCCAAGTCCAGAGGCCAGCAGCAACCGTGAAGCCGCTTGGGTTGAAGGCCTGACTGATGACGGACTTATCTACTACTACAACACAGGCACAGGAGGTGAGGGTCTATTACTACAACACAGGCACAGGAGGTGAGGGTCTATTACTACAACACAGGCACAGGAGGTGAGGGTCTATTACTACAACACAGGCACAGGAGGTGAGGGTCTATTACTACAACACAGGCACAGGAGGTGAGGGTCTGTTACTACAACACAGGCACAGGAGGTGAGGGTCTATTACTATAACACAGGCACAGGAGGTGAGGGTCTGTTACTACAACACAGGCTCAACCACAGATCAATGGTTATGTATGTGTGCCTGCAGATTCGCAATGGGATAAGCCAGAAGGATTCCAAGGTCAGAGTGAGGCTTCAGCCCAAGATGGACAACAGAATGAGGTTGGTATGAGCACACAAATATCATATGATGTGATACGAGTACACGCGTATGAATGTATTCAGTTTTATTGTAATCAGTAGGGCTGCAACAATTAATCGATTCAATTATTAGTTGTCAATTTTTAAATTATTTGGCAACTATTTTGGTAGTTGATTAATCAAGAAAATGAGAATCGAGATTATGAAAATGATTGTTAGTAACTCATTGAGTGCCAAAAACGTAATATTACGTTTTTAGCTTTTTTTTTAAATTACGAAACTAGACACTCTAACACACCTGATATGTGATTTTGGGAACTCTGTGATGAATGGAAATGAAATATATGACTATCGTATATATAGACATTTTATCTAGACATTTTATCATAACTCGGTTGCCGCTTTGGGTCGAATCAGTGACGCATGCACGTCATCTCAAAACCAGGCCATTTTCGTGGGTCTATCACTAGGTGGTAGTCTCACCAGGTCTCGCTGATCACTTCCCGGAAAGTTTACAGGCAACACTTAATATTTCATGAAAGACGTTATATCTCCATTTCTAGAAAAAAACAGCGATTTTGATGAAAACTAGCCACTATTTAGCTTGGGATTTCTCAGGAACAGAGGCGTGTAGAAATACACGGTTTGCACCCACTGAGAGCTTTAAGTCTCACCTTTTAAACGAGCCATTGTATGTGTTCATAGCTATAACACAGAATATGCTGTGGCTGTACAAAAATCATCAACAATGGTCTAGATTGCTGGCACTCTAGGACAAAGCTTCAGAAAACAGCTTGGCATTCAATGAGGTAACAGCCCTAGTTATCAGTCAACCAAGTAGCCACAGGGCCACTAGCCACAGGTCTGTGAAAATCTATTTTTCTTTGGATTCATCTTGTTTTCTCACTATGCAGTCGGGCTCCCCGTGGATGGAGGCACTGAGTCCAGATGGATTCACTTACTACTACAACACAGAAACCGGTGGTGAGTTTAGTGACCATGACCTTCAGTGGCATAAAGATCTGTGTAAAGCTGAAAGTACTGTACTTAGGGCAGCACAACTGAAGAGACCAGTGGAACACAACATAACATAAAGATTGACCGTGTGTCAGAATCATAATGGTTTTGAATGACCGCAGTGGCCCAACATGTGCTGCTCCCCGAGCGCCGCTGTTGTTGCAGGCAGCTTACTGCGCCGGGATTAGTGTGTGCTTCACCTCACTGTGTGTTCACTGTGTGCTGTGTGTGTTTCACTAATTCACGGATTGGGATAAATGCAGAGACCAAATTTCCCTCAAGGGATCAAAAGAGCATATATACTTATACTTGTTCCTCTGTGTTCTTCGCCTCGCTACCCAGAGTCAAGCTGGGAAAAACCTGCAGATTTCCCCTCAGAAGGGAACGCCGCAGCCGAGGTGGAGGACCAGGATGAGCCGTCTGCCCCTAAGCCAGAGCCCCTGTCTGAGGACGAGAACAGTTCCAACGGAGAGAAGACCTCTGGGGATGCTGACGAGCCCAAACAGCCCAGAGTCCCCAAAATCAGTTTCAGGGTGAGATGCACGTCAGACACTAGATATTGATTGATACCTTATTAATCCTTTACAGAAAATTGCTTTGTCACAGCAGCTATGCATCATCCGAGCAACACACACGCACTGAGTTCAACACACACTGGCCTACATCCATGTATGTGTGGTCATAGTCTCGAAATGACAGCATGTACAGCGTTTTTGTTTTTCATCTAAATTGTGTGTTAGCAAATGTGAGAACTCCTCACATTGTTGAGCTGATCACGATAAACACACCCTTCTCCCCAGAAAAGAAAAGAGGAGAAGTCTGAGGCCTCTGACGAGGAGGAAGACGAAGCTGAAGGAGGCGCTGGTGCCAAAGGAGAGAAGGAAGGTGCGGGAGGCTCTACCGAACGTGACCCTGCAAAAGAAGAGAAGGAAACGCCCGCCAAGAAACCCCGGATCAATCCCTACGGACTATGGGAGAGTATCCAACAGGAGGAGGACCCATAGTGAGTACAACACACACAACAATATACAGCACACAACACAACAACTAGTGATGGGAAAGCCACAACTTTTACTTTATCATAAAATGCTGTGCACCATGGGCCATGTCAGTGTTGTCTGCTTGCAGTATTTGTTTTGATGCAGTTGTACTTGTGATCAAGTGGATATGTCACGTTAGGGGTCACGGAGGACAGTATCTTGGTGCTTTAGTGTACATATTATATACTGCTTGGAAGGGGTGTTAACCACCACTTGTTACATTAACCACCTTCCCCTCTCCGACAGTGAGAATGTGGATCTGCAGTTGCCTCAGGTGGACACAGGGGGCGGTGCACCCCCCCCCACAGAGCTGCCTCCTGAGCCAAAGCCCAAATTCAGGGAGCGCACCATCACCTCCCTGGGGGACGAGGGGAGTGCGGGGGCCACCTTCCGCAAGAGGAAGACAGACAATGGCAAGTCCAGAAGCCTCCGCCAGCGGGGGAAGGACGACTAGGAGCCTCCGCTGGACATTTTTATACGGGACATGTGGAGGACGCTCAGGAAATCAGCAGGCTGACATTTATTTTTGCTCTCTTGGCACACCCTGGAGTCTCGCATGTTTATGTGTGAGTTGTGTAGTGTCAACTCAAACGTCTTTGCAAAATTGTAGTTGCTTATGTGTGGATGAGCTCAAGCAGCTTTTCCAGGAGTAGTTGCCACATCCAGGGTTGAAAGCTCTGTTCACAGAGAAACAAAGAGCTAATAAGTACACATTCTTTATAAGGAGTTTTTGTCCTTTCACATCTTTAATTCCTCTACACGTTTGATTATGGAGGTTTTTATTTGTATTTTTTTTTATTTGTTGTTGGTTGGCATCAACCCTCCCCCCCCTGTTATAGATTCATTAGTGTGTCATGTATTTATGCGAAGGTATTTTTCTATGATTGGCTTGAAAAGTGACATTAGTCTGTTTAGTTCATGTTGTCAAAGTAAAATCTCCCTTTGTGGATAAAGCTGTCCCTATTTAATAGCCCTTGGTCTGTTTACAGGCTCATCTTCATCCTAAATACTAATTTGATTGGGGAGGCTACATAGTTTAATGCAGTTCAGTACTCAACATGTCTGAGAGGAGGATAGAGGACCCAGTCAGGACTAATTGGGTAACTGGCCCACTCATTTGGGCAGCTGTCTCATATCAACTGTGTGTCAAAGAGATACTGTTGCCATTACAGGTTGCCAGGTTTGCCAACAGCATGTTAGTGTGAGATAGGGCTCTGAGCCTGCCTCCGTGTGTGCGCCCATTTGTGTTTTCAGATACATTCAGCCACACCCACAGCAGCTGCCATTACATTTTATTCATTTCATTTTATAGCTTACTTTAACGTTATCTCTGCAGATTCAAAAGTCATTTCCAGCCGGTTACATTTGAAAGGCAGACTTTCCTGATCTGTGAACAACGTCCTGGTCATGCCATCAGCTGTCTAAAGTAGGTCTCTCAGGTAAAGGGAAAACTGGAGACTGTATAGTAGTAACCTCCCCTTTCCCTGTCCGGTAACTTCATACGAGTCTGTCACTGTTAACAGTTGAAGCTGCCCACCGGGTCTGATCCTGGGTCAGTCTCCCTCCTCGGCAGCTGATCCTGGGTCAGTCTCCCTCCTCGGTAGCCGGTCGCTCTCCACCAGCTCCAGCAAGGCTTCGAGGTCACTGTGCTCCAGCAGTGCTGAGATCAGCTCCTCCAGCTGCTCTCCACCCCTCATGAACTCCTGCACCACAGAAGCTGGTCAACAGCACATACTGACAAGCAAGCAAGCAAGCACGCACAAGTCTTGTGCAGTCAGTGATCGGCAAGCACATATCTTACAAAGGTGCAGTCTGTGATCATACACGATTCATAACAATCAAGTCCATAAGATTTTTTTGTTCACATTTATCAATCATCTCCTCACAACCTGCCCATTCTGTGAGTACACTGTCTCTGTAGGCAGCCCAGGCTCCGAACACTGGAAACAAATAAAGTGGGGGCAGCCTGTCCTCCAAACCAAAAAACAAAACCCTGCGTGGAGTTTCTCTGGGAATAATGAAGGTAGGGGTGGGCTACTTCTCTGCTGTGATTCGTTTGGACAAAAGCGTCTACTAATAAATTTAAATATAAACACAAACAAACGCGACTTCCTGCACAATTACTGACTGCACCTTTAACAATAGAGGGCTGGAGAGGTTTCAGATTGGCCACATAAGAGGATATCAACTCCAGATTATCCGTCACATCAAAGAGGCAATTAAGTGATAAATCTTTTATAGTTAAGACTTCCATACGCATTTAATACCACACATTCATAGTCTGTGTTGATTTCTGAAGAGGTCATCTGAGATGTAGTTTGAATGCACTAAGAGGAGGATGAAAGGTAAGTACCGGTCTCACCTTGATGTCCCGAGTCATGTAGCCAATGCGGTGGTCTGTCACTCGGTCCTGACTGAAGTTGTAACTGCGAATCCTCTCAGCCTGGGCCCGAGTGCCCACCTACAGGAGAAAAAAGGATGGATGTGGTCACTCAGCGCTGTTTTCTTTTTGTGTTAGGTGCGTTGTGCAGTGGTCGCTGGTACCTGTTGCTTGTGCACTGTGTCTTTTTGTATGTGTGTGTGTGATGGTGTGCGTTGTGCTGTGGTCGCTGGTACCTGTTGTGTGTGTATTGTGCAGTGGTCGCTAGTACCTGTTGCTTGCGTGCTGTGTCTCTCTGTTCTGTTTGTTTTCCCATGATGCTTTGGTAAAGACGGGCCTTGAGTACCCGCATGGCTGTGTCTTTGTTTTGGATCTGGGAACGGGACTGTTGACACTCAGACACTGTGCCTGAGGATGCAGCATACAAAGAGAGAGGGTTTGTCATTCTCCTGTAACAGAAACTCTTTAGTGACCAAAGTCCTTGTGAAGAAAATTGTAGCAACCATCAAAAATGGGCTTTCTGTCTCGTACAGTATCTCTCAGATATTTGAGTCAGTGAGGTCATCAGTACATTTTATTCATTATTTAAAGCTAAATCTAAATGATGGCAGGATGACACTGACTTAAAATAAAACAAGGAATGATGAAATGTTCCTACCTGTGGGCAAGTGGACAATTCGGACAGCACTGTCTGTCGTGTTCACACTTTGACCCCCGGGCCCTTTTGATCTGAAAGTGTCGATTCTCAAATCTTTCGGGTCAATCTGAATCTCCACCTAAAGAATGTAGTTGATACCACAGCTGAGCTAACACAACTTCAAACAAATCATATACATTTTTATACAATACAGCACTACAGAAACATCTCAAACTAAATCATCTTTGATAGGAGAATCTCAACTAGGAATATTACCACTCACTTCTACATTTTCTACAAACCCCCACCACCACGTACTTCAAAAGTTCAAGAGTGCCTTTGTATTATTTCACACCTTTTCATTGAAATAACCTAAAAGTGCTTAGACATGTAGGTACATGTTAATGTAGACTACTGCAGCTTGAAATGGATGATATTAAATGGAATATTTATGTGGGTGTGATGGCCTGTGTCTACAGGTGTCGGGAAGCCTCAGGAGCTAATGAGCTGCAGGTGTCCACATTTAAAGGGCTGCTTCCTCTCACCTTGAGAGGGCCATTCTTGCTTTGCAACACAGCATTCAGACACATTGCAAACATACATCCATGCACTACTGACAACTTACATGATGCCATCTCACACTCTTTGTTTGCTTGTTTGTTATTTGGTTAATTTGGTTATTACATCCACATTTTAGTTCAAATCCAACCTCTCGACTCCCTCAAAGGGTAACTCCTCATCAGAAACCCCTTTTGCAACATATCCAATTTTGTATGCAGCTCTAGAGGGGCAGCCGTGGGCTACTGGTTAGCGCTTCGGACTTGTAACCGGAGGGTTGCCGGTTCGAACCCCGACCAATAGGCATGGCTGAAGTGCCCTTGAGCAAGGCACCTAACCCCTCACTGCTCCCGAGCGCTGCTGTTGTTGCAGTCAGCTCACTGTGCCAGGGTTAGTGTGTGCTTCACCTCACTGTGTGTTCGCTGAGTGTGTTTCACTAATTCACGGATTGGGATAAATGAGATTAAATTTCCCTCATGGGATCAAAAGAGTATATATACACTTATACTTATACATAGTTGCAGTAATTCTCCACTGGCGTGAATATGTTAGCTGAAAAGTGTAGTAAAAGTATGAAGTGTAGTTACCTCGTTGGGCTGAGGCAGCACGATGACCATCATGGTTCCCGTGTGGATGCGCTGCATGCGCGAGGACAGCCCCACCTCAGGGATCCTCTGCACCCGGTGGGTGCCCCCCTCGAACTTCAGCCATCTGTAAACGGCCTCACCAGACACTTTCACTGCCGCATGGTGCAGTCCACCTACGAGAGGAACCACAACCCTGTGACAAGGACTACATGAGGAACCACAACCCTGTGACAGGGACTACACAAGGAACCACAACACAGCGACAGGGACAGAATGCAAGTTCAGATGCACAGTAACTGAGAGAAATTGCCCTGCAGCAAGATGTTTGGAAGAAACCTTGTTCACATAACTGTAGGCCTATTTGTATATGTATTCAAAGCAAGGGGAAAAACAAAGGACGTTAAGTCTAAGTACTTTACTCACAGAAGGTCCACAAGCACCTTGTCGTTGTTTGTGTGTGTGTGTGTAAAATGTATGAGAGATGTGAGTTTTACCATAGTCTGCAGGAGCGTAATTAAGGACGTCAAAGTGCCAGTTTTTGTAGCTGGCAAAACCTTCATACATGTCGAAGATCTCACGGGTAAACTGCTGGCAAATGTCACCTGGTGACAGCAACAGGCTGACATAATTATGAAAGAAAAGCCCACAAATGTATAACTCTATAATACATAAAAATGTATTATTGTCAGAGAGTGTGTTCAGTTAAATAGCCTTTCAGTTACCTCCAGTAGTCCTGCCAGATGCTACTTCCAATATGACATTGCTGTCGTCATGCTCATCTAGTGGAACCAGAGCCTGGATCAACTGGATAAATTCAAACAAATATGCTAATCAATTAGAGGCTATTAAATTAGGTGATAACTAAACTACATTAGAGTTGGATAGTAGGCTATAGAAAAACTCTTACTTCTTTATTTAAGTCTTGGAGTGTTCTGGTGAGTTCAGCTTGTTCTTTTCTAAGCAGCTCAACCATTTGCTCGTCTTGGGTAGGGTCCGCTATAGTACCTTTCAAAATTGAGAACAGAACAGGTCAAGACGACTATCACTATATAGACAGCGCCACCTTGGGGTGATTATTATCCTCGCCATAAACACAAGCCTATGATGCGAACTTCTGGGTGTTCAGATTAATATTTTACATGAGATTATCAGGCGACGGCCTAGCCTACGTACTTTGAAGAAAGGACTCCACTTCTTGAAGATCTTTTGCAGCGTCTTCGGTGCATGTGAATGCGTTTACCACAGGCAACAGTTCCACTCGTCTTTGGTGACAGTGTCGCCTGTCAGAATCACTTAGATTCGCGTTTTGTAACGTGCCAGTGACAACTTTGTATTCATTCCTAAGCCTGTGTATGTACTTCTGTACAGCTTCATCCTTAAGCAAATGTACTGTCATTTTATGATTCTTCCGATATGGCTGGAGTCTGTGGTTTTGTGAACGGGAGATCAGCTGATTACCCAGGATTCCAGTCAATTTGACAGCGATGCCGTGGTGTCTTAGCGGTACACACGATTTCCAGAATATGGTCCATCTTAATGTCATCAGGAGTATAGGGCTTATGTAAAGTCTAACAACAAATTCCTTGAGACATTATAGTATCAGGACCTCTTGGAGTTTGTCTACAACTTAGGCCTACTGAAGGTCATGATAAATGCCCCTCGACGACAACCTAACGTTGAGGACTGGTGTAGGCTCGGCTACGCGTAAAACACAAAAGGCAACTTTTGCTTTCTAAGTCCATCCAGATTTTTATAAATTGCACGGGCTGTCGTCTGCTTGGAGCTTTCTGAATATCTCCAAACACTACAAATCACGATTTTACTTGCAGTCTAGTAGCCGAATGTTTCCACCATGCTGCAGTGTGATGAAAGCTGTTCTGCCATTTTCAGGAAGAGAAGGAGACGCCGGTTTAGAATTGTGGGATATGTAGTTCTTTGTAGCTCACTCATGACATTACTGGTTGGAATGCATTGAGAACTTTGACAGTTTCATATAGGTTAGAGCCATAGAAAGAGATAGCTAGTTTCACCCAAATTAAATAGAATACTTAGGCTACAACGTTTTGGATGCAAAACAATTTTCTCAAGCTCAACACAGACAAAACTGAAATTCTGCTGATTGGCCCTAAAAGCTAACCTGACCCGCTTAGCTCCGCCTAGCTTCACTCACATCCATCTGGGACCTCTTCCATTGAGAGTGATTTCTCCAACCAACTTTATGGTTTAGCCAATCAGGACGCAGGGCGGGAGTTTCATAGATGTGACATAGCGTGAAGCGACTGTGAGTCTGTTATTAGCGTCCGCGGGTTGGCTTCGATGTGAGTGGTTGAAGTAGCACGTCAATAGATGACGGACAAGTGGCTTATTCAATCATATGCAAGCATTTTTTGATTAGGCCCAGCCTTCTGAAGCAACACTTCAATGGATCGGTTCCAGATGGATGAGTGGAGCTAGGCGGAGCGAAATTCATCTGGCTATTGCCAGGTTACCTAAAAGCATCCTCACCAAATCTCCCCGTCTTAAACATGCGTTTAACCTAAAAAGCGTCTCCGTGTGGACAGGCCCTTACTCTCAACATTGATGGCTCACCTGTCCACTCTACCCCTGTTGTTAAAAAACTTGGCATTCAGCTTGACTCCACCCTTAGCTTTGATCCTCATATCAAATCACTCACTAGACTGCCTTTTTTTCACCTCCGTAACATTGCACGCCTCCGACCCTTCCTCTCTGCTAGTGATGCACAGACTTTGGTTCACTCTTTCATTATGTCCCGACTAGATTACTGCAACTCACTTTTCCTTGGTCTCCCCACTAAATCACAACAACATCACCCCCATTCTCCATCAACTCCATTGGCTACCAGTTCCGTCCCGGATCAAATACAAAGTACTACTACTCACCTTCAAAGCCCTCCACAACCTTGCTCCCCCCTACATCCGCGACCTCCTGACCCCTTACACTCCTTCCCGCTCACTCAGATCCTCTGACCAAAACCTCTTGGCTATCCCGCGCTCCAGACTCATCAGCTGGATTTGACCCTCTTGACTATCCCCCGCTCCAGACTCTCCACCCAGGGTGGCAGGTCCTTCAGTGCCTTGGCCCACAAACTCTGGAACTCCATCCCCCAACCTCTTCGTTCCTGTCCTTCTCTTCCTTTCTTCAAAGCACATCTCAAGACCTTTCTGTTTAATGATCACTTCTCCTCCACACCCAACACATAGCTCCATACAGATAACTTGTCTTTGTTGTATTGTTTTGTTTGTTGTTATTGTGTTTCCCTGCCTTCCTACTATGTAAAGCGACCTTGGGTTTGAGAAAGGCGCTATATAAAATAAACGTATTATTATTATTATTATTATTATTATTATTATTATTATTATTATTATTACCTGCTATGGCGATAACACTAGAGATCACTTCCTGCCTAAGCCTATTTTATTCAGCCTTCCCACACACTAAAGCACATGCGTACACATGTGTTATTGCATGACAAATTAAACCAAGTCTGGAGTTCATTCCTTTGATTTGCATTTGGTAGCTGTTCATTGGAACTCTGAGCATGTGGTCCAAAGCTAGAAGTCGCGGGATGACTTCTGATGTAGTCAAGTAAAGTCAAGTCAAGTTTATTTATATAGCACATTTCATACACAGAGGTCATTCAATGTGCTTTACATAAACAAAACCAAACGATAATAACAAATAAAAGCATAGAAGGGCAATATAGTCAAAGAATAGTTAAAAGGTAAAGATCATAATAAAAAGAAAACATAAAACACAAGGTAAAATCATTTAAAAATAAAGAATAATTAGTAAGCAAAAACAAAGGCAAAAGTAGTAAAAAAGTAATAAAAGACAAAGTAGAATAATTATCGAGGCAGATTCAGAATTTGTAACTTCGCACAGTTAGCAGAAAGCGTCTGAGAACAGTTTGGTCTTAAGTCTAGATTTAAAACTGGCTACAGTTGGGGCCTTTTAATGTCATCCGAAAGTTGGTTCCACAGCTGAGTCGCAGATAGCAGCTAAAAGCTGCTTCACCATGTTTAGTTCTAACTGTAGGTTTTACTAGCAGGTTTTCACCTGGGACCTGAGAGGACGAGAAGGTGTGTACTGCTGAAGCATGTCTGACAAGTATTTAGGTCCTGCTCCATTTACTGATTTATAAACAAGCAATAGTGCTTTAAAGTCAATTCTGTGACTTACTGGAAGCCAGTGCAAGGACTTAAGAATTGGAGTAATGTGGTCAGTTCTTTTTAGTTTTTGTTAGAGTCCTAGCTGCTGCATTTTGTATCACCTGAAGCTGTTTAATAGTCTTTTTAGGAAGGCCTGTGAACAGTCCATTGCAGTAATCAACCCTGCTGGAGATAAATGCATGAATGAGTTTTTTCTAAGTCATGTTTTGACATCAGCCCTCTGAGTTTGACAATATTTTTGAGGTGGTAAAAGCTGATTTAGTTATCGCTTTCATGTGGCTGTTGAAATTTAGATCACTGTCAATTAATACACCAAGGTTTTTAACAGTATCCTTTGCCTTCAACCCTTTTTGTGTCAAGGAGAGTGGCAACCCTAAGTCTTTCCTCATTTTTACCAAATATAATTACTTCAGTTTTTCTTTGTTCAGCTGAAGAAAATTTTTGAGACATCCAGGTGTTGATTTGTTCTATACACTGACACATAGATTCAAGAGGACCATAGTCGTTTGGTGATAGAGCTAAGTAAATTTGTGTGTCATCTGCATAGCTATGATATGAAATCAAATTATTTTGAATGATTTGTCCAAGTGGGAGCATATAGAGGTTGAATAATAGTGGCCCCAAGATCGACCCCTGGGGAACACCACAGGTCAAGGACGTTGGTGTTGAGGTACAGTTTCGATGGCAACAAAGAAGCTCCTTTCTTGTAGATATGATTTTAGCCAGCTGATAACTATGCCTGTAAATCCAACCCAGTGTTCTAGTCTGTGTAGTAAAATATTGTGATCAACAGTGTCAAATGCTGCACTAAGGTCCAGTAGCACTAGGACTGATGTTTTACCTGAATCTGTGTTGAGGCGTATGTCATTGGAAACTTTAATGAGAGCTGTTTCAGTGCTGTGATTTGCCCGAAAACCAGACTGAAAGTAATCAAAAATACCCATTTGATGTTAGGAAGGTGGTTAATTGATTAAAGACTACTTTTTCAATAATTTTGCCAATAAAAGGTAGATTGGATATGGGCCTGTAATTGTTTAGCATGGAGGCATCCAGGTTATTCTTCTTGAGAAGTGGCTTTACAACAGCTGTTTTCAGTGACTTAGGAAAAGTGCCAGACAGCAATGATACATTTACAATTTGAAGGACATCCGCCGCTATGAGGTGAAAAACAGTTTTGAAGAAATTGGTAGGCAGAGTGTCTAAGACACATGTGGAAGGGCTGAGATTCTGTACCGTTTTTTCAAGTGTTTCGTAGTCTATCAAGCTGAACTCTGACATCAAGTTTAGTTTCCCTCTGTTTGTTGCTGGAAGTTCAGGTTGTTGAATTTGTAATTGAGCAGATATGTTGAGTCTGATTTTGTCAATTTTATAAAAAAAAAAAGATGAAAACTCATTGCATTTATTAGTTGAGAGAAGTTCAGGTGCTAATTGTGAGGGGGATTTGTTAACTTATCAACAGTTGAAAATAGAATACGAGTGTTATTTGAACTTCTATTGATAATGTTAGAAAAGAAAGACTGTCTTGCTTTGCATATTTCAGAGTTATATGTGCGGAGCATCTCTTTATGGATTTCATAGTGGATCTGAAGTTTGTATTTACGCCATTTTCTTTCAGTCTTCCTACACTCTCTTTTTTAGAAGTTTAACTGCTGGATTTTGCCTCCATGGTGCTTTCTGTTTGTCCTTAACTTTCTTGAATTGTAATGGAGCAATGTCATCCATAATGTTTGCCATTTTTGCATTAAAGTGATCAAATAAGTCTTCAGAGTCTGACAGTTGACTTGACTTTAGTGAAAGTGCTTGCTCAAAGAGAGCACTTGTCTGATCATTTATGATTCTCCTTTTTACCATCATAGCTGTGTTTTGAGTGTGTGGGGACATAGACACATCAAAGAACACGCAAAAATGATCAGATAAGGCCAGGTCTTTAACAGCTGTAGAGACATCGAGACCCTTTGTGATAACAAGGTCGAGGGTATGGCGAGAGGGAGTGTGTTGGCCCCTGTACATGCTGTGTTAGGGAGAAAGTATCGATTAGTGCAATGAATTCCTTGGCATAATTGTTTTCAGGATTATCCACATGCAAGTTTAGATCCCCTGATATAATAAGACAGTCATACTCTATGCAAACAACTGATAGCAGTTCACCTAGCTCTTCAAGAAAAACTTTAGCTGAATGTTTTGGAGGCCTGTAAATTGTCAGTAATAAAATCTGAGGAGAAGACTTAATGCATGCACACAGATATTCAAATGAAGTAAAGTCACCGAATGACGACTGATTGCACTGAAAAGACGTCTTGAAAATTGTGGCTATCCCCCCACCTCTTTTATTTGCTCTGGTAGCACTCAAAAAACTGAAGTTTGGGGGAGCTGATTCGATGAGAGTAGCAGCACTGTTTGCTTGATCTAACCATGTCTCAGTTAAAAGTAAAAAATCAAGGTTGTGTGTGCAAATTAGATCATGAATTAAGAATGATGTAGGCATATCTAAGGCTTCTCTCTGCTCAGATTCAGACAAATGCTGCACAACTGATAGGACCGCACAGTTATGACCCGAAACATGCTGCAAAACCAACCCAAGAGGCAAATAAAAAACAACTCAAGGTAAATAAATTGACCAGTCATCAATGGCCAAGTCAGTCACCTGACCTCAACACAAATGAGCAGGTGTTTAACCTAGCCTACTGAAGACAAAACTGAAGGCTGAAAGACCCAAGCTGCACCTGAGGGAGGCTGAAGTAAAGACCAGCAACGCATCTCGTGAGAGATGTCTATGGGTTGCAGACTGAGCCTTCATGAAGCCAGTGCATCGTTTGTTTGTCCAATTGCTTTAGAGCCTCTAAAATAGGATGACCGTGTATAAAAATGGCTGTAAATTCTAAACGATTAATGCAATATTTCTGTTCACACCCTTGAATTAAAGCGTTTCAGATTCATTCTGGTGAAGGGTTAGGCAAAATTACAATTACAAAAAATGTGTCATTGTCCAAAATACTTATATGGACCTATAGCCTGTTATGATTAAACAAGTAATTCATTTTTATTTGGGGTATAAGCAGAGATTCTCATCATTGGGAGTGGGCATTGCAAATGAGTAGAGTTTAGTTTGACCATATGCTGATATTTTTCATATCAATGGACCAGGCAGGTGAGGAGGACCTCCCCAAAACTCAGAAACTATGTGACAGTCTAAGGAGAAGAGGGAACAGGAAGTGAGCTTGGCTAAGAGGAGCTTCCTTCCATTATTTGTGGAAATAGGTTTAGGCATATTAACTGACTGAGTGATTTGGAGGATGAAATGTTGTGATATACAGACAGTGGGCATTTTATGTGCTTGAGGCTTGTGAAAGCAGAATTTAAAAATGTTTTTCCAACAGTCTTTTCCCAGTTGTTTTCATACCGTAAAAGCCAGAATCCAGAATTGTACAGTTAATGCTAAAGATACTGTACAAACTGTCATGCACAGGGACGTCGTTTTTTATTTTATTTTATTTTTTTTTTTTTTTGGGGGGGGGGGGGGCTGAAGCCACCCTAGGATGATCAAACGCCCCCCTAAAAATATATAATATGATATTCATCCGAATTCAAATTCCTTATTCTCTGTTGAATTGCTCACAGAGTACTTATCTCACATACATCAAACAGATGTCACAAGAAAAAGTGGAACCGGAGCTTTCCACGTGCACACGCAAAACCTTTTCACATGAAAGTCTCACGTGCGCACTCAAAAAAAACTTTTCACATGAAACGGCTTAGCCTTACGGAGCCCCTAAGGGGACATGAGCAAAATAAAATCCAAAGTTTAGTTTCATGTGCTCACATGAAACTTTCATGTGCGCACGTGAAAGTTTCAGCAGACATTCTAATGTTATAGCCCAAAATAATTAATTTGGTTTCCATATCAAAGAATCAAAAGTTGATCATAGCATGCACAGATCAACTGTGCTTTTGAATAGATATTTCTACCAGTATGCTTCAGGTGACATGAATGTAACAATCATGAGAAACAAAGTATTTTTCCTTGACATAACGTATGATCACATCATATTTTCGCAGATGACAGGGCCACTGTCTTGAAAACGATATAGCATTACAATGACCAAAGAGCTTAATAGTAAAATTACACTGAAAATAGCCTAGGCCTCAAAGGACTAATTGACATATCTGGTAAAAGGGGGTCATAACTTAGTCTAGGGTACAATTGTTTAGGTTTGAATATTGTTTGATGATTGACACCCCCCACCCCCGTCTTTCAATCCTAGTGACGTCCCTGGTCATGCATCTTAACTTTGACTGAATATATATTGGGCCTCCCAGGCACTGACTCAAGCACCGTTGATCACCAAATGGAGAATGAAGAGCAAGCGGAAAATGAGGAGCAGGGAGAAGTCCCAGACGTGCACTTGCCTGACCAAGCAGAAGCTTACTGGAACAGCTCGGCTCTAAATGAGTCAAACACAATTACAAGAATGCAGCAAAAAGAGTTTTCCGAATAGGTTCCTGAGTAGTATGAGGAGTTTTCTGAGAGTTTTGTGTGTAGCTTTCTGAGATATTAAAATAATAATAGGAGGCCCAGGACTGTGCTTATTATTCCTGTTCGATTGTGGGATGTTGTAACTGTTACAGATTGGCTTGGCATCAGTGTGAAGGAGTAGACAGAGCCTTTAGCACCTGTATCCACAAATGGAAATTTCAGGTTTCTGGCAAACAGCAAACTTGTGACAAGGTCATATTCTCACATACAAATTAGGTTTCTGGCAAACAGTTGTGGTTAACTTTTGGCAATGTTGCAGCAAATTTGCAGCAATGTAATATGCAATCTAGGGTTGTCACCAGAAGATCACTGGAAGTTTGCCATTATTGGCTAAATGTGGTGGCAAATCACTAGCGACCACATTTGCCACTAGTGGCAAACTTCTCATTGTTGCCAGAAGTTTGCCAGTGTTGGAAAGTTCTGGCAACAATGAGAAGTTTGCCACTAGTGGCAAATGTGGTCGCCAGTGACCACAGTGCCAGAACTTTGCATTAAGTTTGCCTCTAACGGCTAACATTGGCAAACTTCTGGCAATATTTTCTAGTGAACTCATTTGTTTCCCACAAATCACCCACAAGTTTGCTGCATATCTGCATATGATTTTATTCAGTCAAAGCTGCTTAAGACAGGATGATGCAGGTACTCTAATCAACATAGTAAAAAGTTAATGTCATTACTGCTAATTTCATTTTTCATACGTCAATAAAAAAATAATTTGCCAAATCCTTTAATGCACAGGTCAATAATAGAAATAAATCTAGGTGTGTGTGTGTGTGTGTGTGTGTGTGTGTGTGTGTGTGTGAACCAAAATAGTTATCTATATAATTTCACATTTAGCAACTACTTGATATTCGATTAATGGTTCCATCGTGCGCATCTGCATGTATTTGGGAGATGGAACGGTGTGATGAACACTTTGCCAGAACATTGCATGCGTAGATGATTGCTGTCTCATTTGTCGCCTCTGTCCTTAACGTTAGCGTCTTGAAATTTCGCTTGTCTCACAACTGCAAGTGCAGTCAGTGTTGGACATCAAGTGCTGTACTGCCTAATAGCTTATAAAAATGCAACTTTGACAACTTTATTGTCCAGTCAGCTGCTCATTTTAAACCGGTGTTTTCGTATGAGGATTTTTTTTTTCAAGAAGTAGCCTATACAGTTTAACTGGTTCAAATTACTGTGATGATCGGGTGACTGCAGCAGACAACCATGGACTCAACTGGCTTATCAATCAATCAGTTGATGTAAACTAAGTCTTAGCCTAACATATATCTGCAGGAAGACTAGGCTACCATGAGAGGGATGGGCGTTATTTTGAAAGCAGTGAGGCGATCATCGGAGAGCACAATGAGAGAGACATTGACAGTCTGTAGGTCACCTCTGAACTCCAAGTCTGCTGCGTTTAGAGTTTTATGTTTCTGCGATAGGCTACTAAGACAAATGCTATACATGGAACCCCGGACGTCAAGACTTATTCAGCCTTATCTGATGACTCCTACAGCACCCGTCACGGCCATCATTGCTATAATGGCATTGATGCAACTTTTATGCTGTGTGATAGTTGGATTGCATCTTACAGGGCATTTTCAGGTTAGTGATAATATGAGCGATCCCCAGTTTTTCCACTGACGTTTGTTCTGAGTTTACATGTCATGTTGTTATCCGTCTTGGTTCTAGGCTAACATGTCTGGATATCAAGTCTGTTTCACCGTAATCCCAAAATTGGCTGCTTTGTATTAGTTCACAAGAGTTTGTGCATTGTTTTGAACGCCGTTCAAATTCCCTTGCATAGATTTGAAACGGCGAATGGGATTTTATGTTGTAGGCTAATGGAAAATTGTTTCGTGGAACACAGATTCTTGTGGCGTTGCGTTATTCACACTTGGTATATTCACATCTGTGGCTGCTTTGTTGTGGAGAATGATTCAGGAGAGAAATCGCACGTTAGGTCTGTGGGCAGCGCATCAAACAGCTGGACGCTGCTATAGCTTTGTGATGCTTTGCTTTCCACCCACACAGATTCTAAAACACGCCACCCATGTGTTCCAGGTGTTCGTTAACTTTGTTAATTTGTGTTACATCTTACAAGGTGTTAGATTTCACCATCAAAAAATGGTGAAAGTTGAAATTGATGAAGTTGAAATTGTCATCTTAAGTTTCCATACCTCTGAAATGTTTAATTTAGGCTTTATTTGGTTGCTCAGTGTTTAAGCGTAAACTATGGCCACCATTAAATGAGATTGTATTCTAGAAACTATTTTGAGGCCCTTATTTTAAAAGCCTTTGGATGAATTATGACTTAACGTTCAAATAAGGTCCTGTGCCTATATGGCAGTTCTAATTTTGAAGACAAAATCCATTTTTCAAAAAACACTTCACTGATGTTTGTTTTTTTGTCCCTGATAGGTGCATGGGGTGGAAAGGAGCCCAGCTGTGGGAGAGATTCCAACTGAACCCCAGCAGAATCAGCATCAGTCCAGAATCCCTAAAAGGCAAAGGAGCAGGACCCCAGTGGCCCACCTGCCCATAAAACCTCCAAGCTCAAACGGCCAGCGTGAGTGTCCATAAAGGTCTCTTATTTAGGAGTGTCCTTATTCAAGTGTTGCAGTGTGTTTCTAGGTAGGTGAGATGGCCAGGGTGAGTGTCCAAGACAAGTCTCTTATTTAGGAGTGTAAGTGTTGCAGTGGTGAGATGGGACTTGTGGGGAATATTCTACAGCCTCTCACATTCCGGAGCCTCGTACACCTTCACAGACCCATCTTCCTGCCTTGTTTATAGTCAACAGTTTAACAGCGGTTGGTTATAAGCAAGTCTGAGGGACTGTTCCACTTCACAGTTGCCGGCTGTTATTTGTTTTTCACAGATAGGCTTATTGCTTTAAAGTGGAAATAGTTTCCAACCTGGGTCTGATTTTTAGATGTTTTTAAGCAACACCAAATTTGTAGGTTGAAAAATGCCATAGTTTCCCTTTAAGATTGTTAATGTATGGGCAATGTGTATCTATTTCCCAGGGTTGGAGCTAAATGAGGTTATATAGTTAGAAGAAAAGTGAGTTTTTAATGTGTATTTGTAGAGTTTGTAAAGTGGCCCAGTCTGTATAGTGTGACCAGGACGGCTTTTGTCTTTAGGAGATGTCCACGCCACCATAGTCCACTGGAGTGCTGACCGAGGTCACCTTGCCCAGCTTCAGTACCATGATGGGCGGATTCTGTTCCGAAAGCCCGGTCAGTACTACGTGTACGCCCAAACCTGCTTTCGCTTCTACAATGAGCCAGAGGTGAGCCTTCCGTCTCGTCCGGAGTCCTCCAACCTGGGCCATCACGCGCTGCCCTCTCCCAGCCCGGTCCAGTTGATCCAGTACATTTTCCTGGAACGGCCCAATCGTGGTTCCCCCCTCCGATCGAGTGTGGTCATGAAGACCGGTAGCACACACCGCTGGAGGCCCAGTGGCTATCACATGTCCTGCCAGCACCAGGGAGGCGTCGTGGCTCTGCGAGCAGGAGATGGCCTCTACGTCAGCGTTTCCAATGCCTGGATGCTGGACCCTGAGGCAGAGGGCAGTTACTTTGGGGCGTTCAGGATAGCCGAGTGAAGTGCGTAGCTGGGCGGAGGACAGACGGAACTGAGAGGAAACTGGACGTCTGGTCTGGACATGTGCTGATCCTTGTGATGTGTATGACTCCAACTTGATTGCATAATGACAGTGGTATCGAGAGACTGTATGGATAAACTGTGTGTGTGTGTGTGTGTGTGTGTGTGTGTGTGTGTGTGTGTGTGTGTCTGTCTGTGTCTGTGTGTTTGTGTGTGTGTGTGTGGTCCTTGAATGTGTTTTGTAATGGAGCCTTGTTTCACACCACAGCCTATATAGTTTAGCTCATAGTTTAGCTATTCTTAAGATCACAAGGAAAAAAGGATTTGTATAACAAAAACATAGACCAACCATGCAGAGGACATGAATGGAGAGCTACAGAGCTTGCCACTGGCCTGGAGATCGGGTTTTGTAGAATGTATGTACATTTTGTAGAATGTATGTACATTTTGTAGAATGTATGTAAGCTACATGTCAGAGAACATTAGTATTGACCTTCATCTGATGAAAGTCAGAAATCTGTGGTATGTACTGTAGTTAGCTTTTGTCTTCAGTCTTAATTTATTTAGTTTGCTTTACCATAAACTAGACACAAATGAGTTTAAGATGTGCTTTGTTCCCTTAATTGTAAACATCTGTACTCAGGGCTAAAGGAGTAAATAATGAAGTGTGGTAGAGAGTCTGCTACCACCAGTAACAGACACAACATAAATATAAACATCTGATTAAACATTTAGCATTAAACTTCACTCAAGGTCTTTAAGGAATCCACAGTGTTGACGTGTAGTTGGAAACAACCTGTTTCCCAGATGACATGCCGAGAAGAACTGTTTTTCTCAAAGAGGAGGCGATGTCAGCAGATCTGTGCAAGTTGGATGCCGTAAAACATGAGTAAGCGTTCAGGGGTTGGCTTTTACAGGACAACTGCACTAAGCAAAAAGCAGTTCTTTTAAATCAGATCCGGAGTGTTTGGAGGCCATTACACAATCATCATGGCGGGTCTTGCTAAAGTTTCGCTGGTCTGCCTGTCGAATCTTGCAGGGGTGCTTCTTGAGTTGTTTTTGTTAGTGATTTGTAGAGCTTCAGTGATGGCATTGACGTTTTAAAATTATCCTGTTGCGATGTAGTTATTTTTTGTTGTTTTCAATGTATGAGTTTTAGGCTTAATTCATTATAATGTTATGCCACCACTGCATTGCACATTTGTGTAGGTCATAATATTTGATGCTGAATCGTACACATACAGAGGGGGGGAGGGAGGGAGAGAGAGAGAGATACTGTATGTCAAATATTTAAACTTTGTATTTTTCATTTTGTGTACATTTTTCATTTTGTAACTTTTTCAGTCATGCCAATAAAGCTGACTCATTGGATGTCCACACTGACATTTTAAAACAATGCCTCGGAGAAGACCTGCAGGATGTTCTATTTTAGTGTTTGACTCAGTCCAGATGGCAGCCTCCTTACCTTACATGCCCTTAGAACAGACACGTTAATCCGGAATGCTTTATCTGGCATTCCGCTGTCTCCACGCCACATTCACCCCACTCATCCGCACCACACCAGAATTATGACAGCACATTCCATTATAAAGACTGGTGTCATTTGTTCTGAAAGGAGGGATTTAACAAGTCTTTAACTGTACAGGGGGGCATTTTACAGTGTCCTAATTTTGTTATGTTTGCTTGTTAAAAACTTGATGTGTCCTGGATCACTTCCAAATAAGAAAAACAAAACAATTAGGGCAACGCAAGGGAAGGAACTGAACGAGGCTGAATAAGAGATAAGTCCTTGGGGGATTACCCCACTTGGTCTTTGATGACGTCTGTTGCTTATAACCTTATTTTGGGCTCTGAAAACATATGTTTTGCATCCTGTGGATAGGGGGAAAGGCCTCATCCTACCCCAACATGTCAATCTGTTAGACACATGGTTCCCATTTTTAGGTTGTCCTGCTACACCCTTGACATAAAAAAATGCCGTCATTTTTGGTACGGTGTGATCATGGCACATATGTTTTGATTCTGACATTTTTAATGTGCAGTTGTTAGAGGTCACTCCATCCACAAGGAATTGTTCTTTGGTCTAGATAATATTCATCGTCTATCATAGGTCTTTGTCCAATATGTTAGAGGTATGGAATAGCCATGGTGCAAAACACTTTAAGGTGTCTGGTCTATGCCCGGGAAGCACACACAAACAGGAAGAAATGTAAAAAACATATTAAACATCTGTATTTCATAAACATTTTCCCTGACAAGGAACTTTTCTTTCCACCCTAACATGGAAAAGTAATGAGTGTTGGATGAACATTGGATGAACTAATCATTCCACAGATTACAAAACTATAAACACATCCACCTCACCACCCCACTGAGGAACCACAAGACTGGAATTAAATGTGGAACAGGTCCAGATTTTTATAGTTTGTGATTTCAAGTGTAGCCTACATGAGTTAAAGCTGAAAAAATAAAAAAATTAAACCATAAAAGTATAACGTGCTAAAGGCTCAGTAACCTCCAATTGGAATGGAGAGCAATTAATAGATCTTTCTAGCAGGTGATAAACATGAATGAGTCTTTCTAGGTGATTATCATGAATAAGTCTTTAGTGATGATCATGAATAAGTCTTTCTAGTAAGTGATAATCATGAATAAGTCTTTCTAGGTGATGATCTTGAATAAGTCTTTCTAGTAGGTGATCATCATGAATGAGTCTTTCTAGGTGATCATCATGAATGAGTCTTTAGATGATCATCATGAATGAGTCTTTCTAGGTGATGATCATGAATAAGTCTTTCTAGGTGATGATCATAAATAAGTCTTTAGTGATGATCATGAATGAGTCTTTCTAGCAGGTGACCATCATGTATAAGCCTGTGTGTTATTCAAACATTAACTCTTCAGCTGAGCTGACCCATCTCATGAAAGATGTATTTTTCTTCATAAACATACCCTAAATTATTTACCATCAACAAAATTATCCCTGATCATGTTTCATATAAAAATACCCTAAATTACTTATCATCGCAACAAAATTATCCCGAATCATATGGTTCAGTTAGCCTGTTAGTATATACATCAATGTGCAAAAGTTCAATAAAAACAAATAATAAAATGTCTGTTGAATGACTAGATTACATCAAAGAAAATCTGTATTAACTGAGGAGAGTGTCATGATTTATCACAATGCAAAAATCAGAGAAGAAAGTTAAAGTTGATGAAGTTCACAAAGTTTGTTGAGATGATGACCTTCAGTTTGAAAGTTAGCTGTCTGCTTGTTTGTTGTGAAACATGTTATTTACCATCAGAGACATCATAAAATGTGGCAATGATGTTGCAGCTTTATTGAAGATCACTTTATTGAAGATCACTCAATACTCACTCATTCATGAGTTCCGCTTTTTGTTTTTTTTGTTGTTATTGAGACAAAGTGCTTGCACAAGATAGTTGTTCTTGACTTAAAATCTAATATATGAATACCTTTCTCAGTTCCCTTAATACTTTAAACAACAATTAAATTTAAACAACGTAAATTTAACAGGTAGTTTGTGTGGTCTGTATTTCTTCAGTAATTGGGGCTTAGTCAATTGTCATTGTACCATTGTCCACTAGATGGCAACAGAAGAATAGAGAAACAAACAATGGTGTCAGTAGGTCAAATCCATAGGCCAAATCTGCAGCCAGCACTCGGTCTAATGAAATGTATCGTTGCTGAGACGAGTCAGCCAGACAGTTAAAACAGCAATTTCTGCAGTGTACACCCTTTCAGCTACATAAACACACTTGTGTTGCCAAGGCATCTCCCGTAGCACAGAAAACAATATTGAGCTAATGGTACCTCGGGGATAAACAAACATTTGACATTTTGTAGAGGCACTACGCTAATATCTGATTGATAAATGTTCATTACAACTTATCTGTATTGATTTTGAAGGTTTAAACCGGAAACGCTCTTGGAACAGATTGAAAGGGTCTGTATTAATATCAAACATACTTAATGAGATTCTTTTAAACTTTGCATTAAGGTCTACCAGTAAATCAGCGAATGGCAAGGGTTTGTTTTCCCATCTCTTTTAAAATGCATGTCAGTCAACAGGCTTTTGGGGTGAAACTAGCAAGTTGTGAGGAAGACGTGGAATATTTGTAAAGGCCTACTCATGGTTAAGTTGGGGGCCTTACCAACACCAAGAACATATGACCTGGTGTGCATAGTTAAACCTAATTATGATTATGACTGAATAATTTAGGTTTTGAAATGGCCAAGTTAAAGCCTGTACTCTAATGCAACAGACACAGAGCATGCTGCTGGAGCATGCAAGAAAAGCCGACATGAAGGGTGTTCTATACACGTCAGTCTGCAAGAGTGGGTATCCTGATCAATAGTTTGGTGAATGTGGCTGAGGTGATTGTTAAAAGTGATCACGCTTATTATTGGGAGGAGGGTTCATGAACATATTCACACTCTCACTTAATGTTATTGTGCCGTTACATGCAAAATTGCCATCAATAAATGCAAACATTTAGAACTAGGCAATTCACACAACTTCTAGCGCCAGTAGGGATGGAATAATACATTTAAGCACCGCCTGTAGGCCTACTCACAAGACCCTTTGCCAGATCACTGGGCCATGTACTGACAGTGCAAATGCTCATCATAATGTACTTCCTGATGGTTGGTGGCCTACAGGGTGTGCAGTATGACTAGTACAAGTGTGGGGAGCTGTCCTGTCTGGCTGTGGTGCTGAAATGGTCAATATAAATAATGCAAATGTCTCTATTGTAAATTGCAAACTATGTAATCACTACTATCTTATAAAGGAAAGCATTGTGTTGAATTATGTGTGGTTTAGACTCTTGTAGGTTGTGAAACAGGGAGTTTGTGCTCTGCTGATACTATTTGCATAGTGAGGGTTGGGTGCTTTTTCAGATCCCCAAACAGACCAACTCCACTACCAGATGTTCAACTGTCTCAAGAAAAAACGAGGGCAATGTATTTTAAACAGTTTTTTATAATAAGGTGTACACTATAGAAATCCTCAACATGGCTGTTTTAGATTGAAAGTTGTGTTTCAGCAACTAAATTACTGAATATGTTCAGCATCACTTGACATGTTGCCACTTATAAAAAGAGACACACTGAAGTTCACCTTTTATTTTAGAGCCTAAAAATGGACAAAAAAATACTTTTTTTTTTATCAGGGACAGCATTTCAGCATGACTGGAAGAAAATACATAAAATTGGAATAAAAAAGACAAAGAACAAAAACTGCAGCACAGCATGTGATTAAGCTGCCTGGCGCTCCACATGAGGACTTAATGCCAAGAGTGCAGCTGCCTCATCAGAATAGAGACTGGACCCTAGTGAGAGCAGTCCGCTCTGCTCAGGGCTTTAGTGACCGCTGTCTGAGATCCCTGGGTGGCCTCACAGACCACTGAAGAGGCCCCCGTTCCACTCGGCATCACTGAGCGTCAAGTTTCTCAAAGTATACAAAAGTGTACAATTGTACAAAAGTGTACAACTTAGACATTAAACATTACTGTTTAAAATGTATTTTATCAATGACTGAATTACTGACCACTAGATCACTAGGATCTCTTGATCTGATAAAAAATACACAGAAACAAACTGAAGTTGATCATTAATTTTAGAGCCTTTTAAAAATATCTTGAATTGAAAATAATCTCTTAGTCAAACAAAGACAGTTTTCATTATCAGTGGCAGCATTTAAGCATCAGAGGAAGAACATTCATCAATTTAAACACTAACAACAGCACAGCATGTTATAAAACCTCTTTTTAGCTAAGAGAGCAGCCGCCTCATCAGAATAGAGACTGGACCCTAGTGAGAGCAGTCCGCTCTGCTCAGGGCTTTAGTGATCAATTACTAAAGTAATACCGGTAGTAAACAATTACTCAAGCATCTTAGATCTGACAGTTGTAAATGCTTTCACTAACCATTCAGTTATTCTGTGTTGTGTGTTATCTGTCTTGCTTTGGTGTACTTGTCTTGCAATTTAATATTCCCAATGTATGTTTTTGCTGAACCTGTCTTTCCTGTACTTATTCTCTATGTTTTATCTTATTTTTGTGCAATGTCTATATGTCTATATGTTTCTATGTCAGGGCTCCCTTGTAAAAGAGGCTGAAAGTCTCAGTGGGCTTCACCTGGTTAAATAAAGGTGAAATAATGAGAACAAATATGGTCAAATGCAGTATCCAGTGGAAATGCAAATGATAAAAAAAGATTCCTGTAATGGAAAGATTATTTCTCCTAATAACATTCCTCAATTATTGGAAGTTCTACTGCAGATCTGACGTTGGCAGTTGATGATTGCAATTGTTTTCTTTAGACCCTCTTTAGGATGCTTAGAAAACATTTTTCTAGCTCCAAACTGCCAGACACTAACTGAAAAGAAAAACGTTTGAACTAAACCAATTCCATCTATAAACACCAACACACAGACTGGTGTATGTGCACGCTGTTGGTGTTTGTTCGACATTGTTGGTGTTTGTTGGTATTTGTTGATATTTGTTGGTATTTGTTGGTGTTTGTCGGGACGGTGTGCAAGCACCTTTAGCGTCTTGTGTGTGTGTGATAGATGTGTGCAGCTCAGTGTGACGTCAGGAAGGTGATTTCCATAGAGATGCTAGTTTGCATGTTCTCCCCGTATCTTCATGTTTTTAGAGCGGCTAAGGGCTTCATGACTGACTACTGTCCTCTTCATCCACAACAATGGCGTTCATCACCCTCTTCATCTACTCTCTGCTCCTCTACATCCAAGGTGAGTTTGGGAGTTGGAGTGCTGACACATCTACACACTGTACACATGTTGTTGTGATGCAGTAACATTATTATGCGCCATGTAAACACTCTACTGTGTTATTTACTAAACTAGTTTACACAAACAATATGCTGACTTTGCTTCTTTCTTTCCACAGACTCCAGGGCACAGGTGACCGTTACTCAAACTCCAGCCATATCGACCAGTCCAGGGGGCACAGTCAGAATTAGCTGTAAACGCAGTGGAAGTATTTCCTCTGACTGTGGCACACCATGCATCTCCTGGTACCAACAGCAGTCTGGGGAGAAACCCAAACTCCTCATCTACTCTGTGAGCAGCCTCCAGTCTGGTATTCCATCTCGGTTTAGTGGCAGTGGATCTGGGAATGACTACAGTCTGACCATCAGTGGAGTCCAGAGTGAAGATGCAGGAGATTTTTACTGCATGAGTCACCATGTACCTACTGGTATTACTGCACAGTTCACACAGTGATACAGACTCGTACAAAAACCTCAACGTCTCTCAGTCAGTCAGGTGGCACAGTGAGTGTGATCTACTGCTGCAGATGGAGCCTCCTGCTGGTGGTGCACACCAGAGTGAAGTCAGAACCTAATCATGATATTTAACCTGATCCTCTTCAGAAGATATGACCACACCAGACAATATATTCTTAAATAGTAGTTGATTATATAGATTGCTATTATATATATTACATATTGCTTATTGATTGCCATATGCTATTAGTGATGATGAAAGTACCTCAATGACTAAAAAGGGGGTTGTATTTCATATGCCACCCCTAAAGTATGTGTTCCTTTCATTTATATATTTAACAGACACGTTTATCCAAATTTACTTACATATTACATTGTCCTGGGAGCAACGTGGGGTTGAGTACCTTGCTCAAGGGCACAACAGTTGGGAAATGTGTATTTTGACCTGTCTGTGTAGCCATCAGTGGCGGACATTACTTGAGTACATTTACTCAGTTACTGTACTTAAGTCGCTTTTTTACTTGAGTTTTTCAATTTTGTTAAACTTTTTACTTTTACTCCAGTACATTTCTAGGCCAAATATCTTACTTTTTACTCGACTACATTTTGTGACAGCTGAAGTTCCTTTTGGAAAAAGACTGCACAAATACATGTGTACTTACATGTGTATTTTCTATTAAGTGAACTAGGCTTTAAATAATGGTGTTGCCTAACCTATGTTGTTGTTATATCCACTATTTACTGTACCTTGTTGACCCCTTGACCATAACTAGCCTCATGATGCCATTGAGCAAATGATGATAAACAATGATAGACAATGGTAGATATACAATGATAGACAATGATAGACAATCTGACACTATCAAACACAAAACCGAAAGTGTAAAGCATTCAACAAAGCAAAACGTGGTTACTTTGAAGTATCTAAGACATCACATAAGGAGAAAGGCTCAAGGAATGCCTATGTCTGTGCCTAATAATTTTATAGTAAATGCAACTGTATTAGTCGTAATACATTTCAGGACTTTTACTTTAAATACTTAAGTACATTTGAAGGCAAGTACTTTTTGTACTTTTACTCAAGTGAAAATGTAAAAGGAGAACTTTTACTTTTACTGGAGTAACATTTGACCATGTGTATCTCTACTTTCACTCAAGTACAGGATTTGTGTACTTCGTCCACCACTGGTAGCCATATCAGTGCATGTGTGCTATATTGTAATTTGACCTGAAGTCTATTTTGAATTGGTTGTTGTATTGCCGTGTAAAATACCAACTGTAATTTCACTACCTTTGATAAATATGAACAGCTAGTGCAATAAAACGGATTATCTTTCAGTGAGATTACAATGAACATGCAACATTCAATGGAAATAAAGCAAATCGTTTCTCCTAAATATACTGGTATTGCTCCTAGATGTTTAGAACTGCTGTTTTACTGTATTCTCCAACCCTTTCCAAGTCAACTGAAGTAAGTGAGGGATCATAAATTCTTCCATGAGAAATATTTCCACGTGTGCAATCCTTCACTACTTCTTCGTTCGGTTTAGATGGTAATCTGGATTTTGCACTTGTGTTGCTGATGCCCTGTGATAGCAACAGTGAGTGTGTGTCTGTTTCTCACACCCTGCAGGTCAGGAGAGAGAAATCTGTAGTGTTTCAGATGCTGCATACATTTGATGATGATTCAAACAGACCTGACATGTAAACAAACGTTTACATGTAGAAGCATCTCAAGGACCATTGATAGAAGTAGGAGGCACCAGAGCTCAATTGCAAACAACATAACAAAGAGTCTGAATACTTATGTAAATAGAATATTTCAGTCTTTTAATTTTTTTATAAATTTGCAAAACACTGCAAACACCTGCTCTTTTGTGGAGTGTTGGAGTATTGTGTGTAGATTGATGAGAAAAAAATGAATTGTCAATCCATTTTCAGATGAGTCTGAAAAATAACAAAATGTGGAAAACTGCAAAGGGTCTGAAAACTTTCCGGTTGCACTGTATATCATCATGCAACTTTTGGGGGAAACCAATATCTTGGAGAAGGGGGTGTATAACTTCATGAGATATGATATAACATAATACGAATGACTATGTTTTAAATAATTATATTTAAAATCAATCAAAATATACAGTAATTAAAACAGCATTTAAAAAGTCGAAATATTAAATATCTGTGTGGACACATACCCAGGTAATTTCAATGGCACTATGCCTTATCCGGCAATAACATTTGATCTCAACAAGATTTATATTCTGATGGCCCAGCCACTGATTTTGCAACTGTTGCAGCTGTCGGAAATAAATATAGCAGCCACAGCAAAAATGTTGTTGTCAAAGCTGCCATGTTCAGATGTGTGTGTGAATAAGTAACTTGATCAGACACACCCCATATTACCTTGTATGGGACAGGGTCTTATTGCTGAATTTACAATTTGGCTAGGCACTGCTGGCAGTCAAAACGGGTTAGCTTTACGATCCAAAGGGTAAGTAAATGTCTTTTGAAATATCTTTAATTATTTATATACTTGCATGCGCACTAATAAAATAATTTGGCAGAGTCTGTGGGACATTTAAATAAGTACTTGTGTAAAGGTTGCTACACGTTGAAAATATGACATGATATATGATAAATATGATCTAATCCACTAATGGAGCTTATGATGAGGTCTTGTATCAAATTAATAACTGTAAAACTTTGCAATCTTAGTTGCCATATGTCTGTAGATTATTAAATTGTTTATAAAATGGCTCAGAGAGCTACTAGGAGACTAGTCATAACTTCAAACAGGTGATCTTTTGAAGTGGGTGTGAAGTCAAAAAAGGAAAGTAACAAAGACACTATGTTTAGAAAAATATATGAAAAGACCTTCAATTAAACATGGCAACTAGCCCATGTGTTTTTTTTTTACTAGGTATGTTTAATTAAAGGCTTTTTTTTGTTTCTTAATATCAGTTGTAACAGCACAGTATTTCTTGTATTTTCCTGTATTTTAACAACAGAGTATTCTTGTATTTTCAGACCATTTAGATGCTGCTCTGTAAATTTGTTTTGTTTGACCCATATAATATAACACTGCAAGAATAACCAATGATTTGGTTTGGTCAAACGCATAGGAAACAGGATTGCCACATTGATACAGCTCAATTTATATGTAAATAATGTATTTCTAATCTAGAGGGGAACATTAGTTTAGAAACGTGGGATCTATTTACAATGACTTATTTGGGAATATGATACTGCCAGTAGTAAATGCTTAGGGGGAGGCTTGATAGCTGGCTGTAACACTGGCAATAAATAATTTACTTGGGAAGTCGTAACAAGATGCTGACAGAGTGTCGACAACATGACAAGGAGAGAAGTTGTTGAGCATGGCCAAACCCCCTCCACAGTCATCTGCTCTTAAATGCAGTTTCTCCTCTTACACCCAAATGTTTCATCACCAGGGTTTCAAGGTCCCATGCCACACCTATTTCATTAATTTCGTTATAATCCTTGATGTCCTTTGATTGAGTTTGTAACATTATTTGGGTTGGAAATGCCTTGGCTTTTCTTTTACAGATTGTATGATGCGCACCTGGCGGTCAGCTTGGTGACGTGGGAGTTCACCAAGGCCACTGTCACCGACTTGGTCTGATGTTCCTCTGGTGGTCTGGATTTTTTTTCTTCCTTCCCTGTCATATTCGAATTAGAGATTGATGCACTATTTTGCTATTTTTCTGTTTTATTTTTGTCTTTTTCTGGTTGACGCTTCGTCAAGAGCATCTTGCCCTTGAATGGTAGCTTTGTCTGTGGGTGTTCTCCTTGGTCTTTTCTACTGTATCTCTTAGTACAACTCTTAAAACTTGCTTCTCCAGGTGCCAGGGGTTACTGGGTTGCTCGGTGGAGATGGTAGTCTGATCATTGGGGGGGTTCAAAGTTTTGGTAAGTTTATTACAATGTACAGATTATTGTGCCGGGTATTTTGTCTAATGGCCTCCTTACACCAAACAACTTTGACAAGATTTTGAAAGATTGTAGTCTTTTGAGTAAAGCTTGAATGGGGGGCATTAGTTAAAAGACTACAATCTTTCAAGAATCTTTCCCGAATCTTGTCAAAGTTGTTTGGTGTAAGGAGGCCATTAGCTATTATTATGACCGCCGCGCAGCGACATGGATAGCATGGAACCATCGTTTTTTCGTTTTGATCTGTAGCCCCCCCGCTGGACTGGACCCCCCGAAAGGAGAGTAGGGCAGACACAGTTTTCTGTGAATATCTCGAAAAACCGTAGGGTTTAGGAGGACCATTTTTTTTTGTATGTTGATCTCAAGGGGCCATGTCAACCCATTCCATAACCACTCATGTCATGTATAGCGCCACCTAGTTAAACACAAAAAAGTAAAAATGAGGTGTTGTAATTGAAGGTATCTGTGACCTAACATAGTCAAAACTGCACGAAATTGGAAGTGTAGGATCATTATGACACCCTCTGTATGCACGCCAAGTTTTGTGGAATTCCGTTCATGGGGGGCCACACAATAAATTAATTTATGTTACTATACACCAACTGGCCTGTAGGTGGCGGAGACAGTTTTCTGTGAATATCTCGAGAACCGTAGGGCCTAGGAGGTCCACCTTTTTTATGTATGTTGGTCTTAAGGGGGCATGTCAACCCATCCCATTACCACTTATTTCATGTATAGCGCCACCTAGTTAAAAATTAAAAAGCAAAAAATTGGTAAAAAGGTCAAAACTGCACGAAATTAAAAGTGTAGGATCATTATGACACCCTCCGAATGAATGCCAAGTTTTGTGTACTTTCGTTCATGGGGGGCCTTACAATAAAATAATTTATGTGTACATTTAGTGACGTACACCAACAAGGATTCCCGGGACACTGAAAGACCGGGGTACACAAAACTTGTCATGTACCCCCACATGGATAGCATGGAACCGTCATTCTTCGTTTTGATCTGTAGCCCTCCCCCCGCTGGACTGGACCCCCCGAAAGGAGGGTAGGCCAGACACAGTTCTCTGTGAATATCTTGAGAACTGTAGGGCCTAGGATGACCAATTTTTTCCGTATGTTTGCCTTCAGGGGTCATGTTAACCCATTCCATGTGCACACATGTGCATAAACAGATACGCGCACACACATACATTTACAGTAATCATACATTATGACACATACTCACACAGTAGACATATGTACGCATGGCATGCATGCACATGCACAAACACACATACGCAGGCAAACACACAAGCACGCACATACACACACACACACACACCCACACACATAAACATAAATTTGTACACGCACACATGCACACAATTCAAAAAATTTTCTCGTCATCTACTCCCTGAATTTTTGGTCATTGATACCCGGGACACCGAACCACATGGAATTTGGTGGGTATGTAGCCCCACTAGACTTTTACGGAAAAATTTCATTTCGTCCCTGGGGAGCACCACCAACCCAGTACCCAGTTTTTACTGCAGGTACGTTAATCTTGTAATATCAATAAGGACCTAGGTAATGTTACCGTTAGCGTTGGTTGAGTGATGGAGGCATTTGATTTATTGCATTTGTAGAACACTATAAATGCGGTTATATAAGCAAATGTATAGCAGCACTGTTTGTATCTTCGACTGTCATTTATTGCACGTGCTACAAAATCATTCTGTGCAATGGAAGATTTACCAGCGTTACACCGGTCTGATACAGTTTTGCCTATACATGCTTGAGACTGAGACGCCTGTTTATTTTGTTTTAAGTGCGTGCAGGGTGTGAGAGGGGAATCGATGTGCTTTGATTACAGCTTGGTAGTTGTAGTCTGTGAAATTAAAAAGCGTGTGTGTGAAGTATCAAACAATGACACCTTCATTTCATTATGGCTGCTTTAGCAAAACACCTTAAGCTACTGTGTAGTGGGTCCCATTTAGAAGTGGCTACTTCATTCACGCTTTTCCTTGACTCATGGAGCTGCGTGAATGTTATTACAACTTTTAAATACGATATGACAGTTTAAGTCCGCTTGATACTGTAAAGGCGTAAGCCATTGGTTTCAAAGGAGATTTTATTTGTGTCGCCAGCATAGCCTATTGACAATTTATGTTGTAAATAGGCCTACCTTATAATCCTACCTGTAGCTTAGGAAGCTAACAGCTTTCTATTAGGATCTAGTTTGTTAGTTACCGTTTTGTCATAAATCCCTGATGCATTTTTGCATTTAGAATAGCCAGGCGTGTATATCTCAATCGGAAAATTAAACAATATCGGTGCCTATGGACTAGGCTGGGTGAACCCAGCCTGATCTGCCCGCTATTTATTTTTGATTTCTTAAAAGATTGAGCTTGGTCTGATGAAAGCCAGACTAGCCATGGACCTCAGTTAAACAATGCAAGGGAACATGAATCAGCCTATATTTGCACTAACAATAACGGACAAAAAGCTCTTCAACTTTGGCCCGATAAAATGTGTATGAACAGTCTAGCTGACGCATTTCATCAAGGCCCATTTGGACATGTCAGTTATTTGCACCACTGGTTAGATGTAAAACAGCATTTCGTTTCAGACTAGGCTACTGTTACTTAATTTGTGCATTAACAATAACGTTTCAGACTACTGTTACTTAATTTGTGCATTGACAATAAAGTATTACATGAACTAAAGATGACTAAAATCTTATGTAGAAGAAGAAACATTCACAAAAAATCCATCCATCCAAAATGACCTTTGTTTTGATAGCTGTTGAAAACGACATGGAACTGACAGATGTTTTTGTTTAAAAATACATAAAAATAAATAAATAAATAAATAAATAAATAACATTATGCTGATACCTTTTGCTTTTCCCAAATACAATGTAGCCTACAGGTGTAAGTGACCTTTCATCAATCCAGTTGCAATGGATGAACTGTGATGAACTGCCCTACTTGTGATTGTTTAGAGATTTTAAAGGTTTTATAACAATGCTACATCTTCTTTGGCTATTCTACAATCTATTCACCTTTTCAGCACCAGTAGGCTACTTTCTGTGCAGCCCGACACACACTCAGGCATGCCAAACAAGCATACACAAAAGTTTCAAGAGTGGGGGATGGAGTAAAATATGGAGACAAATTGAAGTGTGATTTATTTTCGCGGAACAGATGTGCAGGACTGAGCGGCGGTCATATTTTGTACCGCTATGCGGTACATCTAGTTGAGTTTAGATGGGCTGGGGTTAAGTTGTGAATGTTGTCTTCTTTGATGTTTTGATTCCACGGTGGAACCCTGCTTTTATGGGGCGGGGTGTCACAACCCCTGTGGTGGGGTGCCTGTTGTCACTACTCCTCGGTCTGCAGTATTCCACCTAGTGGTCCCCGTGTTGTGGTGTGCTTTGTGTGCGTGTATGTCATGCGTTACGCCTGGTCCCATTGTAACCTACCTTTATGAACTCAGCTGACAGTGGGCTTTTCTCAAAGTCAAGGATTCGTGCTTGGTAGAACGAGTCCTGCCGAATCGAATCCTTCAAAGACAAGGCAAGGCTTCTTCTTAGCATACGGAAAACACACAATGGAACAGACTAGCGAGTGTGCAGGAAGCTGCAGGTGCATTATTAAAAATCATGTGCGAACAGGATTGTGGGTGTTCCAAGCATGCAGAGGATACACGCATGCATCCTCGAAAATCTCAGAACGAAGTACTCAGTACTTGATAGAATTTTAAAGCACCCTTGACATTAGAACAGTGCTTGCCGAGATTTGATGACGTAACGTCCTTGAAAGAGCGGCTTTGAAGGACCCATCCTTGACTTTGAGAATAGTGTGTCTTTCTCCTGGAGCTTGTGCGCTTCCTGTGTGCCTGTTCAATCTGGCAGACTTTTGGATTCCATAATTTATATTTAGTGGGTTTGATCCAGCAAGCCCACAATTGTTCTTCTTAAGTTTTCTTATTAGTGGGTTTGATCCAGCAAGACCACTATTGTTCTTCTTAAGTTTACTTTATTTATTTATTTATTTATTTATTTATTATTCCTGTTCACCCACTTTTTGTACTAACTACTGCTCCTAGACCGTTTAAGCTATCGACGCGGTTCGAACTCCAAAAATTCAGGCTCGAACCGGCGTAGCTTGCGTGTCGCTGGCCCTTGTCGTTTTTGCGCTATTCACGTTTTTCTGCGTTTTTTGGCCCCATTGAAATGAATGGCGGAATGCTGGGCCTCTATGACATCACAGCACCTCATTACTTGCACCTGGCAGAGTTCTAAGCCATCTGGCAATGTCTAATGGGCTGGGCTGGGCTGTCTGTGTATATGAAGGTGTGTGCATGTAACCTTTGACAGGTATGTCCGATTTTCATGAATGAGGTACCGTTGGAATCCTCGAATGAAGCCCAGTTCAATGCCTTGCCAGCACCAAGTGTAAAGGTCATGTTTTTAAAGTGAATCCATGTTCATACAGGTCATTTAAAAATATATATATATTTTCCAAATCCATTTAGCCCAGTTCAATGCCTTGCCAGCACCAAATCATGTAAAAAAAGATTTGCGCTCTGCCATCTTTTTTAAAGTGAATCCATGTTCATACAGGTCATTTAAAAAAAAAAAATAAAAAAAAATCCCAATCCATTAAGCCCCGTTCAATGCCCAGCTAGCTCCATTCAAACTTAGTCGTGTAAACAGTTGTATAGATTATAACACTGAGAAACACACATTCATTCAGATATTATGCACATCCACGCAACACTACTATTCAAGTTAAGTTACTTATCATTGCCCGACAAGAAGTCCACAATCAATTCAATTGTCTTGCCACGATCTGTGGAGCTTACAGACAATGTTAAATTACTATAGGTTCTGTATGCTATTTAAAGCTGACCTAACGACGAGTCCCTTCATGACGGTGTGTTGCAATGCATTCTGGGTGCTGTGCTGTGATTCGACGGCTCGTCACCTGACCCACCAAACAACGATGCTTGAACTAAACATAGAGTAAAAATAAATCACTACCAAGGCTCCAAATAGCAACACACTTACACCGTAGCATAATGAGGGTATCTACAGGTCTAACTTATGAACGTGTCGGGTCAACGTCAACGATAAATAAGTTAGGCTAACGTAAACGTTAGCTATTTGCTGTTGTCATATGCTGTACGTGATGGCCATTCATCACACTGTTTTGATGTTACTTACTTGGCAGTCTGAATCAGAATTACCTTAGCTCTCAGTAAGTTACAGTTTATTATAGTCATGTGATTTACATAAAGTAGTAAACAACAGTAATGTTAAACGTGTCAACAAGTTAGATTCTACCCCACAAGCCACAATAGGGAACGTTCAAGTAAGCATTAGCACATATTCACCTTATTCCGCGCGCAAACATGGGGGCGCTAGCTTTGCCCACATTGTCTCCGAACTTCCGATTGAGCAGTACATCCATTGCGCTAGCAGAGCTCTATCGAGATGACTGGCATCATATATTATGGGTCATCCTAAAGTTAGGAATGTTTATTTAGGATTTTGGTGACTTAAGACATTTTTGTTATACAGCTTTCCTATCTGAAGTTAGGAAAAAACTGACTTTGGAGCGGCTGTTCTGTAAGTTAGCCTCTCTATCCTCTTCTGCCGTGTTATCCCAATGAAGCTAGCCGACCGGAAGTTTAAAGACAACGTGGAATTTAAAAAAATGGGCGGGGCTGAATAAGGTGAATACAAACCTATTAATGTTAGCTAACATGCTAAGCATTGAAAATGAATGCGTTAGCAATAGGCACTGCTTTTTTGAGCTGACAAGCGTTAAAAATGCGTGGAAATGCGTTAAAAACGTAATCAGCCAAATTAACTCACTTCTTAAGACCCTTGGTATGGTGTTACAACGATGTGGAGTCGAAATGTAAATTGTTAGTATGGTTTTAATGTGTAAACAGACCAACCGCGATTTTGCAATAAAGTGAATGGAGTCAGTTTAGGTACTACTTTCACGAGGTCTGTAGTTCTGTCAAAATTTATCTTATCTTTGACTACATGGTTATCTTCCTTAGACTTCGTAGATGTAGTTACTACAATTTGGAGGCGAAATTTGAAGCGTAAATATGGTTTTTATGTGTAAACAAGACGCCTGATGTTTAATATATGTTAATGCCCCTGATCAAACCCACTCTTGAAGTTCCTCGGAACCGCAAATCTAGTAATTAATTCCTATTCACCCACTTTTTCTACCGACTACTGCTCCTAGACCGTTTGAGCTATCGACGCGGTTCAAACTCCAAAAATTCAGGCCCGAACCGGCGTAGGGAGCTTGTTACTTTCGTGTCGCTGGCCCTTGTCGTTTTTTCGCGTTATTCCCGTTTTTCGGCCCCATTGAAATGAATGGCGGAATGTTCAGGATTCTAATTTCGATTATGACATCACAGCTCTAATTGCTTAAAGGTGCGATTTGTAGGATTGTAAAGATGTAAAGAACCGAACGTTCTGTAGGCCAAAATCAAAACACTGGTGAACGTTCTCAAGACTACCAGACGCGAGCCTCTTCTGGGTTGCCGGATGTAATGAAGACTTAGCTAACGTTAGTTGACCTGCAGCTGCTTTAACGTTTCTCCAACCATGACCCAGCTACACATTACGGAAACAGTGGAAACAAAAAATACCTCTCTAACCAACGTATCGGAACTCCCCCTATTACCATCGGTCCCGTATTTCCACCGTCTTGCTTGTATGTGTCACTTAATATCAATTTCTATACAAACCAAGATAGCAGACTCCTAAAGAAACGCAACCACCCACACCATAGGTGTATCTAAATTAGCTATGTACCAAAAATGACATTTTACCGTGACTCAAAGATCTGGAGACAGTGTTGTAAGGCTGCGTGTACACAACGCTTGGAGCTCCAGTGGAATTTTAATTTCCACGGCGAATTCTCGGTCTAACCGTTCATGTGCCGTTGAAACGGTGTAAATAGGCGACCCATCAGGCCAGCACCATAACTCCGAGCGTGGTAAACTAAATCAGATATTTCAGGCAGTAAATGCTCCCGTTAACAAACAAACCAGATTTTGTTCAAATCTTCACACCTATGGCTACTGAAAAATGTCAGGTTAATTTAGCAAATGTTATTTTGAAGTGTTAAAAAACATCGTTGTTTTAGAATTTCTGAACAAAAGTGGTGTTAATTGGGGGTGTTACGATAACATATTTAGCTGAAGTTAGCGATGCAGATGAAGTTTATCATAGGCTACCTGTTGTGGAGAAATATGGCCAGCTCTGCGTCAGACTTGATATTCTTCGTTTCACGAAGACGTCACCATCTCAGGAAGCTCCTCCGATGTCCACTTAATTTGTTTCTTGTTTTAATTTTGGAAATTTGCTTGCCTCTCGTAGGCGTTCATGACTACAACTGACAGCTTTTGACAGTTGGCCTTTGATAATTTGGCAACCCAAATAGGAGGACGCGCTAGCCCATTATTAATACGCTATTCTAGAGTGAATCGTTCAAAACATAAACGAAAATTCCAAGAGATTCCGCCCCGTAACTCATTTTTTTTCATTGGTTTTACAGGTTAGAGTAATGTTGTCAAATAAGCCATTACTTCAATTCATCGTATTTCCACATATGGTCAACATATGGTGATCATTTTTGGAATGGCTACAGTTTATTTTCCATTATTTCCTACATACTGGTCCTTTAAGCTTGCACCTGGCAGAGTTCTAAGCCATCTGGCAATGTCTAATGGGCTGGGCTGGGCTGTCTGTGTATATGAAGGTGTGTGCATGTAACTTTTGACCCGTATGTCCGATTTTCATAAATGAGGTACCGTTGGAATCCTTGGATGAGGCCGAGTTCCATGTCCCCTCTCCCCACTGCCTTTCAGCGGCTGGCAGCAGCAAACCGATCAGACGAGCCCGAGATGATGATCAAGTTTATTGTTGCCTACGATAGGCCTAGTGAAACTTCCCTTCACCAAGTTCAGTCCAAAATAATTATTCACCAGAAAAATAGTTTGAACGTAAACCCGACGTACAGGAATGCCACTTGCGCCAAATTTATAGGAGTCAGTGCAGATGAAAAGACGTCTTAAAATTGCGAACAATGCATACAACGACCGAATGACAGAGATACAGATATCGCTGAAAAGGAGTGCGTCATTGACCGCAGTTACATGCAGGGAGTAACCCGGTTTTCAACAGCAATATTCGTTTTCTTGGCCGCGAGTTGTGTAAACTCATTCTGATGGCATCAATCAATTTAATCCGGTATTTGGCAAACCCGAATATCGCTGCTACATTTAAAGCCTGAATATTCCTGCATGTATACAGTGGTCATTGTAATACGGTGAATTGAATGGACACATTTAGATCGAGCATGGCAAGTCATTGCAATAGCCTATAATAATAGGCCTACCATTTCGTTACTGCATTAACCATGTTCTTATTGAAAATGTAAAAATACTAAAATTAAAAAGAAAATTGCATTGTGGGGCTGTCAAATGATTATTGCAATCATCATTGCAAAATCACATAAAAATCCCCCAGGCTACTTGGAACATCTCTTTAAATTGTGCTTAAATACATTTCTATGGAAGATGCTAGCATGGCGAGCTGGTTTAGCCAAGGCCTAAAGATCATGAAGGATAGTATGTAAAACATTGAGCCATGAGATGTGCAGTTTGAAGCCCTTAAAAGACGTGCATTGTTAATTTACTCACTGTTATTTTTATTTTATACATCTTTGAGATGTTTTAAGTTTAAATTTCAGCTCAGTGAAGCACTTAAAGCACCAACACTTCATTAAGTTACTTTTCTTGTAGAATTGTAAATCATAAGTCATAGGACAACCTATATAGGACAGTAATTAAGGAAAAAAGTGAACCTGCTGCGGTGTTAAATGCGATGTGGTTGAAAATTTGGGTGCACCTAACTTTTGTGCTGGTGCACCTAAGAAAAAAAGTTAGGCGCACCAGTGCAACCAGTGCAAAAAGTTAGTCTGGAGCCCTGAATAATGTGACCCGATTTAAAGTGTTTTTCACCCCTTTGGACACTCTTGATTTCGTCCTTGAAACAGTGAAATACTCACGGGGGCATGGACGGTTTGCTAACCATTTTACTGCAGTGTCTAGCCCAGGGGTCTCAAACACCCGGCCCGCGTCCTGCCGAATTCCGGCCCGCGACGTATGACAAAATAATAATGTAATCCGGCCCTTGCGGCTATTAATTGCGACAAACAACGATACTGATTAAAATAGACGATAGATCCAGGTACGGTGACAAATCTCATTTGTAGGCCTACTCTGCTCCACTATGTGCAAGACATCCAGAGCTTGATTCAAACCCAAAATCGCTGCGCAAAGTTTTCAGGAAATACTTAGTATTTGCCCCTGGTTGCAGCATAGTATTACACGCGAGAAACACAAAGACGTGCATTTGTAATGACGCGGAAGCGATGCAGGCCATAGTGTTGCAGAAATTGAAGCAGAAATAGGCCTACACCAAATGTTGAAAAACGTTCACGTGTGATGAAGTCTTATGTTATTCACCTATTCTAATTCTGAAGGAGAATATCCTTTTGAAGATTATGATCGATCGTCTATGACAGTGATAGTCACGGTGCGTCTGTGAATGGAGGTGCGTGTATACAACGGTGTCCACTAAGCATACCATGCTTGTTTCGACCCTCTGCCCAACATAGCTTGGAGGTTGCAGTGGTAATCGTGATGATAGTGTCCGTAATGGATGTTTTACAGACAGCAGGGCTAGTAGAAATAGGGCTCTAAAGAACTACAAAGTCACTATGAACTGTTTGACCAGAATACTTTATTGTAGGCCTATATTGTAGTAATCTATTACTAAACCACAACATCTTAGGTGTTGGTATACATCTTAGGTGTTTTCCTGTTAATTTGTTATGTGGGTAATATGAAAAAAGGATAGTAAACCTGCTTAAATATGTTCATCCAGTATTTACTGAAAGGTGCATAATTTGAGGTGCCAGTGACAAATTAGATGGGTAAATTTACCCCCTTCATAAACTTTTGTTTTACTCAAAGATTTTTACATTTACAGTAGGACTTTATCTCTGACCACTTTCAAGCCATGGCCTTTTGAAATTTTGATATAAAAATCCAATGGTGTTGCTTTCTTAACCCTGATGCCTAGTTTGCCAGGTTTAAAAAAGTTATGCAAGGAAATATTTTTATTTGGTGTGAAACACACACACATACCTGTTTTTATGTTTTTCATTTATTTTATAATTTGTATTAATATTTACTCCCCTGATCGGCGACGGTGGCGTTTTAGCACTTGTCGTGTGCAAGTACGGACGCCGCGTGCAGCCAGCGCTTCTCTCTTTGCTGTCGCTGTGCAGGCTGGTGCACAATTTCACACAATGAAAATGTAGTACATTATGTCATATATTATAACTCGGGCCCATTCCAGCAGCTGTTTTTATTATTAGGCTGTAATCTCCCTTTGCTGTCCAAACAGTCTACAGCAATATTTTTCATTAAACGGACCGGACAACAGTTGTCAATCCACTTCATTCACCTACCCACGAGTGGGTCAGTTTCACTTTCGCAAACACATTGAATGAGCACTCATAGCCTACCACTTCCACCTAATGTTATGCCTCTATATTTTATGAATTAAGAAGTATTTATTGATCAGGAAAACATTTAGTTAATTTTTCTTTCGGTCCGCGGTTCCATAACACCATTCAATTGTGCCGCAAATTAACAGACAGAAGCACCGGCATAATCTAGCCTAAATTCATGGCAATTTTTTTTTAAATCCGAGGGCCCCCATTGACTGAGGATTGGCTGAGGGCCCCTGTGCACGTGCACACTTGGCACAAGCCATGATCCGTCCCTGGTTGCAGCATGTAGGTTAATGTTAGCAGCATTATAATGACATTCTAATGTCTGAAAAACTAATGATTAGCCTATTGGCTACCTGAAAAGTTAAGTCAGTTAAGTGTTCAAACTAGCATTTACAGTGTTCTATTTGATGGTGTATTGGCCCTGACTAAGTTTGTGTGATACATAAACCACAATCCTTGTTGATACAAGTACCAATGTTCGTCTAGAAAGTTTTTATTCACATTAAGATTTTTGCCATAGGCAGTAAAAGACTCCGCCATCTTTGTCAATAATTTTCGCTGAAAAAGTTTCAAACTATGATCTTAATGGCCTTTCCACCAATCAGAGGCATCACTGTGGGATTGTGGGATTGTTCAGGATTGTGGGTAATGAAGTACTTATCCAAGACATCGCGAATAAAAGACATTTATCTCAAAATGAGGTTAGTGCCCTGTGAACTTTTGGCGTCTATATGAGCATACACAATCGTCTACCATGTGCAGTTAAGTTTTTATGGCTTATACCCGAATTGTCAATGGAGAAATTGCATTGAATTCTTACTTCCGGAAACTCCTGTGGGCGGGACTGTGATGCTATATAAGGCGACTTGTGTGAGATAGGTGCTTGCTATCTAGGTTCTTCTGGCAACATTTCATGCAAGGTGCACACGTGACATTTCAGTGCTATAGGGCTTGAGCAATCATTACAATTAGTCTACGAGTTGTTGTTTGGGTCTCCTTTTCAACGTCGATATCGATACTAGCCCATATTGTCACAAACAGCTAGGTATTCATGCATTTGTTTGAACGCAGGTGGCTACTCTCCTATAGCGTTCATTGACTGTGGTTTGCGCTGCATTCATTAATCGACTTGTTAGGCCTTTCCTTCAAGATGGCAGTGACAAGAAGAAAGCTAACAGGCTAAAAAACACCCTTCAGAAAATACAATTTTTACAATACTTGTCTGTAGAGAACCTCACCTCACCACACGACCACAGAAGTGTCATTCTATTTTGAACATTGTATATTATTTATTATTATTATTATATTATTATATAATATATATAATATATAATATATTATTATATATTATGGATTATATATTATTTGTGTGTCTATGCAAACGACTGTCTTGCTCAAAACTGAACCAATTAACGTAATTATGCTCTCAAACAGCTGTTTGAACCTGTTACAGCTTCTGGAAATAGACCCTAGGTTGTTTTTGCTAGGGAACATTCCTTTAATAGCGGGTACGGCAGTCGGGTAAAGTCCGTTCGTTCTTCGGTTTGATGTCAACAAATAATCTGAGTATTTTAACATTTAAGTTAAGGGCAATTCCATGGCAAATTTTTTTTTTTTTGTAACATCCATAACGCCAATAAAATGTGATGGTATGGCATGATGTGAATGATTACATGAAATTTGAGCATTTGCTAATTTTGGCTGAAGAATGTACATGAGAAAAAATGCACAACAAATGAATGTTATCATTCACATCATACAAATGCCAAGGCATTTCACTGGCGTTATGGATGTGACAAAAAGTCAATTTTCCGTGGAATTGCCCTTAAGTTGATTTGTTTGCATCTCTCCTGCTGGCCTACCTACCTAATAGGTAAGTGAATCCCCTGATTTGTCTGCATCTCTCCTGCTGGCCTACCTACAGTAATAGGGAAGTGAATCCCCTGATTTGTCTGCATCTCTCCTGCTGGCCTACCTACAGTAATAGGTAAGTGAATCCCCTGATTTGTCTGCATCTCTCCTGCTGGCCTACCTACAGTAATAGGGAAGTGAATCCCTATTCTTCCTTGCCAGCCTTTCCCACATCCATACATTTTTGAAGAAAATAAAATAAAACGCATCTGCGCAAATGCGTTCATAATATGTGTGTGCTTGAGATGAAACTATACGTTTTTCAGCAGAAACATGCAAGGACCCAAACTAATAGGTGATTTCACTCTTCCCATACATTGTTTTAAAACAAGTCAATGGTTTTACAATGTTTCAGTCAAGCTTTGGTTGGTTTAGATACAACTGAACATATGCAAACTGTAAAGTAGCCTAATGGATTAACTTTGATTTACTTTGCTGCATACTGAACAATATAGTAAATTATATGAAGTAGGCCTATTCAAATATTTAAATAGTCTATGTTTGAAAAAATATTTAAGGGAATACAGTCCAGTTTACATGTCTATGGCAAGTAGCCTACTACAGACACAGTCAGCCTCAGCCAGTACTAACACAACCAGATACACAGCCAGCTTCAAAAGCAAGCAGCTACTGTAGACCATAAAATTTGACATTTATAGCAGTGAAGGTGATTCCCTCACAATTATTTTTCTTTCCCCAAAAAACTATATTTGGTAACTTCTGTAGACATCCAAAATGGGGTGGGATGATTGTATTGGGAACACTTGGGTGTCAGGTGGGACTGTAAAAAGAGTTGTTCCCACAGAGTTCAGGTAGGAGGGCCCTGTAGCAGGATTTTGCTTAGGGTCCCATGGAGGTCTGAACCGGCACTGAATTGGACAAGCCTCCTGAGATGATAGATGGATGGATGGATTAATAGATCTCATCAACAGAGCTCAAGATCTTAAAGATTTATTCTTATTAAAGATCTGTGTGGATGCATACCCAGTTAATTTCAATGGCACTATGCCTTATACGGCAATAACATTTGATCTGACCAAGTTTTATATGCTGATGGCCCAGCCACTGATTTTGCAACTGTTGCAGCTGTCAGAAATAAATATAGCAGCCACAGCAAAAATGTTGTTGTCAAAGCTGCCATGTTCAGATATGTGTGTGAATAAGTAACTTGATCAGACACACCCCATATTACCTTGTATGGGACAGGGTCTTATTGCTGAATTTACAATCTGGCTAGGCACTGCTGGCAGTCAAAACGGGTTAGCTTTACGATCCGAGGGGTAAGTAAATGTCTTTGAAATATCTTTAATTATTTATATACTTGCATGCACACTAATGAAATAATCTGGCAGTCTGTGGGACATTTAAATATGTACTTGTGTAAAGGTTGCTAGACTTTGAAAAATATGACATTGAATTGATCTAATCCAGTAATGGAGTTTATGATGAAGTCTTGTATCAAATTAATAACTGTAAAACTTTGCAATCTTAGTAGCCATATGTTTGTAGATTATTACATTATTTATAAAATGGCTCAGAAAGCTAGGAGACTATTGTCAGTAATAACTTCAAACAGGTGTTCTTTTGAAGTGGGTGTGAGTTAAGTCAAAAAAGGAAAGTAACAAAGACACTATGTTTAGAAAAATATATGAAAAGGCCTTCAATTAACCATGGCAACTAGCCCATGTGTTGTTTTTAGGTATGTTTAATTGAAGGCTTTTCCATACATTTTTGTTTCTTAATATCAGTTGTAACACCACAGTATTTCTTGTATTATTCTGTATTTTAACAGGACAGTATTCTTGTATTTTCAGGCCACCATTTAGATGCTGCCTTATAAATTTGTTTTGTTTAACCCATAAAATATAACACTGTAAGACTAAACAAGTAGCCGTGGGCTACTGGTTAGCGCCCTTCGGACTTGTAACCGGAGGGTTGCCGGTTCGAACCCCGACCAGTAGGCATGGCTGAAGTGCCCTTGAGCAAGGCACCTAACCCCTCACTGCTCCCCCAGCGCGCTGTGGTTGCAGGCAGCTCCCTGCGCCGGGATTAATATGTGCTTCACATCACTATGTGCTGAGTGTGTTTCACTAATTCACGGATTGGGATAAATGCAGAGACCAAATTTCCCTCACAGGATCAAAAGAGTATATATATTATACTACTTAACAATGATTTGGTTTGGTCAGACACATAGGAAACAGGATTGCCACATTGATACAGCTCAATTTATATGTAAATAATGTATTTTAATCTAGAGGGGAACATTATTTTAGAAACGTAGGATCTATTTATAATGACTTATTTGGGAATATGATACTGCCGGCATGTTTTACTTTTTACAGTGTAATGATTAGGGGGAGGCTTGATAGCTGGCTGTAAAATTGGCAATAAATAATTTACTTGGGAAGTCATAACAAGATGCTGACCAATGTCAGCCTTTTTTGCCTTCTTTTTAAAAAACAAAACTGCTCCTTTCGTTGCATAACCGAACTACAACTAGAAGTCATGTGACTTTACCCTCTGACGTTATGCTGTAATCCAGATACATCGTACACCGCTCACCCGAGTCGGAAAGTGTGAAATCTCCCAGCTGTCTCGCAACATTTCACCTAGACACGCCCTCTTTTGGTCGTAATATCAACTGTCCCACTCGGGGATCCTGAGAGTACACCAAGCAGAACGAGGATAACCTTACGATTTGACAAACAAATACGGCTGCCCTCGTAATTTATGGTAGTTGAGATGTATTTTCTTTGTATTTGTACTGCGTTGGTCATTTTTAACGTTGCTTTTAAATGCTCTTACACACTTGATTACATTACTGCTTTAGTTTTGTTTTCGAGCTGGTTGGCTAAAGAGGCTAGCTAACAATAACAATGACTAGCCTGCTACTGCTACTGCCCCTCGTGGCTCGAGAAAAACGCAACAGCACTTCAAATTGGGATGAAGCTGGAATATGAATGCAAGTGGGAATCAGCCACAAGCTTGCTCTCATGTTCTAGGCAAACGCCCAGCACTACCGAGTCAGGTGCTGCCCTGGTGGTGTCCATGTTCTTTCCCACAACCTTTTCCTGTTCATTCCCAACAGGAACGCTAAAAGTGCTACAAGCTAGGCAATTACGTTCACGCATAAGAGCATCTCGGGTGGGGGGTCTACCAGGGATTACAGCATTACTCACCGTAGCATGGTTTGTTATTAGCCTGGTTAGCGTTGACACTTAATACTTACTGCCAGCTCTTCATGTGAGTAGGAGCACAACATGAGTTACCCTAACATAAAGGTAGTCACCACGCGGTTTACATCACTGAGATGAATCGCCCAAACCGGTGAAGTTACATGCAACTGTAGTTTGTTATCTCCATGTTACAAAAACAATTCAAAACAATTCATACTGATCCTAAAAATAAAGTATGACCACTAAAAGCTATAGAGGTGACCCTAATGCATATTATTATGGAAGCCATGCAACTAAGTTCCCGATGTGGACCGAGATATCATTTGTAGAATCCCATCAACTCCGATAAACTTTAGGAACGCAACCAGTAGGGGGCGATGAGATAACTTTCCCTCCCTATTGCATACAGCAGACAAACTGCATAGATTTCAAACTTAGCAGCAGGCTGTCACAAACTCATTGTGCCCTATGTTATTTCAAAAACAAGGGCATGGGACGTCAAAAAAGGGTTATTCCGGTTCACTGGAGCACTCATAGATGGCTTGAATATCTTTTATTTAGGTGCAGCAGTAGACTAACGTTTCAACACATCTGTGTCTTCTTCAGAGTCCATCATGGACTTTGAAGAAGACACAGACATGTCAAAACGTGTTGTATAAGGTAACAAACAATTATTTATAACACAATTATTTATGTGTTGTTGGACAATTAAACCATCATATTACACCTCACTTTTGAATAAATTGCAACATTATGACACTACACTTCCTCATAATGTGTTCAACTTTCACACCTCCTCAGAGTTTATTGCACTTAACCACTTGCACTGCATTTTTATTGTTGTTGTCTTCTTAGTACTCAATCACACTTCAGTCCTGTTTTTAATATACCTTTTTAATTAATATACCTTTTTAATTCTACTATTTAATTTATTTTTTAAAGTTGCGTTGGCTTTTGAGCATAAGAAATGTCAATACTGATAAATGTCTATTTATAAGTACATGACAATAAACTTGCACTTGAAAATCACTTCAAAGTTGCCCCGTATAGTTATTTATTGAACTAAGGCCCAGACTTTCTATGTGACATCTTGTATTTTAGCCATTTGCATTTTGTACTGTTTTCTGTGATATATATCCTGTATGGGTTGTGTATTTTGTACTGTCTGTACTGTGTGTTCTGTCCTGAGCCTAACACCTAATCAAATTTCAGCATTGACTTGAAGACTCAGATGCCCTCCTGCTCACCTCAACTTGCCACTTTAACCACATCACCACATGCCTTCATAATTTCCACTGGCTTCCAGTCAAACAAAGGATCAAGATTATTCCTGCATAGAAATAAATAGGGTCTTATGATATTACTAGAAATTAAAGAGAGAGAGAGAGAGAGGGATGAAGACAGCTCTATTATTTAACAATGTCTGGAGCACAACAACACTTTTGGGAAATGCTGCCAAGTGTGATTTGTGAAATGGAATGGAAGCACAACTACAGTTAGGTCACTGAAAACCAGAGGTGGACAAAGTATAGATGCACCTTGTCAAATATTACTCCAATACCAGTGAAAGTTGTTTAGTCAACATTTTACTTGAGTTGACGTACAGAAGTACTTGCTTTTAAAAATACTTTATTCAAAAGTACAAGTATTTTTTACTTTTTAATGTATTGAAATGTAATGTGTATTGTGTCAGTAATAGGGTGGTCATCCTGGCTGGTCACTAGGACTTGAACAGACCTTTAGTTCCTTACATCCAACATCAACATTTTACCTATTTTCATAGCTTTGCAACTGTTAAAATGGATGCAATGCAATTGTCCATGCTCTTCACAAATCTAAAACATTTTCACTGCCAAATACAAAATAGTATAACTGAATTATGAGTAGTTTATGGTAAAGAATGTCATTAATTTCATTCCAACTTCACCATGATCATGGAGAATGAAGAACCTGCTGTCACTATCAATACCACAGTCAAGTTCAAATTGAACTACTGAAAAAATGGTCTTGGGTCATTTTATGAATGGGGTCATTTCTATGAATTGGGCCATTTGCACCCAGAACATATGATGAAATACAGAAGGCACAAACTAGAGCCAAAGTCTCTACTACTAGTGCATACTATTTCTAACCATTTTCCACAAGTACATGGCCATTTCCATGTGTCCGGATTGACCAACATGCTATAAACATCTAAAATATCACCACATGAATTTTACATTTTTATCAAATGTTTGTTATTTTCAGAACTAGATGTACCGCAGAGCAGTACAAAATATGACCGCCGCCCAGTCCAGCACATTTTTTTCACAAAAATAAATCACGCTGAAAGGCCTATATGATTCTAACTGTCTCACTAAATTGCATTATCCACACTCAATTCTCACTGGTATCTGCTAGACAACAAGTACCAAAACATGATTAGTTCATAGATTTCACATGTAAAATTCATTTTATACAACCCCACCCCCATCTTGCCTGTTCATAATTCTGAGAAATTCTTGAATTGTAATGCGGTACACGTTATGTTTATGTGTGTGTGTGCGTGCTTGTGTGTTTGCTCATGTGATGTGTTTTTGTGCATGTGCATGCATGCGCATACATATGTCTACTGTGTGAGTATGTGTCATGCGATTATGATTACTGTGAATGTATGTGTGTGCGTGTGTATCTGTTTATGCACATGTGTGCACATGGAATGGGTTAACATGACCCCAGGAGGCAAACATAGGGAAAAAATTGGTCATCCTAGGCCCTACGGTTCTCAAGATATTCACAGAAAACTGTGTCTGCCCTACCCTCCTTCGGGGTCCAGTACAGCGAGGGGGCTACAGATCAAAACGAAAACGATGGTTCCATGCTATCCATGTGGGGTTACATGCCCACCAAGTTTGGTGTACCCGGTCTTTCAGTGTCGGGAATCCTTGTTGGTGTAACGGTCACTAAATGTACACATAAATTATTTTATTTTAAGGCCCCCATGAACGAAAGTTCACAAAACTTGGCATTCGAGGGTGTCATAATGATCCTACACTTTCAATTTTGTGCAGTTTTGACCATGTCAGCCAGAGATATTGTGATGAAAACACCTAATTTTTGCTTTTTAATTTTTTAACTAGGTGGCGCTTATACATGAAATAAGTGGTAATGGGATGGGTTGACATGCCCCTTAAGACCAACATATAAAAAAAGGTGGACCTCCTAGGCCCCACGGTTCTCGGAGATATTCACAGAAAACTGTTTCCGCCACCTACAGGCCAGTTGGTGTATAGTAACATAAATTAATTTATTGTGTGGCCCCCATGAACGGAATTCCACGAAACTTGGCGTGCATTCATAGGGTATCATAATGATCCTACACTTCCAATTTTGTGCAGTTTTGACTATGTTAGGTCACAGATACCTGCGATTACAACACCTAATTTTTACTTTTTTGTGTTTAACTAGGTAGCGCTATACATGAAATGTATGGTTATGGAATGGGTTGACATGGCCCCTTGAGATCAACATACAAAAAAAATGGTCCTCCTAAACCTTACGGTTCTCGAGATATTCACAGAAAACTGTGTCTGCCCTACCCTCCTTTCGGGGGGGTGCAGTCCAGCGCGGGAGCTACAGATCAAAACGAAAAACAATGGTTCCATGCTATCCATATGGGGTTACATGCCCACCAAGTTTCGTCTACCCCGGTCTTTCAGTGTCCCGGGAATCCTTGACAGAAATTTGGACATGCGAAAAAGAAAAAAAAGAAGAAAAAAAAAGAAGAAAAAAAATCTGACTAAACCTATATGACCGCCGCGCAGCAGCATTATACTTGACATTAGGCATATTATCGCTAAAGGCTATCGCAAAAGGTGGCTGACAATTTGAGTGTGAAGGCTTTGCACTACCGCCGACACTGCACACAACCGTGAGCCTAGAAACATTCCTGAGGTCTAGCTAACGTAATATAACTTACCTACTGAATCCTCGGTTAATCGCTTAATCGAGTTATGAACTTACTCAACGTAATACCAATATTATCAAACTAACTACAGTTAAACGTAATGTCCTCTCTAGATGTAGCAACTTGTGTGTTGCTAATTCATGACAGGTAACGCCAGCTTACTTGCTTACTTATCTAGACGAGTCGTTAAAAACAGACTTCAGTTAGATGCTCCATTCAAATAGAAAATACAAATGAATTGTTTATTGGGTGTGGTAGAAAAACATCCGTTTTGTCGTAGTTTGTTGGACGAAGCAGACACCAAGAACGTAAACTGTCTTGAAGAGAATTGAGCAGTGTGGTGTAGGGAGCGCCTGACTGTATGCAGGTGGACCCGCACCTGATTACTTTACGACCCTTCTAAATGAGCCCCCTTTGTGATGTGATACAGAGAAAAAAATGTTTTTTTACATGTTTAATCCCCTATTTCTCAAAAAGTATAAATTTGCTTAAAAATCTGAGCTGCATTCATTTTTGAAAAGGTAAAAAGAAAAGGTTATAAGGAGAAGAAGAAGCAGGAGATTTCAAGATAGTGGATTCTATCCACTATAATTTTTAATAGTCTGTCTGTAGTCAAGAAACTAAGCAGAAAAAGTATTTTGCATTGTTTATTTTTTCATTACTAAGGGATCCGTCAAACTTAATACACTGTGTGTGGCCCTACACTGTGCTGAGGAGCCAGAACAGCCAGGAATGGAGTGCGAGAAGGAGCCGAAACTGGAGCCTGGCGAGGAACCAGAACGGGCGCCAAGGCTGTCACTCAAGGGCATCTAGAGGGTCTCACACCTTTAGTGTCCCACTCCTCGTCCGTCAACCACTCATCCTCTGGCACAGGAAGAACGGGAACCACCTCACGAACTGGAACCACCACAAGTGTGTTGTTGAGCAAATTTGACTTGATGAAGACTTCTTAAAATCAGTCAATATAAGATTAATAACACTTGGTTAGATTTAATTTTTGCAATGTAAGCTGAATCAGTTTCCAACACACTGGGATGATACAATCGTCTTCAAACTGAACGGAACATAATACACAGTCTAATAATAAATATATATGACAGCATGTTTCAACAATGATGGAAGCTGGTTCAGGCTTGTTTCTTATTATTTGTGATACCTAATTTTAAGCTTTAATTTCTTAACTATACAGTCCGTTTTGCACTTTTGGTAGTGCAGTGTGTCCAGGCATCTATGGAGCTTAGAAGAAATCTGTCACCAAACACCAGCAATAAAACTGCTGAGCTCTTCACTTTTGGAATATTGCCCTAAAAGTTACTATTTAAATCACTGCCAAAGCAAAACTTGCTACTTATGTGTGGCATAAATAGAATGCAGCACATTAATATGTGATGGATATATTATTTATATGCAATTAATTTCAGGAAGCCAACATGGGAATGAGAAACAAAATTTAGTAAACTGATTCACAAGCCAATGAAAACTCACACAAAGTTGCCAGACACATAAATACAAACAAGAAAGCCCTTGGCCTTAAAAGTAAAAATGCATAGACAAACAGTCGTATGGGGCAGACATTGCTCTATAATTGTGCTATATGATAACAATTGCATTTGTAGAACACTGGCATCAAAGTATATGCCAACTGTTCTGTTGATAAAACATATTCAGGGGCAACATTGCTCAATGAGCCGCTTCTATTAACTTATTATTCATATTTTTTTCTGCTCAGTTAAAAATAACCACAGATTTGTATCATAATGAGCATATCAAATGTTTCCAAACACATCAATCAAACACATCTTGCCTTATTAGAGATCTGCTTAGTTGACAGAAAAGGGTCAATAAAAGGGCCTGCTTGGAGTATGGGAGGGCTGCAGAAAGGGGGGTTCCAGTGTACAGTGAAATTTACCACCCCGTCACATTCATTACATTTCAATCCAATACATTTTTATGTATAAAAAACGTCTGTCTGAGGTGGGCAGATATGATTTTTTTTGGAGGGTAATCATGTCTTTAATGCTGTGGTTAAATTGAAAATAAGTTTACTTTTGATGAAAATGTGTTGACATTTTTATAGTGGAAAAGGCACCCGTTTCATAGAATGACCCTCTATATGGTCTCTTGTATTATTGCATTTAAAGAATTACTTACTGTAATTCTCAAACAAAGTACAGATGATAAGTACAGTAATCAAGTAAATGTAGATAGTTACTAGCCTAGAAATCTAGACGCACCCTAGCGGCAGCAAATTACATTTGCTTCCAGGGCTAGTCTAGCAACTCTCCGTTGGCTTGTGAGCTCGAAAAATTAAACTTCTGTCAGGCCAATCAAATCGTGTATAGAGTCGATAGGCGGGCTTAACATAATGATTGATGGCAGAGTTGCAACGGTTTGGCTTGAATTCCCTGCTACTTGAAAACAAAGAAGATGGATGTTGCTGTTGGCCAACAGTGTGACACGAGTTAAGCTTTTTTTAAGTTGGCAAAAGTTTGAACTAGCCAACTAGCTCCGCTGGTGGGAAAACGCATGGGACTCATAGCGCTGTCCGATTATCCCGCCCCTCGGACTGAGCACTGCCAACGGTGAGTGCCCAGACCCTACATTTTAATGTGGGTCTGGCTCGTCAGGCTAGATAGTTACTGTCCACCCTGCAGAAAACAACATAGGGTTTCATGACAGTTTTAAGTCATAATAACAAGATGGATTAATATACAGCATTTGGACAGCATTTAATAAAGACTATTTAATTGCAGTTATTTTACCTACCAGCAATGATGGACAGAACTGATAATTGGCCTGTCCTCAATTAAAAAAAAATGTAAAATATCATCTGAGCATTTTTATGAAGTTGCATACCTTCTATGTTAACCTTAGAGAACAAAATAAAATACTCCGTTCATCCATTCTATGACTCCTTTAACTTAATAAAGTTGCAGAATGTACATTGTAAAAGTATTTGTTGATTGCATGGAAAAGTACATCTGTTAGAAGTTGTATGGTAAGAAGCTGGTATTACTATCTTTTTACAGTACAGTTTTATTCTACTTATTCAGCAAATTATGGGAGTAGAATTGTATCATAAAGATTTGTAGCCTACATACTCGAAGAGGTATGCACAAATATATGTGTAGGCCTATTTGTAAATACAAAAACACAAATACACAAATATATAAAGTCATTTGTACAAATATGCGTATTTGTAAACATAATTAATAAATTATTAATACATAATTTGTAAATGCGATCCACAAATGCAGAATCCAACGCCTCCCACACACAAAACCAAACATATTTATTTGTAGATGTCAAAAATATATTTACAAATACATGCATATTTGTACAAATTACTTTATATATTTGTGTATTTGTGTTTTTGTATTTACAAATACACATATATTTGTGCATACCTCTTTGAGTTGTAAGAAGACGCTCATAAATGATATGTCTATATTCTCTCAGAAACATAGAGACGTCGAGCTATATCCTCACTTGAAAGAGCTTGTGTGGACAAATAGGGTGAAGAGTTAAATGGCAATGATATTATTACATACTCGTTAATCTGACTCCATTTGATTAATAATTTGTATCACCAATCAATTACCAAGTAACTAGTTTATCAGCTATGGAGGAGAATGGCATGGCACACTACGAGAATTGAAGTTATCCGATTGGTAGGCAAATGAACAATTTAATAGGCATTAAGTCTTAAAGGTAAATGTAACCCATATCACTTCAGTTGAATGTACAAGTAAACTCACATAGTCTACTGTAACAAAGTAGCAAATGGTAACAAAGGAAACTTAACCAATTCACAGAGGTAAACTTGACAAGTTAAAGATAACAGATACACCAGATAAAACAATACAAACCCAGAGATAGAGAAAGGGGGAGAGAGAGAGAGAGAGAGAGAGAGAGAGAGAGAGAGAGAGAGAGAGAGAGGAAGAGTGAGAGAGGGGGAAAAGAGAGAGACCCAGAGAAGAGGTCCAAGGTGGAAAAGAAGAGAAGATGGGAAAAGAAGCCCCAAGATGGAAAAGAAGACAGAAGACCCCTGGAGGACCAGAGCCTCCACTTTTATCTTTCACTTGGGCCACCCCCGACTCATCAGAGCCTTTGTTGTCTGAGGTGGATGGGTGTGGCCCAGGTGGATATCATAACTTTATGCTGCAGTTTAATTCTTAATCTACAACTATGCACAGATACATTGAATTGTATCAAAACCATAATCAGACTGTTGCCCACATTACAAGTATTAATTCAAGACCAAACATGAATGTATTATTCACAACACATATTTACAGAGCAATACTGTATGATAATGAGGTTGGCCTATCTCACCAGAAGACATCAAGTAGGCCCAGGACTGAGTTATCTCTCAGTAGAGGGACCAGAACAAGGAGCAAATGGTCACTTTATGCATGAGCGGGTGTTGGGGATCTTTGGCCATGGCCAGCTAAGACAATACAGATCAAACACAGGCATCCACACATGTAAATTGACTGCAAAAGGCATTCTTTAGAAATGCATAAGGTTTGGGCAAAAGACGGGCCTTACAGAGTATTTAGGCTACAAATCTTTATGAGACAATTCTACCCCCATAGTTTGTGGATCGCTGTGCGATAGGAAAGTCTCAAAATTATGTCATCCACAAATCCACATAGCGATTCACAAATCCACAAATGCAGAATCCAACGCCTCCCACACACAAAACCAAACATATTTATTTGTAGATGTCAAAAATATATTTACAAATACACACATATTTGTACAAATTACTTTATATATTTGTGTATTTGTGTTTTTGTATTTACAAATACACATATATTTGTGCATACCTCTTCGAGTATGTACAAATCTTTATAAGACAATTCTACCCCAAAGTTAGCTCCCTAACAATAACATTTCTTGAAATTATATGTGTGGCCAAAGAATGTCCTATTATGAAGTCAGGACCTGGTAATGAAGGGGTAAACTTTTGCATTATTCACTTGATATTTCTTACTTGACAAATAAACCATAATGATCATGGGTAACTCACACACTAAAGGTCAGCTTACTCTAAAAAATGTCTAATGTGGTGAAAAGGTTTTCATGCTTTTAAAATGTGTCAGTTTCAGTGTCCTCAAGGAAGAACATATTGCTATGCAATACAAAACTATTTAATAATGTGCATATTTAACGATGCAACAAGCATCCAGGTGAAAAATGCTTAGACTCTGAACTCATTAACTCTGAAAGTTGCTTGGATCCTTTATGTGCAATGATGGGCCTCTAATTTGGGTGAACAACGTGCAGAGTCTTAAGTTTACTAAAGCCAGTTTAACAACTAGGCAAAATGTATGTGTTAATTGAACACCATTGGCAAGATCAGACTGACGAGTCAGCTCAATGCATAAACATGATAACTAGAGAGTGAGAGTGAGGAGAATCGTGAATGGGGCCCTACAGAGTGCTGAGGAGCCAGAACAGCCAGGAATGGAGTGCGAGAAGGAGCTGAAACTGGAGCCTGGCGAGGAACCAGAACGGGCGCCAAGGCTGTCACTCAAGGGCATCTAGAGGGTGCACACCTTTAGTGTCCCACTCCTCGTCCGTCAACCACTCATCCTCTGGCACAGGAAGAACGGGAACCACCTCACGAACTGGAACCACCACAAGTGTGTTGTTGAGCAAATTTGACTTGATGAAGACTTCTTAAAATCAGTCAATATAAGATTAATAACATTTGGTTAGATTTATTTTTTGCAATGTAAGCTGAGTCAGTTTCCAACACACTGGGATGACACAATTGCCTTCAAACTGAACGGAACATAATACACAGTCTAATAATAAATATATATGACAGCATGGTGTTTCAACAATGATGGAAGCTGGTTCAGGCTTGTTTCTTATTATTTGTGATACCTAATTTTAAGCTTTAATTTCTTAACTGTATTGTCCATTTTGCACTTTTGGTAGTGCAGTGTGTCCAGGCATCTATGGAACTTTAGAAGAAATCCGTCACCAAACACCAGCAATAAAACTGCTGAGCTCTTCACTTTTGGAATATTGCCCTAAAAGTTACTATTTAAATCACTGCCAAAGCAAAACTTGCTACTTATGTGTGGCATAAATAGAATGCAGCACATTAATATGTGATGGATATATTATTTATATGCAATTAATTTCAGGAAGCCAACATGGGAATGAGAAACAAAATTTAGTAAACTGATTCACAAACCAATGAAAACTCACACAAAGTTGCCGGACACATGAATACAAACAAGAAAGCCCTTGCAAACAAGAAAGAAATGCATAGAAAGAAATGCATAGACAAACAGTCGTATGGGGCAGACATTGCTCTATAATTGTGCTATATGATAACAATTGCATTTGTACAACACTGGCATCAAAGTATATGCCAACTGTTCTGTTGATAAAACATATTCATGGGCAACATTGCTCAATGAGCCGCTTCCATTAACTTATTATTCATATTTTTTCTGCTCAGTTAAAAATAACCACAGATTTGTATCATAATGAGCATATCAAATGTTTCCAAACACATCAATCAAACACATCTTGCCTTATTAGAGATCTGCTTAGTTGACAGAAAAGGGTCAATAAAAGGGCCTGCTTGGAGTATGGGAGGGCTGCAGAAAGGGGGGTTCCAGTGCACAGTAAGTCTTTCACAGACACAGACACCGAAAGGAGGTGGCTCCTATTAGAGAATGTGTCATCTCTACTAATACACTTTTAACTAACAATTACTAAATTAAATTTTTGATATACTAAAATACTATTTTATTTTTATTTTTATTTATTTTTAAATCATTTTTAGATATTCATAACAACTGTGGAAATTTCATCTTCTTTTGGAAGGAAAAGGTAAGGTACATCTGATTTACAATACATCTGATTTATCTGAACAGCTAAACAATTAAAACAAGCTACTTACATTCTAGTAAAGTAAATATTTGGGGGAGCATTAAAGATTATTGCTATGGCACAGTTGTAGCTCCTTTCAATGTCTTATTTGTATAGACACATGCAATCTTTGCAGACAGTGTCCAATATGCCTACTACACCATTAATTACCTAATATCACAGGACAGACTTAAACAGGGAAATGGAAAACTTGGAAAGTCAATTAACCCTGTGCCGCATGGTCACTACAGTGGACAGCTATTCAAAAGCCATTTCCCTGTAAATGTATGGGTTGCAGTGGTGTAACTGCATATCAGCCACTTCAGAAGACACTACTGCTTAAAGGAGAAGTTCGGCGTGATATTGACCTAAAGTGTGTTGAAACATGATACCGAGTGTGAACTTCCAGTTGCAGCAACTGGAATCCATGCATTTCCACGGAATTATTTTTGGAATCTGATCCCTTATCATACCTGTTCATTCGTACTCGTCGCTCGACTTATCATGACTAAATTCAAGATGGCTGCGAACGGTAAACTTCCTGAAGGTACTGTCTGTATAGACCGTCTTGTAAATAAACTACCAGTGCTTTTTCAAAGTTCTCAATGTCTCTTTTTAAATGTCAGGGCCCTCGGAAGTCTACCAATGAAGTGTGGAGCTACTTTGAGCCTCGTAAATGGTGTAAAACAGTGATTTATTTGCATGGCTAGCCCGATGCCCGAGGCACCCCCATTGAAAACCTGTTGGTAGCATCGACTAACTAGCGCCAGATTTCGGAGTGCAGGGGACAAGCCGAGATGAGCTATGAGACAAAAGTTCACACTCGGTATCATGTTTCAACACACTTTAGGTCAATATCACACCAAACTTCTCCACTCCAAACACCATAGCCTTCCTCCCAGTGGTGAGCAGTTGTAACTGCATTTGTAATACCAAAAATCCAAGATGGCCAACAAAAATCCAAATATGTTGACCTCCCATGTTACTTTTAACATCTAGTTAGTATTAGAACTGATTTATTTTTAAGCTGTAAATATTGATTAACAATGTATCCACTACATTGGACATCATGCATTACTAGCTTGGCTATTGCATGTTAAAAAAATGATTGTGTTTTAAAGGAGAATTCCGGTGTGATATTGACCTAAAGTGTATTGAAACATGATACCAAGTGTGAACGTATGTCTCATAGCCCATCTCGGCTTGTCCCCTGCACTCCAAAATCTGGCGCTAGTTAGCCGATGCTACCAACAGCTTTTTCAATAGTGGTGCTTCGGCATCGGGCTTAACCTGACCCTAGCCAGATGAATGTCGTTCCACTTAGCTCCGCCTAGCTTCACTCACATCCATCTGGGACCTCTTCCATTGAGAGTGATTTCTCCAACCAACTTTATGGTTTAGCCAACTGGGACGAGGGGGGAGTTTCATAGATGTGACATAGCGTAGAAAGGACTGTGAGTATGTTATTAGCGTCACGGGTTGGCTTCGATGTGAGTGGTTGAAGTAGCACGTCAATAGATGACGGACAAGTGGCTTATTCAATCATATGCAAGCATTTTTTGATTAGACCCAGCCTTCTGAAGCAACACTTCAATGGATCGGTTCCAGATGGATGAGTGGAGCTAGGCGGAGCGAAATTCATCTGGCTATTGCCAGGTTACATCGGGCTAGCCATGCAAATAAATCACTGTTTTACACCCATTTACGAGGCTCAATGTATCTCCACACTTCATTGGTAGACTTCCGAAGGCCCTGACATTCATCGATTGAGAACTTTGAAAGCACTGGTAGTTTACTTACAAGACGATTTATACAGACAGTATCTTCACGGGTTTGGCGTTTTGTAGCCATCTTAATTTAGTCACGATAAAGTCGAGCAACGAGTAAGAATGAACAGGTATGATAGGATCAGATTCCAAAATAATTCAGTGGAAATGCATGGATTCCAGTTTCTTCCAGTAGCAGCAACTGGAATCCATGCATTTCCACTGAATTATTTTTGGAATCTGATCCCTTATCATACCTGTTCATTCTTACTCGTTGTTCGACTTATCATGACTAAATTCAAGATGGCGGCGAACGGTAAACTTCCTGAAGGTACTGTCTGTATAGGCCGTCTTGTAAATAAACTACCAGTGCTTTTCAAAGTTCTCAATGTCTCTTTTAAATGTCAGGCCCCCGGAAGTCTACCAATGAAGTGTGGAGCTACTTTGAGCCTCGTAAATGGTGTAAAACAGTGATTTATTTGCATGGCTAGCCCGATGCCCGAGGCACCCCCAGTGAAAACCTGTTGGTAGCATCGACTAACTAGCGCCAGATTTCGGAGTGCAGGGGACAAGCCGAGATGAGCTATGAGACAAAAGTTCACACTCGGTATCATGTTTCAACACACTTTAGGTCAATATCACACCAAACTTCTCCTTTAACACCATAGCCTTCCTCCCAGTGGTGAGCAGTTGTAACTGCATTTGTAATACCAAAAATCCAAGATGGCCAACAAAAATCCAAATATGTTGACCTCCCATGTTAAAAGTAACTACAGTAGTAATACTAATCTAGTTAGTATTAGAACTGATTTATTTTTAAGCTGTAAATATTGATTAACAATGTATCCACTACATTGGATATCATGCATTACTAGCTTGGCTATTGCATGTTAAAAAAATGATTGTGTTTTAAAGGAGAATTCCGGTGTGATATTGACCTAAAGTGTATTGAAACATGATACCAAGTGTGAACGTATGTCTCATAGCCCATCTCGGCTTGTCCCCTGCACTCAAAATCTGGCTAGTTAGTCGATGCTACCAACAGCTTTTTTTTCAATAGTGGTGCTTTGGCATCGGGCTAGCCATGCAAATAAATCACTGTTTTACACCCATTTACGAGGCTCAATGTATCTCCACACTTCATTGGTAGACTTCTGAAGGCCCTGACATTTAAATCGAGACATTGAGAACTTTGAAAAGCACTGGTAGTTTACTTTACAAAGGCGATTTATACAGACAGTATCTTCACAAAGTTTAGCGTTTGCAGCCATCTTGAATTTAGTCGCGATAAATAGAGCAACGGTAAGAATGAACAGGTATGATAAGGGATCAGATTCAAAAATAATTCAGTGGAAATGCATGGATTCCAGTTTCTTCCAGTAGCAGCAACTGGAATCCATGCATTTCCACTGAATTATTTTTCAGTGGCAGCAACTGGAATCCATGCATTTCCACTGAATTATTTTTGGAATCTGATCCCTTATCATACCTGTTCATTCTTACTTGCTTTCGAATTTATCATGACTAAATTCAAGATGGCTGCAAACGGTAAACTTTGTGAAGATACTGTCTGTATAAATCGTCTTGTAAGTAAACTACCAGTGCTTTTTCAAAGTTCTCAATGTCTAGTTTTAAATGTCAGGGCCCCTCGAAGTCTACCAATGAAGTGTGGAGATACATTGAGCCCTCGTAAATGGGTGTAAAACAGTGATTTATTTGCATGGTTAGCCCGATGCCCGGGGCACCACCATTGAAAAAGCTGTTGGTAGCATCGGCTAACTAGCGCTCCAGATTTTGGAGTGCAGGGACAAGCCGAGATGGGCTATGAGACATAGGAGACTAAATGCTCACAGTTGTAAATCATGTTTCAATACACTTTAGGTCAATATCACCCATCGAATTCTCTTTTAAGGGGAAGACATAAAATGTATTAAAGCATTTGAGAACACATAAACTTGAAAGCTGACTCCATAGATAAGATTTTTTGCAATTGCTGTTGTCCATGACCTGGCAGTTCCAAGGCAAACCGTTTTAACATTTAAAGATATGGCAAGCCATCTGCACTGGATGAACTTGAAAGTAGAGGAAAGATTGATTAGGCTACTTGCCATTGTGTGTGCATCCATGGTAAGGCGTTTAAACCTTTAAAACTATGGCAAGCCATCTGCAATTAGAATGATGCCTAGAAGCAATAAAACTACAGATATTGATAATAAACTAAAATATATGCCTGTGTTGAAGTATTTAAATTCCCAGCACTAGCAGGCATTTTAACAGCAACTATGCAAAAAACATTAGGCTACCTCCAGTCAGAGCAGCTTAATTAGCAATAACAGCAGAGGTATGTTTGTCACCTTTATGTTTATGTTTGAGCTTCAGATTCATTGTGATGCTATGGGCCTCATGCATATGAAAGAGTAATGTTATTATGTAGTTCGGAAGTTATCAGAACATACCGTGAAACAAAGTTTCACATTGCTGATAATATTTCAAATAGATGCCAGTTAGCGCATTAGCAAGTTTTTGTGTAAACTAGGCTGTTGGTGTTGTTTCATATATCCAAATAACTACACACAAGACTTTTGCTTGTGTGTACTTATTTGCTAGATTTTGACAAGAGCTTGTGATAGCATGGGCTCACGCAAGCTGTCAAACACAGTCCACTAGCCTATGTGGTGCACCCCTCTACTTTAAGTATATCTTGATGTGTTTTAACAACACACTGTATAGAACTTACTGTAACTGTATAGGATGTGGTGCTATCAGAGCAAGATGTTACAGATGGCGCATGAAAAAAGATTGACCTATTTACCACATTGCTATTCAATGTCATTACTACCGTCTGCTGTACAGCCAACCCTATATTCAATGTGTAAATTAGTATAATGGGGGATGGGGTTAGATTTCAGGACAATAATGCAATAAATAAATTGGTTCCACTATTATTTAGATATCAAAGGACTGTTTTGTATTTTACTTTTTAATGAATTGCGGTTTGAGTACCCTATGTACATTGATGAGCTCCATATGAGGCCTGACAAACAACTGTGGTTTTGTCCCCTAATGACTGTCAACCACTTAATTTACAGTACCGTGTCTGTACATGTCTGATTTTGCAAAGTATTTTATGTTGAAACTGTTTGCTCTTCATATTTATGATTAATGCAGTAACCAGCAACCATGGGGGACAGTGATATGGCCACCTATGGCAAAGCTGCCATCTACCTTCGTAAGCCTGAGAGGGAGAGAATGGAGGCCCAAAGCAAACCCTTTGATGCAAAGAGTGCTTGCTTTGTGGTTGATAAAGAGGAGTTGTACGTCAAGGGTACAATTAAAAAGAAGGAAGGTGGCAAAGTCGTTGTTGAAACGCTTGAAACCAAGGAGGTACTTTAGCAAGGATGTTGAAATTGTTCTGATGTTAAAATTACATTTTCACAGAAAGTTTCTTGAATAGATCTCTTTGTTAAAGCTGTTTTCTGCATTGGTTTTAGGAAAAGACAGTGAAGGAAGACGAAGTCTTCCCCTTGAATCCTCCCAAATACGACAAAATTGAGGACATGGCCATGATGACCCACCTCAATGAAGCCTCTGTCCTGTATAACCTCAAAGAGCGTTATGCAGCATGGATGATCTATGTAAGATAACACTTTTAAACAAATTAAGAAAATAAAATGAATTTGAAAAGCTGAAAAAACTATTTTCTTTATTTCTTCATTCTAGACCTACTCTGGACTTTTCTGTGTCACTGTGAACCCCTACAAGTGGCTCCCAGTGTACGACACAGAAGTGGTGAATGCCTACAGAGGCAAGAAGCGCGTGGAGGCCCCGCCCCACATCTTCTCTGTCTCTGACAATGCATTTCAGTTCATGCTCCAAGGTATGCTTTCAGTTTTAAATCCATTACTGAATAATACATTATATATTTGATTAATTTATGTAAAATTAACCATTCATGTCAATCTCTATTTTGCCCCACAGACCGAGAGAATCAGTCTGTCCTGATCACGTAAGTGTCCATGCATCGGTTAAAACTTTATATATTTTACATTATTAAAAGGCTAAACCTTTACATTATCTTCTGTATACTCTTCTGGTACACTTTGTAATTGTGATATAGAAAATTGCAATGTCTTCTGTTTAATACAGTGGAGAATCTGGTGCTGGCAAGACTGTAAACACCAAACGTGTCATCCAGTACTTTGCAACAATTGCAGTGTCTGGTGGGAAGAAGACAGAGGCACCAGCCGGCAGCAGTGGAAAAATTAAGGTATAAGACCCCTTGCATATTTATAGACCCTTTCAAGAGAGTTCCATTATCAGCATCATAGTTGGCCCCACAAGGCTTCCGTTTTAACATTCCATATGTTATCTTAATGCAGAGGAAGTATATTAGGAACCAAATAGAACGTTCAAGCATTGTTTTTGTTTTTATTGTTGAAAGGGTCTATAGGCTAATTATCACATACCAACACAGACAGTAACTTCAATGACAATATATCTATTGACTTGCAGGGCTCTCTTGAAGACCAGATTATTGCCGCAAACCCACTGCTGGAGGCTTATGGTAATGCCAAGACTGTGAGGAATGACAACTCTTCACGTTTCGTAAGTTTAGTGTCTCATCTAATCTCTTACATGTTTTTTTCTTTTTTATTCGTTTTTAGATAGAATCGACTTCTTAAGTTTGAGTTAAAAGAAAAACCCTATCATGCAGTATTTATTGTTACTCTTAGGTCTATTACTGAGTATTTGAATATTTATTGAATGCTTGAATATTTCCTCGTGTGGAACCTGCTTTGGTGAAAAGCATGAGCTAAATGAAAACATGTTATATCAAAATGTAATCTCAAACAGGGAAAATTCATCAGAATTCACTTTGCCACATCTGGAAAACTGGCTAGCGCTGATATTGAGACTTGTAAGTATAATTATTCCAAGTAGAAATGTTCTTTTATTGCCTTAAATGTATCAAATGAAAATGCATCCTTCTCTGCGTAAAAAGACCTGCTGGAGAAGTCTAGAGTGTCATTCCAGCTTCCTGATGAGAGAGGCTACCACATCTTCTTCCAGATGATGACCAACCACAAGCCTGAAATTATAGGTACGGTTAATATATTCACCAAACGTTCAAAAATCAATAAATGTAATTCTGAATTTGTAAAATTATTTTTTAATCCCGACAGAAATGTGCCTCATCACTTCCAACCCTTATGACTTCCCAATGTGCAGTCAGGGTCAGATCGCTGTAGCGAGCATTGATGACAAAGAGGAGTTGGATGCCACAGATGTAAGTTTTCCCATAATGGGTTTTCCCCTCTTCAATTTCTTGAAGATACCTTTAAAATAATCAAATCATTTATCATTCTAGGATGCCATTGACATCCTGGGTTTCACTCCAGATGAGAAAGTCACCATTTACAAGCTGACTGGTGCTGTGCTCCATCATGGCAACATGAAATTCAAGCAGAAGCAGCGTGAGGAGCAGGCTGAGCCTGATGGCAATGAGGGTAGGTTACAACACTCTACTCAATCAGTCAGTTCTAGTAATAACGACAAGGTACTCTTAGTCATTGAGGTAATTTTATTATGTTAATTTAAAGTTAAATATGACTGATATCTAGTAAACACTTTTATCAGAAAGTGAACCCGGGACGACTGATTGTCAAACAGTAACGTTAACGATGCTACACCATGTACAGAATTGTCATACCACCATGTTATATGTATATTCATGTATGTATACTCATGTTCTAAATTTCACTCTGGATCTATCTACATTTAAAGACAAACATTTACAAAACAATGGTCACTCAGACAACTTTATGTTTTTGTGAGCCATATAGCCTTTAACCTAACACTATTTTGGACAAACGTTAATATTTAGGGAGAGGAGACTGAGGTGGACAAACTTGTTTCATATGTTGTCCCAAATTAGTTTGGAGTGTAGAGTATGACATTTGTCACTATAAATTTCAAATCACTAAAATGCTTCACTTTTTTTAGATGCTGACAAAATCTCTTACCTCTTGGGCCTGAACTCCGCTGACATGCTGAAGGCTTTATGCTACCCAAGAGTGAAAGTCGGAAATGAGTATGTCACCAAGGGTCAGACTGTGGCACAGGTATTATTTTAGTCACTAAAAAGTTCACTTAAGATCACAAATCACTTGGCAGTATTTGGACAGAATTACTAGTAGTAAAATGACCTGCTTTTATCCTATAAGCATTATACTTTTTGGTGTCTGAGCATAGGACGACCACTGCTTGAATATTCTGTTTCAGGTCAATAACTCAGTTGCGGCCTTATCCAAGTCCATCTATGAGAGGATGTTCTTGTGGATGGTCATCCGTATAAACGAGATGTTGGACACTAAACAGCCAAGACAGTTCTATATCGGTGTGCTGGATATTGCTGGTTTTGAGATTTTTGATGTAAGCATGAGTTAACACCATTTTTCACTCACACCACAATGTAGTATAGTTTCAATAGGGGACATTCATATTACAAACTATTTTTCAATCACAGTACAACAGCATGGAACAGCTATGCATCAACTTCACCAATGAGAAACTGCAACAGTTCTTCAACCACACCATGTTCGTTCTGGAGCAAGAGGAATACAAGAAAGAAGGCATTGTATGGGAGTTCATTGACTTCGGCATGGACTTAGCTGCTTGCATTGAGCTCATTGAGAAGGTCAGTTTTAATCAGTCAAATGAGCCAAGTGCTAGATTTGTATTGTTTTATAATATCCACTTTTAAAACTAAGCTCATTTTTCCAACAGCCTATGGGAATCTTTGCCATCCTTGAAGAGGAGTGCATGTTCCCCAAGGCTTCTGACACCACTTTTAAGAACAAGCTGTATGACCAGCATCTTGGCAAAAATAAGGCCTTTGAGAAGCCCAAGCCCAAAAAGGGCAAGCCTGAGGCCCACTTCTCCATGGTGCACTATGCCGGCACTGTGGACTACAATGTTACAGGGTGGCTGGACAAGAACAAGGATCCACTGAACGATTCTGTTGTGCAGCTGTACCAGAAGTCGGGAGTAAAACTCCTGCCTGTCTTGTACCCACCTGTTGTTGAGGGTAACAAAACACCTATACAAGTCTACAAGCTAATGCAAAAATATCCCATTTATGAAATTATATATATATATAATTATATATAATTTAATAATGAATTTTTGTCAACAGAGACTGGTGGGAAGAAGAAGAAGAAGGGTGGCTCCATGATGACTGTGTCATCACAGTTCAGGGTATGTATATTAAAACAATAACAAACAAATCAATCATCTAAAAGAAAGGTGAGGGCATGTTTTGATTGCATTCTTATCTCAACAGGAGAACTTGGGCAAACTGATGACCAACTTGAGGAGCACCCATCCTCACTTTGTGCGTTGCCTGATTCCAAATGAAATTAAGAAACCAGGTAAAGGGCGTTTGGTAGTCAATAAAGATGTGTGCATTGTTCATGTATTACATTGAGAACAGAAGATCTCATGACATGTATTTGACAGGTTATATGCAGAACTTCCTCGTCATCCACCAGCTCAGGTGCAATGGTGTGCTGGAGGGTATCAGAATCTGCAGAAAGGGTTTCCCAAGCAGGATCCTTTATGGTGACTTCAAACAAAGGTGAACATAGAAAGCCAATGAAGTATTACACATATTCAATACTGCATGTAGAGAGGAAAAACTAATGCGCTATATGGACATTTATTTATTCTGTCCAGATACAAAGTGCTAAATGCCAGTGTCATCCCTGAAGGCCAGTTCATTGATAACAAGAAGGCTGCTGAGAAGCTCTTGGGATCCATTGATGTTGATCACACATAATACATGTTTGGACA
>NC_063211.1:6049528-6335287 GCF_017589495.1 Alosa alosa | reverse complement strand
GTGTGTGTGTGTGTGTGTGTGTGTGTGTGTGTGTGTGTGTGTGTGTGTGTGTGTGTGTGTGCATGTGTGTGTGTGTGTGTGTGTGTGTGTGTGTGTGTGTGTGTGTGTGTGTTTATGTATGTGTGTGTGTGTGTGCAGGCCTGCATGTCTGTGAAGCAGAATTCCTTCTGTATCTTGCTGATTCGCAGAATGTACCAGAAACATTCCGTGCACACTGTAGCCTACTTTCCATAACATAGCAAAACAAATATAATATGTGAACAAAATGAGCATTTGATGACTCCTATTACATTGACAGAATATAAAAATGCCTTTGTCTACCAGTGGCAAACCTGACCTCATGTCTTGAAGAGATTGTGGTGTCAGCAGCAACAACAGTGTTCAATGGAGAGTGGCTGCTAGAGTAATTTGCATAGGGACGTGTTTGCATGTGCAGAGCATATTTGGTCCAGATGCTTGATGTTGAGGCAGCTGAACGCTTACAACTGATCCGTCAGCACAGACGAGCGATGGCCTTCACTGCACTCTTCCTGTGGTCTCTCGTCGTCTGCATTCAAGGTGAATTCAGAACTTTCAGTGTTGGCAGTTTTAGTGACCACCAGCTCTGATAACATTATATTATTCAATGTTTACATGTTAATTTAATATGTATGTACCTTCCTGAACCATATGCTGTTTTTGCCTCTTTTGTTAGATTCCATGGGACAGGTCACTCTTACGCAACCTACAACAGTGACCAGCAGTCCAGGAGGCTCAGTTAAAATCAGCTGTAAACGGACTGGAAGCATTCATTGGGACTGTTCTCCAAAATGCATCTCCTGGTACCAACAGCAGTCTGGAGAGAAACCCAAACTCCTCATCTACTACGTGAGCAGCCTCCAGTCTGGTATTCCATCTCGGTTTAGTGGCAGTGGATCTGGGAATGACTTCAGTCTGACCATCAGTGGAGTCCAGAGTGAAGATGCAGGAGATTATTACTGCATGAGTTACCATGACATCAGAAAGGATGTCAGTGAGTTCCCACGGTGATACAGAGCCGTACAAAAACCTGCTTTAGTCAGTAGCCCCAGTGAGAGCCCTGCTGCTGCAGCTGGAGCCCAGAGCAGGTGCTGAGAAGAGGGAAGTGGAGAGGAGTCACACGGACATGACACCAGGTTCCCACGCTAGTCTCTCACCACCAACACCTTACCTTTTTAACCATGCTGGAAGCACACGGACATGACACCAGGTTCCCACGCTAGTCTCTCACCACCAACACCTTACCTTTTAAACCATGCTGGAAACATAGACATGACACCAGGTTCCCACGCTAGTCTCTCACCACCAACATCTTACCTTTTAAACCATGCTGGTAGAGGACATAGACATGACACCAGGTTCTCACCGCTAGTCTCTCACCACCAACACCTTACCTTTTAAACCATGCTGGAAGCACACGGACATGACACCAGGTTCTCACGCTAGTCTCTCACCACCAACACCTTACCTATTAAACCATGGATGAAATTACGGACATGACTTAAAACTATGGAGGTGAGTTCAAATTTGGTAAACATTTTTAAATGCTGTCTATCTCAAGATCAAGTTTAATTAATTTTGTTAATTTCTCTAAACAGTTCAATTTGAACTGGTTTGGATGAATTTATTTAAACATCCCTATGCCAAGAACAGCCTTATTTTTAAATGCTGTTATCTAACATTTTAATTAGTTCATTTGAGCTTTTTCTTGTAAATGTTTGAATTTATTTAATATCCATTTCTCAATATAACAAGCTGTTCCACCTTAGCTGCCTCTAAAGATTTGCTGCTGTGTTTGACTTTGTGTCTGTAAACTTGATTTAGTGTCTTGGTTGGTTTGTAAAGGAGTTGTAGTAAAGGTCTGTTTCTACTGTCATTTTGTAAACAAAAACAGGTATTAACATGGAGACCTAAACAACAGAAGCTGTAATTCATTCAGACTGCCTAGTGACCTCAATGATGTGTGTGAACATCCAGTTGAGATGACCCACACTGTGCCTTCAGCCTGTAGCACTCTAATGGTCAATAGTCCTCTGCCACTGAACCAAACTGGAATACCAGAACCTCTGGAGCTGACCAGATAGTGTCTGGGTAGTGGGTAGTTAGTAGTGTCTGGGACTCTCCCATTTCTGCTGTACAGTACCTGGACTGTCATAGATCACCTGTGGGTTCACCTGTGGGATCACCTGTGGGTCCCATCAGCAGTCCTGATATGGAGGTGGACTTGTGACTCCTGGATTAACAGTGTTTCAGTGCAAGAGATCACACACATATTGTTTGGGAATACAAATATATTGCTTCCTCTCACAAAAACTGCTTGGGATATTGGGATATTCTGCTTATATGATCTGAGGATGACAAGCAGTAATCAAGTCTAATAATTGAAATACATTACCCTGAAAAGATATGAAAAGTGTCCAGAGAAAGATGGAGATAAAAGTCATGTCTGGGGAGAATTGTAAACGTAGCACAGCCTGCACTTATACTATCATCAAAATATGGTTAGTGGCTATGATGTGTTTAACCTGCAGAACGATGACTAAATAATGACATAAGAGGAGCTGTCCTTACTGGATGTGGTGCTGAAATGCCAACATGACAAATGCCATTAGTAAAAATCTTTTGTGTTACATCTAGAAACATTAAAATTGTAATTTCATGTCACTGTTGGATTCATTGATTGGTGGTATTGATTGGTTGGTCTTGACAAACTAAAATACGTCCTGTCTGGCTGTGGTGCGGAAATGTTGCAGAATTGCTAAATCTATATCAATGTAAGAATTGTAATTTCATGTCACTATACTATTTAATAAAGGAAAGCACCCTTGCACCTGTGACATTAACACATCATGTCATGTGGCAGTTTAGACTCTTGTAGGTTGTGAAACAGGGAGGTTGTGCTCTGCTGATACTATTTGCATAGTCAGGGTTGGGTGCTTTTTCAGATCCCAAAATAGAGCAACTCCACTACCAGATGTTCAACTGTCTCAAGGGCAAAGTTTGTCAAACTCTTTTTGATAATAACGTGTACAGCATAGAAATAAAACATTGTGTTTTAGCAACTGAATTACTGACTGCTTTTTTTCAGCATCACTTGAAACATTTGAGACACAGAAACACAAACACACTTGAGACACAGAAATAAAATGATGTTGACCTTTTATTTTAGAGCCTTTAGAAAATATCTTCAATTGAAAAAAATCTGATCAAGCAAAGGCATTTAAACATGAGAGAAAGAACATACATACAATTGGAATAAAAAAAAAAGAAACAAAAAAAAACTGCAGCACGGCATGTGATGAAGCTGCCTATAGTGGCGCTCCACGTTAGGACTTAAGCTAAGAGAGCAGCCACCTCATCGGAGCAGAGGACTGGACCCTACTGAGAGCAGTCCGCTCTGCTCAGGGCTTTAGTGACCGCTGTCTGAGATCCCTGGGTGGCCTCACAGACCACTGAAGAGGCCCCGTTCCACTCGGCATCACTGAGTGTCAGGGTGCTGCTCCAGCTGTACAGAGCGTCCTTCATGAGCCCACGACTGGCCACTCCACTCTTACTGGTCCCATCCACCTTCCAGCTCAGGCTCCAGTCGGAGGGGAAGCCCTGGTCAGCCAGGCACACCAGTGTGGCCGAGCTCTTCCTGCTCAGCTCCTCACTAGAGGGAGGCAGCACGGTCAGTTTGGGCTGCCTGTTTGCTGGAACACACCATTGATCAGGAGATTACAAATGGGACGGGGCAGTGAGCAGAAAGGCCAGAAACAGACACCACTTGCTTTTGATTTCTCTAAATGATGACTTCTCAAGTATCAGCACACAGAACAAGTGTCAGTATTGGATAATGTTATATCAGCATTGATTCTATTAATATCAAATACTCTCCTGCACCACATGGTTGAACTGAGACAGAAATATTTGTGTTCAGCTCAGTCATCTGCAGAAATAGTAATTACAGTAAGTGTTCTACCTCAGTAGATTAATCAAAAAACAGAACTGCTGTTCAAAAGATCATTTTCAGATGGCTGAAAATGTGAACAAGGCTATTTCTTTTCAAAATATTTGAGGGAAAGACAATACTGCACTTATTTTGCTAAGACCATATTTTTATAACATAGAACAACATAAGAACATTAAATATTCTTATATCCAAACAGATATTTTTACAATAGTTTTCCTGTTTTTAGAATCAATCATGTTCCTCAATCAGGCTTAAAATCTATTAATTTTCACAAAATCATAATGATAAAAAAAAACTGTACATAAACAGCACAGTGTCGCAGTGTATAACAAATATATCAGAGAATGAGTTTTTTTTCCCTCAAATAAAAAATCTATAAAGGCAGGCTTTTTTACTATAAGCACAGTTTAACTTCAATGTGTGATATTTATTTCTGACAGAAAACGATTACTTACTGCCCACATCAAGTCGGGTGCCGCTGCCGAAAGTGTACCACAGTGATACAAACCCTACTAGCAGCTGTACAAAAACTCCCCTCATACTCACATTCTCAACAACCAACTTTTTAGGCACCAGGTGCCATAAAAAAACCAAATTCATATTTATGTGACCCTCTTGCATGAGGTAGAATCTGTTTTTAAATGATTACATGTAGGCACTTTGCACAGCTTTGAAGTGTGATGTTTATGATGTTACTGTATGAATGTTTTCCATAAAGTTATTGTGATTCCTACATTCACTTAAATATATAAAAATCAATATAAATATAAAGTGAAAATGAACAAAGTTACAGAAATGATGATAAACTATTGTGATGTTTGATTAGAAAAGTTTACTTACTGCCAACATCCAGTCTGGTGCCGCCACCAAAAGTCCACCACAGTGATACAAACTCATAGAGAGGCTGTACAAAAACCTCTTCATGCTTCAATGACTGTCAGTGGCTGCACACAATACAGAGTGTGAGTTCCCAGCATGGGTCTGCAGTCATTTCCCACCTTTGATACATATGAACATCCAACCAGTGCTATCAAACTGATTATCATTCAGTAGATTAGAGTCAAATGCAACATTCAGTGGGAATGCAGTAAATCAAAGAAACAAGATTCCTGTAATGAAAAGTTTCTTTCTCCCAATAGTATTCCTCAGTTGTTGGATCTCCTGTTCTACTATGTGCCCCAAACCTGTCCAGGTCAGTAGTTAGTTTGTGGGTGCAGCAGGGGATGTTAAATTCTTCCATGAGGAACGTTCCCAGATCCTCAGATCACACTGGTGAAATCTCCCACTAGTTCTGTTGGGTTGGGTGTGCTCTGGTGGGTGGTGATTGCAGACTGTGTTTTGCATTGATCTGTTACACTGATGACTCTGTGATAACCATAGTGAGGATTTGATTGTATATCTGCAGGGATTTTACACAGTCCATGAAACAATATATGTGTTGGTTTATGGGGGAAATGACCAACATACAAGATCCACTCTTCTATTCGCCTGTGAAAATGTGGACACTTTCAACAACATTCCCCCTTTATGTTTGCTATTTCCTATCAACATCCAATTGAACAAACATGCAACAGTTGCGTAACTATCTTGCTGAGTATTCTGATTCCACACCACAAACCATCCTCACTGTGTTTAGACCCAGTGCAGAATAACTAGAGCAGAGTCATGTTTGGTTACAGTATATCTCACAAAGACTTTGATAGGTTGTATAGAAATATATTAAATAAATTACCATGATAACCTCATAAACCTCATAAACCTCATGTAAACATCAGCAGTCACTCTGTAAACATCCCAATGTGCCGCTCTGTAAACATCTGTTTACTGAGTGTTTGTTTACTCCCCACAGCAGCAGCAGCAGCAGCAGTAGGTTTCAGTTCCAGTCCTGCCGTCCCTGTGGCTGAGGGAGGTTTTTGTGCAGCTCTGTATCACTGTGTCAACACATAGCTATTGCTGATGAGGTGTTGACTCATGCAGTAATAATCTCCTGCATCTTCAGCCTGGACACCACTGATGGTCAGACTGAAGTCAGATCCACCAAGAGATCCACTCCCACTGAATCGTGATGGAATCTCAGACTGGAGTTCATTCACACCCCAAACTAAAAGTTTAGGAGCTCCTCCATCTCTCTGCTGGTACCAGGAGAGTCCCCAGCCATCAATGCCAGAGCTGGTTTTGCAGGTCAGAGTGATGGATTCTCCCAGATGACCACGTGCTGCTGTGGGGCTCTGAGTTACTGTAATCTGCCCTCGACATTCTGAAAAAAACACACAGATACAACAGGTAGCAATAATATAATATAATATTATAATGAATATACTGCTCAGTGTATTATATTGACAATGTAAATAGGCAGCCTGAATGTGTTGTAATAACTATTAAATGTCTCACCTTCCACACAAAATAAAAGTGCCCAGATGAGAATGATGTTGGTCATTGTTGTGGAGGATTCTGTCAACATTAGCAGTAGATCTAAAACACTATAAGTTCCAGATATAAAACCTCTCTGAAGGAGGATTCTGTCAACAAGAGTAGATCTAACAGACTATATGTTCCAGATATAAACCCTCTCTGAAGCGTAAACTGCCGATGCAAAATCGACTATGTAAATACAGTGTCTGGGTTGAACACACACGATGGAGACCACAAAAGGACTTACCCACCCTTACAGGAAATCTATACCATGTATGAGATGTTATATATACTGTACATTTGATGATGATTTAGAACAGAAATACATAAAGATGAATTTATCATGAAGTCGTTGTTACATGAAGTGCATTTCTATCTTTTGGCAAGAAAAGCTACTTCTTGAAAAGGAAGAAAATAAAGGAAACAAATCACTTTTAACTGGATCTGTCTTAGTGATGCATTGATGGGTCAACAACATGATCATGTGAGAAATCAAATGGCCATATTTGTTAATCCTTCAAAAGAATGTAGATGTTTCACTTGAGTTTTAATACAATGGAGAGAAATATTGCATGCCTCAAATATAGTCATACATTACAATGAAGTGTCAAATTCATAGTAAAGTATTCACATTTGTATTAAATCACCCAGAATCACTCAGACACCTGGAATTTCTATCTATGCATTTTCTTTACTTTCTTAGTTCTTGTTCTACTATATATCAGAAATTGGCCGCTGGTGATTGCAATTGTGTCTTTAGACTCTCTTTAGAATCTTCAAAAACATCTTCCACCTCCAAACTGAAAAGAATGACCCAACTGTTGATGTTTGTTGGTGTTTATTGGGGCGGTGTGCAAGCACCTTTAGCGTCTTGTGTGTGGGTGATAGATGTGTGCAGCTCAGTGTAACGTCAGGAAGGTGATTTCCATAGAGATGCTAGTTTGCATGTTCTCCCCGTATCTTCATGTTTTTAGAGCGGCTAAGGGCTTCATGACTGACTACTGTCCTCATCATCCACAACAATGGCGTTCATCACCCTCTTCATCTACTCTCTGCTCCTCTACATCCAAGGTGAGTTTGGGAGTTGGAGTGCTGACACATTTACACAATGTACACATGTTGTTGTGATGCAGTAACATTATTATGCGCCATGTAAACACTCTACTGTGTTATTTACTAAACTACAGTTGTTTACACAAACAATATGCTGACATTGCTTCTTTCTTTCCACAGACTGCAGGGCACAGGTGACCGTTACTCAAACTCCAGCCATATCGACCAGTCCAGGGGGCACAGTCACAATCAGCTGTAAACGCAGTGGAAGCTTGTATGACCCCTGTGGCACACCGTCATGCATCTCCTGGTACCAACAGCAGTATGGGGAGAAACCCAAACTCCTCATCTATAGAGTGAACAGGCTCCAGTCTGGTATTCCATCTCGGTTTAGTGGCAGTGGATCTGGGTATGACTACAGTCTGACCATCAGTGGAGTCCAGAGTGAAGATGCAGGAGATTATTACTGCATGAGTGCTCATAGAATTGATAGCAGTACATGGCAGTTCATACAGTGATACAGACTCGTACAAAAACCTCAACCTCTTTCAGTCAGGTGTTAGCTCAAGAACACAAATTAATTATTTTATGTCTTCTAGAATACAAAGCTAATTATCTTTTAGTAATGTGTTCATTTGTTTTTTTGTATTTCTCAATATAACAAGATAATTTATCAGGAGAAATGCTGCTGGCCACTGCTGTTGGCTCTCCACCTCTAAAGATTTGCTGCTGTTTTTGACTTTGTGTCTGTAAACTTGATTTAGTGTTTTGGTTGGTTTGTAGAGGAGTTGTAGTAAATGACTATTTCTACTGTCATTTTGTAAACAAAAACAGATATTACATCACGGTCATAGCATGTGCCCCCTTAACTTCAATGGGCATGACGCCACTGGGTTGCAGTAATTCTGACGTTATGCACAAGCAACTGGTGTACTATAAAATCCCTGGCAGCACAAACAGCCACGTAGGCCTAAATAGTAGCACATCTTCTTTTCTTTTCTCGGTTAAGATCAGCACGATATAGCTTTGTAACTTAAAAAATATAACGACACAAATGTTTCTTTTTTTTAACAGCACAATCAGCACAAACTTTAGGACAACGATTGGACATTGATTGGCTACAACTGCTGGGCAACTTCTACATAGTAGGCCTACACAAACGTTTCTTTACATGGCACAAATCAGCACGCACAGCCAACGCGATCGCAACTATTTTCAGGAGATTTGGACACTGATGAGGGGCTGGATGACGTCACACATGTAACAAAGCGTGTTAACTTAAAAACATAGCTACACAGATGTAATTTTTAACGGCACAAATCAGCACAAACATAGCACAAACGATTGAGACCATTTTGGTGAGTTTTGGACATTGATGGGGGGCTGGTGACGTCACACGAGTAATAAATAAACCATAATAACTTAGAAAACATAGTAGCACAAATGTTTCTTTTAACGGCACAAATCAGCACAAACCTAGCACAAACGATTGAGACCGTTTTGGGAAGATTTGGACATTGATTGGGGGCTGAGTGACGTCACACGTGTAACAACTAACGTGGAATATCTTAAAAAACATAGTAGCACAAATGTTACTTTTAACAGCACAAATGAGCACAACCGTAGCACAAACGATTGAGACTATTTTGGGGAAATTTGGACAAGTATGAGGGGCTGAGTGACGTCACTGGCCAGAAAATGTAAAGTTTAATTAGCCTACTTAAAACCCTTAACAGCACCAACGATAATTTTTACGGCACAAACCGGCACAAACGTAGCACAAACGAATAGCAGTGTTTTTAATAATTTTTGAATAACATGGGGGGCCAGCTTCACACAGGTGACATATTCGGGTTGCTTAATGACCTCAACCTGTCACTCCGGGGGCGGGGGGATGACGACTGTCTTTAAACTGGCAGATAAAGTCGCTGCATTTAAAGCCAAGCTTGATTTGTGAGGACGACGAGTGGACCGGGGTGTATTGTTCCAAACAGTAGTGGGGGTTTTGGGAGAGACTGAGGCAGAGCCCTTTCTCTCGCAGCTGGTGCGCGATCACCTTGTTGCGCTTTCAAATGAGTTTGAGCGTTACTTCCCATCCTCCAAAGATCCACGGCAAACCAATGAGTGGGTCCGCAACACATTTGTCAATATCCCGAATAGTCCCAACTTGTCAGCGCAGGAGGAAGAGCAGTTGATCGAAATTGCAAATGACGGTGGTCTTAAGAGTGTGTATAAGGAAACCTCTCTGGCGGGTTTTTGGATCAAAACCAAAGCAGAATATCCAGAGATAGCCGTAAAAGCGCTGAAAACGTTGCTACCATTTCCCACCACGTATCTATGCGAGGCCGGGTTTTCGGCAATGACTGCAACTAAGACCAAATTGCGCAACCGACTGGACATTTCAAACACACTAAGTGGTGTCACTGTCTTCCATCACCCCCAGATGGAACCTTCTTGTTGCAAGGAAACAAGCACAGGGCTCCCACTGATTATATTCGTAATGCACGTTTACCTCCCATGTTTTGATCCCATATTTTGTTAAGCATGTTCACACTTATAGTTGTAGCTTCAAGTTGTTCAATATTCATAGTTCATATTGTTCAATTTTCACTTCTTCAAGGTCACATTTTTCACATGTTTAAGAGATCGTTACCTTCACTGTTCATACATAACTGGAGCTAGTTCTTTTCAAGTAATGCATGCACAACACATATGGAGCATGGAACCCCCGACCCCCCCAATATTATGGTACATAAAAGGTTGGGGACCCCTGCCCTACTGCATGCTAGTTGCAGTACCAGTAGCGGCCACAAGAGTGTAGCCTTTACCTTTGTATGAGCGCTTTTTGCGCATTCTTACATTGAAAAGTGGATGAAGCAATGTTTTTCCTGCATGTTGTATGTCATATTTGTTTTAATTTTGAATAGTTTTGAGACCTTTATATCTTTCTGTATTACAGTACTAAACTATTGGATCACAATGTAATATATTTATACAGATTTGGATAATAGAACTTAAAGTATTTCTCTCATTGCATGCACTCGCACATTCACATTCATGTTTGATAATACATTTTTCCTTTTTGGAATTTATTTATTTTATTTATTTTCTTAACACACCTCATACTAGTAGAAGCGTTAAATGTATTAATATTAAGTGCAGTATAGTGAGCAGGAAGAGCTTTACCCTGCTGCAGGCTGACTCCAATTGGTTTCCCCAACCTCACTGTTGATTTGATGACCTTTTATGCAGATGCAGGAATAAACTACCTTTCTCCACCAAGTGGGAATTCTTCATTTAAAGACACAACGCAGAAGTACAGACCAGTAACACCAGCAGCCAAAGCTCCCCTGCAGAGCATCAAAACATCTGCCCCTCTGGAGCTCGTCTGCATTGATTTCTGGTCTGCAGAGGACAGGAACAATAAGTCCATGGACGTCTTGGTCATCACTGACCACTTCACTAAGCTGGCTCACGCGTTCCCCTGTCAAGACCAGACGGCTAAGCGGGTAGCAAAGAAACTCTGGGACAACTTTTTCTGTGTGTATGGCTTTCCCATCCGCCTGCACTCAGACCAGGGAGCTTCGCTTGAGAGTGAGCTGGTCGCGGAGCTTATGGAGCTGGCTGGCGTACAGAAGTCTCACATCTCTCCATACCATCCGATGGGCAATGGTGGTACAGAGAGGTTTAACCGGACGCTGGGAAACATGCTGCGGTCCTTGCCTCCACAGTCCAAACAGAAGTGGCCCCAATTGATCCAAAGCATGACATTTGTGTATAATTGCACAGTCCATGAGACGACTGGGTTTGCGTCATTTTATTTGATGTTTGGCAGAGTCCCGAGGTTGCCTGTCGACCTGATGTTCAGAAACGTGAGCTGTGATGAAAGGATTGCAGACTATGACTCTTATGTGAGGGCCCTGGCCAGCGATCTCCAGTCCGCCATGCAAGCTGCTCAGAAGAACTCCAGGCTTGAATAGAGACACCAGGCTGAGCAGTACAATAGGAGGGCCAAAGGTTTGGCACTTTCCATCGGTGACCGTGTCCTTGTTGCCAACAAAGGTTGCAGAGGGAAGCGCAAGCTCGCTGACAAGAGGGAACCGGATGTGTACACTGTGATAGCTTCAAAGCCCAGTCTCCACATCTACAAAGTTGAGGGCAGTGATGGTAAACGGAGAGTGCTACACAGAAACCTCCTGCTCCCGGTGAACTTTCTGCCACTCAGTGCAACTGCTGAAGTCACTTCGAGCGAGGCAGCTGAATGTGTCAGTTTGAGTGCATCCCTGTCCGAAGCTCACCTGTCAAACCTCTCCTCTGATGATGCCCTGCCCCCTACTGCCGCTGACCTGTCAAGCCAGGATGGCTCCGTTGCGGACCGTACCTCCTCCTACCTGGGTTGCTGAGCAGTCTGCTGTGCAGGATGATGTTCATGGATCTGATGTGGAAGGCCTTGGTTCCCCATTTCCAGATGTGTCTCCTGATGGTGATTTGAATGCCTCTGCTGGTGGTGTGGTGGGCCCTGGCGATATTGCAGAACACGCCCATTACCCTTCCCAACCCCCCACACAACACTGATACTCACCACACTGATCCTTTACCTCCCCCTCCTGCATCTAGGTTTGGTAGAGTTATTAGACCTGTGTGTAGATTGATAGAGTCTATGACTCAGTAACAGACTATCCTAGGTGGGGATGAGGCCTTAGGTCATGTCATTCACGTGTAGTATGCACATGTGTGATTGTTGTTCTTCTATTTAGTTGTCTTGCAGCTTTTTGCTATCGTTCATGGTTTATGGAGCCTTTACTCTGTGTGTGTGAACTGTTCTTTGTGTGTGACATAACAGAGTTTTTTGTTTTCCTGTCATAGTCTGTGGTTAGTTATAGCCTTACTGCCGAGGTGTATATGGCACCTCGCGTACCCAGTGGGTGTCCTGGGAACTGATCACCCCAGTTCACACCTGACCTTTCTAGGTAGCTGCCACGCTGGTATTTGTAATGGCTGTTGGAGGGTATTGATGGGTGCTGTTATGTTTGACATGTTTTTTTTTTATCTTTGTGTAATTCTAGGGGGGTGAGTGTAACAGAGTACATTTTCCAGTATTTATAATTACACAAAGATGTTCTTATTTTGATACACCATATCTATGTACAGTGTCTTCTTCTTCTGGGTGCCTATGGAGCTTCCTGCCCCCCTCCTCTTATCCCCCTCTAATATTTCCTTTTTTCTTATTTTTATCAAAGATTGTTAAGGCGGCGCAAGATGTTTCATCGGGAGCCACTTCCGGATCGCACGAGGGGGGGTCAAAATCCCCCTTTATGCAGAGCAGAGGCAGCGACTGCTCCATTGAAGTCAATGGGCATAGCTCAGAATTTCACCACATATGCTAAGGTCTTGGTTCTATAGAGTTAGGAATGTGAATTTCGGGCACGTTTTCATGATCCTCAAACCCTTCTGAACATTTCAGGTACATTTTTGCATTTTTTGAGCATTCCATTCTGAGAAAATCAACCTTATATCAGGTGTGCGCCGGTTATTTATGCAGCTGCTGTTGGCGGTTGCAACGCACGGCTCGTCAATACGTCATCGACACGCCTCTTTATGCAGACAGGATTCGATCCCCATTTCGCGCCCATAGACATGAACTACGACGAAGTACCTTGCTCTGCCTTAACAATCTTTGATATTAACACCCAGCTGTGTACTGTGTGTTGGTTTAGATAGATAGATACTTTATTGATCCCTAGGGGAAATTTAAGGTCACAGTAGCATACAGACAACACACACACACACATTCACTAACAGCAGAAAAAGTCATTAAAAATATATATTATAAAAAACACAACTAAGCAATAAGGACTGTAGAAGATAAAGAATATACTAATATACTAAAATACAAATTATACTAAATAAAACTTAATCTAAATCAATTCTAAAGAACAGTAATCACATAGTGGGTGATTAATCATTCAATCAATTAATCAATTAATTTGTTTACAGTAAAAGAACGAAAGGAACAGCTGTGTCGGCGTCACAATTTATATACCACCACTTCATCCAATCACAACGCAGAGTCAATTACCACCGGTTACAACCGCAATGTTGAACAATATTGCAGTGCGGGCAGGGCTTGAGCTGGATGAGCCTGAGGACGATGAAGAGGAGGCTGATGGCGTGCCAGGTGAGGGAAGACTGGATCCGTTGTGAAGTGATCGAGAACTTGTTTTGGGGTGCCTCCCTTCCCCACTGGTCGCCGTGTCACCAATCACCACCAGCATTCACATCCTCCTATTTTTATTTTTAAATAAAATAATTATTTTATTTCTAAAAATAGTATTTTTATAATATAAAATATCCATTTTTCTGGCCTTTCCTTTTTTAAAAACACTATATGACTTTAACAGCATTAGTCTAAATAATTCATGCACCAACCACCTAAGCCTACCTAGGAATATCAAAGTCCTTTAAGGCAAGTCCCTCCACTCGGCGACCATATTGCAACGCTTTTTGGGCACTTATCGGGCATCTATTTCGGCAGAAATGCGTGTGCACAAGGCTTCACGACACCAATCTTGCTCTAGCTGCGAGATCACAACACATGATTGGCACAATGTCTTCACAACACACCATATTATTGGTTTATTGTATTCACAACACAACACATGATTGGCACAATGTCTTCACAACACACCATATTATTGGTTTATTGTATTCACAACACAGCACATGATTGGCTCAAAGTATTCACATATCGATGTTTTGCCGCGGAAGGGGTTTGATACAAACTAACCCCATGCATTTCTATGGAGGATTTTTTGAGTGCTGTGTCTCATTAGAAAGTCTCTGGGAATATATACAAACTCACACAAGTGAAGTCAGTTTTATTTATACAGCACATTTTATCTGCAGAAGTCTAAAAGCATATGCCTCAGTGGAGTCCCCAGTAGGAAGATCAGTGAATGACATTACATAGACACTGTAATGTCACTGATTTTCCTGCTGGTGCGTTAAGATGCTCTTAGCCAGTAACAAGAACTCTGGCTCACTCGTAGCCTACTTCTACGAGTGTTTTTACAACATTCTCAAGCATTGACAGTTACTTCTACAAGTAAATCATTTAGGCTACATGACTGTACTGACATTAACTCTTATCTCGAGTCTCTCATCTCAGATTACAGACAATACAAGGGTGTGCTCCATACATTTCACCGATTGCATCGTTAGGTCACTCGCCGGTTTAAAAAAACTGAAGAGTGGGAGTGTGCCGTCTCTGTTTTCATGGTGTCAGCCGAAAGTCAGAAGGGTCATTCATTCAACGCCACCAAAGGTAACCATCATCTGACATTAGACATGTTCATGCCTATAAGCTATGATAAAGATGTTAACTGCATTGGTATTTGTATGCATAACTAAGCACTGAAGCATTTGGTATCTTCAGTTTTTTGGATTTGGATCCTGTTTGGAGCAAAACTTTTGTTAGTAGCCAGTCATTTTTTAAACCTTAAACTTTGATGTTTAAGTAGGAACTGCCTGAGATAATTGAATGAAGATCTTGAATACTGTTCTTATTATTGTTAAATATATACATATGTGTTTTATTTGTTTTTAGTGATACTGGTAACATTGGTGAGGAAAACATTTCAGATAGGCCTCTGCATGATGAGGAAAAGTGAGTTACCTGGTACAGGGCTGCTGGATTTAATTTATCAATAATACTAACACATGTTACTTTGATCAAGTTGGTAGGCCTATTTTATGGTCAATGAAATGGTAGGATCAGTTACACAAGAGACTGACGACTGAGACTATTGTTTGTGCTCTATTTGTCTATTGCATGGTTTTATGACATGCCTAAATAATATATTTGTAATCTCATTTCCTTTTTGTCTTTTTCTCATACAGTTCCATACAGGTTTCAGAGGCAGTGCCTGACCATGACTATGTGGTGAACTCCTTGTCTGTGGAAGAACAGCTTGAAGCGGCAAAAAGAGAGATTGCCCGTCTGGAGGAGGAAAACCAAAGTTTGAGACGGGAGCAGTTTAATCTCCAACGTTTCCAGTGTGAGCCACAGTTGATAATGTTTTACACTGGATTTAAAGATTACGACACACTGAAAGCAGTCTTCCTAGCTTTAATTAAAACCCACAGCAGAGTCAATGATTAGATGGAGTCAAATGCAAAGGTTAAATCACAATGAAGACCACATTGTGAAACCGGGGTTCCATGCCCAGCACCTATGTCTCTTTGACCAGTTCTTTCTTTTCCTTTGTGTGGCAAGGTTTTTTTGCTGTTTAGCTGTGCGGTTTAGCGTATAACCAACGACAGTCAGTAGGACCTGCATAACATGGGGGAACTACTTGTTCTTCATGCTAAGCACACTGCCAATATGGCCAAGTAGAGAGGCTATTAATGAAATGATGCCACCATCCTTTAAAAGGACATTCCCCAACACACGGGTAGTGCTAGACTGTACCGAGATCCATATTCAAACGGAAAGCTCAAAGGTTCTGAATTCGGTCACATACTCCCATTACAAGGGTACCACAACACTAAAGTCATTGATTGGCATTACTCCTTTTGGTTCTATTAGCCTAGTCAGCAATCTGTATGCAGGTACCATCTCAGATAAAGAAATCACCAAAGAGTCTGGCATTCTCAACCTCTTACAGCCAAGAGACGAAGTCATGGCAGATAAGGGATTTCTTATCAAAGACCTCCTTGCTGACATAAATGTAAAACTTATAATTCCAACATTCTTGGGGCCAAGTGGGCAGTTCTCCAAAGAAGAAATTACACACACACAAGAGATTGCCCGCTTGAGGATTCACGTAGAGAGGGCAATCAGGCGTATTAAAGACTATCATATATTTGATGGTGTCATGCCCCTTTCACTGTGTGGTTCAGTTAACCAGTTATGGACTATTTGTGCTCTACTTACTTTCAGGGACCTAACTTTTAATCCTGTTTAACATGCATTTACAACACTCTGTCAGACATCTTGCACGCACTCACATACACACACACTCACCCACGTTAGAAAAATGACCGATTGATTGATAGATTGAATAGAGGATTAAATGAAGAGTTCTGATAGTGAAATGTTTTTTTCATACTGGAATGTCTCTCTACACACTGGAAGATTTGTTCATACTGGATGTTTTCATACTGGATCTTTACATACTAGAATGTGTATTTTTACACTAATATGTGTCAACACTGAATGTTTTTCATACTGGATCTTTACATACTAGAATGTGTATTTTTACACTATAATGGGTCTCAACACTGAATGTTTTTCATACTGGATCTTTACATACTAGAATGTGTATTTTTACAATAATATGTGTCTCAACACTGAATGTATCTGGCATGTGACGTCAGATTGTAGCTTCCACATTAGATCATATGAATCCATGTATGTATATTATATATCATAAAATATGAACATATAACTGATATAATTTGTGTACTTAACAATTTGCACTAATAAACAGTGTATTAACCATTTTAAAACATTGTCAACTATTTGTTTTTTGGGTTAACACAAACATAGAAGCTTTTATTTACACAGGGCAGGCAGAAAATGCTCAAAGAAAAAATGTCCACCTTTGTCTTCATCTGCTCCCATTTGCCTGCATCAAAATGGATCCTCTCCAGGTGGTAGTCTTGCCTGCATCAAAATGGATCCTCTCCAGGTGGTAGTCTTTGGTGCAATAGACAAAAAAAAATCACACCAGGTCATCCCAGTGATGCCCATTTGTCCCATTACCTGATGGTAGTATTCATGGTTTTGTTTAAGAGTAAAACCTTCTGATCCTGCGCATAGGTATCTACACTCAACTGTCCAATAAATGGACCTTCAGATGGAAAATCAATCTACAGGAGCAGAAAAGAAACAAGTTAAACAACATTACAATTAAAGACTCTGCCAACCATAATTACAAGTAAAACTATTCATTTTAATCAAATAGTCTAGATCCAAGAGCAGCTTTAGACTGCTGTTAATAATTCAGGGTTCATGACAGAAAATGTAGGAACAGGCTTCCAGAGCTGTGGTTAGACTATGCCTTGAGGCTAGGCTACCAACATATTTATTATGATGTCTTTACAACTAGACTGGTAATCCTTTGAAACTCTTGAATAATATTAACATTAGGCTACCCTAATTCTCCATGATGCATTGATCACTGATTACATGAACGTGAACTTGAACACTTATTTGTCTTCTACCCAAATACCTGTATATTGTATGGGGGTTCATTTTTTTCTCATTTGGCCCTCACAACACTGCCTGCCTCGTCTCTCCTGACTGAAAAAAAGCTTGTTTTAGCTATAGTAACCTTGTCACAAATACTTCAACGCAGAATGTCATTTTGCCTTATATAAAACATATTATACAACAATTGGGTTCTATGGAACTATTTATTTGTTTCTGATTGGCCGAGAGACGTTCCATGAGTTGGAATATCCCTGGACATTTCAACTCAGACTCAGCACAGCTAATAATAAATCACTCCGCGATACAATGCGAAGATTTGACACCCAGCTCTCCACTATTTCAAGCAATGGGTTACTCCTTAGCAAACCATAACGAAACAGTGCTTCACCACATCTGTGGAGTAAGCCACACAGTCAACTCAATGTAAGTAAGATAAACGAGGATGCTAATTGTTCTCAGCATTGCCAGCATTGTGTATAATATGATTGCCACTTGGAGGAGACTTGTAGATAACTAACCACAATTTTCAAGACGTCTTTTCAGTGCAATCAGTCGTCATTCGGTGACTTTACTTCATTTGAATATCTGTGTGCATGCATTAAGTCTTCTCCTCAGATTTTATTACTGACAATTTACAGGCCTCCAAAACATTCAGCTAAAGTTTTTCTTGAAGAGCTAGGTGAACTGCTATCAGTTGTTTGCATAGAGTTTGACCGTCTTATTATATCAGGGGATCTAAACTTGCATGTGGATAATCCTGAAAACAATTATGCCAAGGAATTCATTGCACTAATCGATACTTTCTCCCTAACACAGCATGTACAGGGGCCAACACACTCTCTCGGCCATACCCCTCGACCTTGTTATCACAAAGGGTCTCGATGTCTCTACAGCTGTTAAAGACCTGGCCTTATCTGATCATTTCTGCGTGTTCTTTGATGTGTCTATGTCCCCACACACTCAAAACACAGCTATGATGGTAAAAAGGAGAATCATAAATGATCAGACAAGTGCTCTCTTTGAGCAAGCACTTTCACTAAAGTCAAGTCAACTGTCAGACTCTGAAGACTTATTTGATCACTTTAATGCAAAAATGGCAAACATTATGGATGACATTGCTCCATTTCAATTCAAGAAAGTTAAGGACAAACAGAAAGCACCATGGAGGCAAAATCCAGCAGTTAAACTTCTAAAAAGAGAGTGTAGGAAGACTGAAAGAAAATGGCGTAAATACAAACTTCAGATCCACTATGAAATCCATAAAGAGATGCTCCGCACATATAACTCTGAAATATGCAAAGCAAGACAGTCTTTCTTTTCTAACATTATCAATAGAAGTTCAAATAACACTCGTATTCTATTTTCAACTGTTGATAAGTTAACAAATCCCCCCTCACAGTTAGCGCCTGAACTTCTCTCAACTAATAAATGCAATGAGTTTTCATCTTTTTTTAAAGGTAAAATTGACAAAATCAGACTCAACATATCTGCTCAATTACAAATTCAACAACCTGAACTTCCAGCAACAAACAGAGGGAAACTAAACTTGATGTCAGAGTTCAGCTTGATAGACTACGAAACACTTGAAAAAACGGTACAGAATCTCAGCTCTTCCACATGTGTCTTAGACACTCTGCCTACCAATTTCTTCAAAACTGTTTTTCACCTCATAGCGGCGGATGTCCTTCAAATTGTAAATGTATCACTGCTGTCTGGCACCTTTCCTAAGTCACTGAAAACAGCTGTTGTAAAGCCACTTCTCAAGAAGAATAACCTGGATGCCTCCATGCTAAACAATTACAGGCCCATATCCAATCTACCTTTTATTGGCAAAATTATTGAAAAAGTAGTCTTTAATCAATTAACCACCTTCCTAACATCAAATGGGTATTTTGATTACTTTCAGTCTGGTTTTCGGGCAAATCACAGCACTGAAACAGCTCTCATTAAAGTTTCCAATGACATACGCCTCAACACAGATTCAGGTAAAACATCAGTCCTAGTGCTACTGGACCTTAGTGCAGCATTTGACACTGTTGATCACAATATTTTACTACACAGACTAGAACACTGGGTTGGATTTACAGGCATAGTTATCAGCTGGCTAAAATCATATCTACAAGAAAGGAGCTTCTTTGTTGCCATCGGAAACTGTACCTCAACACCAACGTCCTTGACCTGTGGTGTTCCCCAGGGGTCGATCTTGGGGCCACTATTATTCAACCTCTATATGCTCCCACTTGGACAAATCATTCAAAATAATTTGATTTCATATCATAGCTATGCAGATGACACACAAATTTACTTAGCTCTATCACCAAATGACTATGGTCCTCTTGAATCTATGTGTCAGTGTATAGAACAAACCAACACCTGGATGTCTCAAAATTTTCTTCAGCTGAACAAAGAAAAAAAGTAATTATATTTGGTAAAAATGAGGAAAGACGTAGGGTTGCCACTCTCCTTGACACAAAAGGGTTGAAGGCAAAGGATACTGTTAAAAATCTTGGTGTATTAATTGACAGTGATCTAAATTTCAACAGTCACATGAAAGCGATAACTAAATCAGCTTTTTACCACCTCAAAAATATTGCCAAACTCAGAGGGCTGATGTCAAAACATGACTTAGAAAAACTCATTCATGCATTTATCTCCAGCAGGGTTGATTACTGCAATGGACTGTTCACAGGCCTTCCTAAAAAGACTATTAAACAGCTTCAGGTGATACAAAATGCAGCAGCTAGGACTCTAACAAAACTAAAAAGAACTGACCACATTACTCAAATTCTTAAGTCCTTGCACTGGCTTCCAGTAAGTCACAGAATTGACTTTAAAGCACTATTGCTTGTTTATAAATCAGTAAATGGAGCAGGACCTAAATACCTGTCAGACATGCTTCAGCAGTAGGCCTACACACCTTCTCGTCCTCTCAGGTCCCAGGTGAAAAACCTGCTAGTAAAACCTAGTTAGAACTAAACATGGTGAAGCAGCTTTTAGCTGCTATGCGCTCAGCTGTGGAACCAACTTTCGGATGACAGGCCCCAACTGTAGCCAGTTTTAAATCTAGACTTAAGACCAAACTGTTCTCAGATGCGTTCTGCTAACTGTGCCGAGTTACAAATTCTGAATCTGCCTTGATAATTATTCTACTTTGTCTTTTATTACTTTTTTTACTACTTTTGCCTTTGTTTTTGCTTACTAATTATTATTTATTTTTAAATGTTTTTACCTTGTGTTTTATGTTTTCTTTTTATTATGATCTTTACCTTTTAACTATTCTTTGACTATATTGCCCTTTTATGCTTTTATTTGTTATTATTGTTTGGTTTTGTTTATGTAAAGCACATTGAATGACCTCTGTGTATGAAATGTGCTATATAAATAAACTTGACTTGACTAACGTTAGCATAATTAGCTAACCGCTACTAACGTGCTAGCATTGTCACATCAGGCTGTGCACAGTAGTGTAACATTTATTCACTATACATTAATAAAGTTGAGTGGTTCTGCAATGTAGACTATGTTTCCGTTTTTTTGCAGTACCATGTCCCTTACATGACATGGCCCAGTGTCCTTGTAACATGCATGCAGCAAACCTAGATATGAATGTGATTTCCACATTTCTTTCAAGACATGTAAACCACAAAGACCCGTAATGAGGGGTCTGGAATGTTGGTTACCTAGCAACCAAGACGCTGGTTACCTAGCAACCAAGGCTGTTGCCTGCACCACTCGGCCTCCGGCCTCGTGGCTACGGCCGAACAACACCCGTGGGAATATCCATGACCAACCCCACTCTCACTCGTGCTATATTGCTTAAGTATTTAGTGTCTACAATAGGCTACTTTAGTAACGTAATGTAACCTATAACATAGAAAATCAAAATATCAATTACGAAGTTAATGTTAGCGTTCACGTTGCTAAATGTTGACGTTAGCTGATAGCACACCAATCATTCACTTACCTTGAATATCGGTGATGTAGAAGCTAGCCCTCTATCCAATTGCTATATCCTTTTAAAAATCACTGATCTTGGGATCCGATTCCCCTCATCAGCCCACTTTTCAATATCCATCATCGTAAATGCTGATAAGGAGTCAAGGCTTGTTGTCCAAGCCATTTTTCTCTTCCTTGACAAATTGTAACTGTTCATGTGCGTGGTAGCCTACAGTGTAACAGGATGTAGCGCTACAGCAATTACAACCTTAGCCAAAATGTGGTACCCGTCAAGCGGTATACCTTCTTTACAGTCTGACTACGCCACCCCCTGATGGTGGGCAGGAGGACCCACGGATCTTTCCCTGAATGTAGTGTGGCTAATTCTATATGTTCCCCGCAAAGGGACAGTAGACAAGAGGCAGATATGTTTATTACAATTCAAATCAAATTTATTACAATTTAGTACAAAAGGAGTAGAAAAGTTCTAAATCTTAAAAATACTGCTATAAACTGGTGGATTTTCCTCAGTCTAGGAAAGTTGGATCAGCCAATGCAAAACCCCTGCTCAGGAGGACACTGGTGAGACAGAAAAAAACAGGAGACAGCAACCCAACACCAGACGAAGCATGCAACACAGCAAGCACTACTCAAGATCTTCAGATACCACTACAAAATGTCACACGTGTCCTGTTGCAGCAAGCACTACACACTTAAGGTCTTTCGATACCACTACAAAATATCACACCGTGTTGTAGTTATAGTACACACCAAGACAGTCTCCCAATGTGGTCCCTTGGCAAGAAGGGGCAAAGCATCAGTGTGGATCCGGCCTTGTACAGCGATAGCCTAAACAGAGGACATAGTTAGGGAGGAGCACCACCAGCATCAATAGCACCACTTGTTACTGTACAATGCTACTATGATCGGGGCACATGGGTAGTAGGCCCAGAGGCAAAGTCCGATAACCAAACGAACAAACACAATAAAGAAATGCATACTAATTACAGGAAAACAGTGGCTGGCCTGGTCCCTTTTCAGGAGAGAACAAGCGTGTTAGTTGCCAGCCTCATTAAACAACATAGCATAGTCCACTCAAACATAGCTAGAAAATATAGGCCTACTTTTCAATATGCTCAACTGTCCACAGCTCATTGACACGAGGGCAAAAAGGTGAATGTTCCGCTACGGACAGAGAAAGTAGTTTAAGACATGTTCCAATGCAGGTATAAAACATTCAATGGAAAATGTGCATATTAAGAAATTTACCAATGCAGCCCAGCAGCTCAGGTCACAATGAGGTGATCACAAATGTTAACACTCCATGCTGAAGCCTGTGTCCTCCGTGAAGAGTAGACACAACCTTCTAGAAATTACCCTGATAAAATTAAGTAAATAAGTACTAAAATTCAAATGGCAGTGATTAAACATGCTCTACCATGACCAACAGTACCTGCATGAAAAGGGAGCCCAACTCGCACAATAGTGTCCAGCACCAACACAAAAAGAATCTGACTTGCAGCCAGCAAACACTTATCACTTCCTAATTAGTCATGTGACTTCAAGACATCATGTGATCCTAGGTGTTGTGTGGATGTGATGCAGCTATGTGTGCCTGTTTGTGTAGATCCCCACACTCGTTTTCGCTTCAGAACGTTAAAGTGAGACATGGGCAACAGTAGGCAAATCATAAGACATTCGTAAGAGACGTGTGTGCGGCTTTCAGTGACCGGCAGGCTTGGATTTTTACCATTTTAGGGGCAAGGCCACTTGGCCTTCAGTTGGGCATATTTGGTGGGGGGCACAAAGGCCACATGTCAGGGCACCAAGGCCAAAGTTAACTATAGGCTACAGTAGTAGGCTATAAAAATTATAAAAGTTGTATTTAGCCTATTCACAGCAGTAGACCTGCATCACTATGAAACAAAAACATGAAACATGACATATTACAAAGAACTGTTAATCATTTGATCATCTAATATTTACAGATATCTAGGCTATATTTAACATTTATTTTATATTTGGCCTGTTATGAAATCATGTATTGAACAATTTAAGCACAGCTCAGCTTTAAGAAACTCAAATAGCCTAGATGCATGCTTAGCATTTTGTGATCATTAAGGCTACTTTCACAAACTCTTAGTCAGCTGTATATCCTCTGAAAGTCAGCTGTATATCCTGTGAAACTTAAAGCCCAAATTTGGATACATGTCGAAATTTGCTGCAAATTCAAAACCGGATTACTCTGGAACGGCTTACTGTACAGGGGACTGCTTTACACCTTTGTGTTTGGTAAGGTCTGCTGTTTATTTTGATATATGGTTTGTCATGTGTTGAGCGAAGGGTTCGTGAAGTATTCCATCGAGATGAATGGGTAGGGAGATAGGCGCAGAACCTAGAATTTATGATTCCAAAAAACATTATTTACTTGTCTCGCGAACCGTTCACCACAGCAATTAGCTGGGAACATCATTTAGAAGCTGAGAAAAATCTCTTTCATGTGATGTGATACTTGTGATGTCTGTATGATGAGTAGGCTACTTCGCGAGTAGTTCAACTGAGAAGAATGGGTGAATTTGGATGCACTTGCTTTCTTGCCGTGCGCTGTCACTTTCTCCACTGCGTAATAGACTAAATTAATATGCGCTGTGAATGCTAAGATTATTTTGACAGGCTATAGGCTAATAAAATACGCTATTAGTCGGACGCCAACCAGAATCTTGAAAGAAGGGCCCATGTCCATGCCAAATGAACCTGCTGGGATGGGAAAGGCCGTGAACAGCATCAAAAACCTGCTGTCTCCCACCTGATTGTCCTTTCCTGCCACATGACGAATATCTGTTGTGAACTCACGAACGCGAAATAAAAGTATAAGAAATAAAAGAAGGCTGATGCTGCTGCCGGGCAGACCACAGCTCCAGAACCTTGGCCATAGCAAAGGTTAAAGGCTTGTGGTCCACAAAGGCAATGAATGATCGGCCTTCTAGCAGGAAACGTCGTATGGACAAGAAAAGGCCTAGCAGCTCCTGGTCAAATGTGCTATACTTCCTCTCAGTTGGGCGCAACTGCCGGCTGAAAAAGGCCAGAGGCTGCTAAGTACCATCAACCAGCTGCTCGTGGACGGCACCTACCGCATAGTCAGAGGCGTCAGTTGTGATGGCGATAGGTGCATCTGAGGATGGGTGGGCTAGCATGGTGGCATTGGCCAAGGCCGCTTTGGTGTCCGTTCCCCTGTCCAGTCAATGGTGTGTTTAGCAGCCTTCGCCTTAAGCGCCTCGTAGAGGGGACGCATGAGGTGAGCTGCACATGGGACGAAGCGGTGGTAGAAAGTCACCATGCCTAGACATTCCTGTAGGGCCCTGACTGTGGCTGGTCGCGGGAACTGGCCAATGGCCTCCAACTTAGCAGCTAGCGGAGCCGCCCCCTCGGTCGTGACATGGTGGCCAAGGAAGTCAATGGCAGACAAACCGAAATGGCACATCGCTGTGTTGATGATCAGTCTGTGATCGTCCAGACGCTGAAACAGAACCCTGAGGTGCGCCAGGTGTTCAACCTTGGAAGTACTAGTCACGAGGATGTCATCCAAGTACACAAAAACGAACAGCAGTCACGTAGAACACTGTCCATGAGTCGCTGGAATGTCAGGGTGGCATTTTTTAACCCAAATGGCATGCGGAGGAACTCAAACAAACCAAAAGGAGTGATGACAGCAGTCTTGGGAACGTCCTATGCAGCGGGACCTGGTGATAACCGCGGATACGGTCCACCTTTGAAAAAATGACCTTACCCGCCAAACAAGCAGAAAAGTCCTGAATATGGGGAACAGGGTAGCGGTTGGGTGTAGTGGCCTCATTCAAGCGACGGTAGTCATCGCATGGACGCCAGCCACCGCCAGGCTTCTGAACCATATGTAGTGGTGAAGCCCAAGGGCTGTTAGAATGCTGTATGATGCCGAGGCGCTCCAGCGTCTCGAACTCTGCCTTGGCAATGGTGAGCTTTGCAGGATCTAAATGCCTAGCGCAAGCATAAAACGGAGGACCCACCGTTGTGATGTGATGCTCCACACCATGTCTGACCACGCCGGATGAGAAAGTAGGTTGGGTGAGGGCAGGGAATTCGGCCAGGAGGCGTGAAAACTCATCAGCCGCATAGGTGCTGGACTGGAACTGCTACGTGTGGCAGTTCCAGTCTGAGAGACCTTTACCTCTCCAAGGGGGAGAGGTAAAGGTCTCCGCGTTGACCAGGCGTCGATTTTTAACATCCACCAGAAGGCCATGAATACATGAAGACAATCCGCCCCTAGTAGGGGCGTGGACACTCTTGCCACCACAAAGTTCCAGTTAAACTGCTGTCCACCGAAACACACCACGGCACTGCGCTCACCAAAAGTCTGGATGGAGCTACCGTTTGCGTCCTCCAAGACGGGATCCGGTTTACCCTGTTGAATGTGCAAGTCTGTAGCAGGCAAAACGCTTACCTGCGCACCTGTGTCACAGAGGAAACGACGTCCGGAAACAGCATCGGTGATGAACAGCAAACCGCCTGTATGGCCGACACTCATTGCTGTAAATGAGCGCCGCCCCCCCCCCCTTTTCCCGATGCCTTGAAACGGCGGGGTGGCCGGCACTTCGTAGCCTTAGGTCCGAAACGAGCATGGTAGAAACACAGGCCTTGCTTCCCCTGCTGCGCTGCAGCGAAGAGAGCTCCCTCTGGTGGCGATGATTCAGCAGCAGTGGTGCACCGCTGCCCTGCAGTGCTGCATGACAGAAAGAAACGTATCTGCCTCTTAATCCAGGTCGCGGGGGTCCTTGATGGGAGAACCAGCAAGAGCAGACCTCACCTACCCTGGCAGCTGCTGAAGAAAGAGATCCCTGAAGATGAAACACGGCCCATGGTCGCCGAGGAGAGACAGCATGTGGTCCATTAGTTCCGATGGCTTTGCGTCACCTAAGCCGCTAAATGAAAGCAAACGTCGGGCTCGTTCGGAATCGTTCAGTTCGAAAGTCCCCAGCAAAAGTCCTATTTATCTTCCTCCAGAGGATTTTGCAGCAAACTCACCACTCTGACAGTGATTGAGCTACTCAGGGCCGCGACCACATAATAATATTTCGTAGCATCGTCCGTTGTCCTTCTGATCGCGAATTGAGCCTCTGCCTGAGCAAACCACACTGCCGCATGTCCTTCCCAAAACTCCGGTAGTTTAAGTGCAATGGCGTTAGTCGTCATATTAAAAACTTGGAGGATTACCATCCAAAGAGTCGTCGGGGTCACCAGTGTAAAGGAGTCGATACTATGGGGAGACACAGACACAGCGGAAAGGTTTAAAAGCCCAAACTCGTGGAAACTTTAATCACCGTAAAACTTAGTTCGCATGTCAGTTTAAAGGTCCACACAAGTCACGCCAGCGAACGTCATCAGAACACGACACAGTAAACAGTACACAACGACTCAACAGGTAAAAGCAGGCTGTGACTACAACAATACCATTTAAGTGAACACGTAATGGCTGGCTGTGAATTATGTACAATGCGGTACGGCTACACTTTTTGAGTTTATAGGCCCTACTAGCCTATTTATTCATTCACCTTTTTTTGTTCAAGACTGAAGACAATCAAACTCGCAACTGATTTCAAACCATGATCATTGTTGTTTTGATGGTTTCATTATTCTCCAATTTAGTCAACTATCTATTTTTTTTCTGTCGATGTTCAATTTGATGACTTTCGATGAAAATCCTGTAGATGGCGCTTGTAAATCGAACAGAAATCCTCTAGATTAGTCACTGTTTGTGTGCAAATATCACCAGTTAACATGATCACCAGCCAAACAGGTACACAGGTGAGTCATTTTTCCCCATTTCACTCACACTGGGGAATGACCAAAAAAATAGGTTCTCAAACTTTTTTTGTCATTTCTGTGATGATGAGACCTGCCAGGGCCAGAGTAGGGCGAGACTTGGCTGCATGTTCTTGTAAGAAGAGAAGATATCCAACAGACATCAGGGGGGTATTCCAAAAACCTGGGTAAGTTAACTCAGAGTAAGTGGTAAACCTCCTACAACAAGAGCCCTATGGCATTGTTTAGTCAGGAGAATGAAGCCATACAGCTCTTCTATTAGGAGGTTTACCACTTACTCTGAGTTAACTTATTCAGGTTTGTCACTAAACCATGTACTTGGAATACCCCCCTGAACACAGCACTGGCACGGGGAGTGCGAGAATAGGCTACTGAAGGGCAGCGGAGCATAGGCTACAGTGCTTCTGTGACTCGCCTCATAATCATTGATGGTGTCATGAAGTTCCGGAGCATTAGAAAATGAAAACAAACAAAACATCGATCAAGATATAGGCTTACATGGTTGGCTAATGTGGTGATGTGACCACATTGAATGTGGCCTACATGGTTGTGTTAATGTGGTGTTATCAAAGGCGGAGGCGCAACATAGAGCTCAATGCGCGTCTGCGTCTCCGTGTGAATCCGCAACCTGTAGAGCTGCAGATAATCAGGGGCGCGTTTCCCAAAACAGTTGCTAACCTGTTAGCAACTTAGTTGGTTGGCAATGGGAAATTGCATTGCAACCAACAAAGTTGCTAACTTACTGTAGTTAGTAACTATGGTTTTGGGAAACGCGCCCCAGTCTAGTATTTAGCCTACAACGAAGTGGATTCCAACGCCTGCCTGTAAAAAACAACTAGAGACTTGGTAATCCGTGAAGACTGTGTGTAGTCATAACTGAATATAATGATTATTCTTCTCGCCATCATCAGTAGCCTAATTTATTCATATTTTAGCCAAGCCCGCATCAAAGTAGCCTGTTGTTTTTTGCTAATATTCAAACAATGAAAATGTGTGTAGGCCGAAATGTTTTCTCACCAGTGCAGAGTGCTTGCATTAAGAAAGCATCGACTGCTTTATAATGGCATGTGCACAAGTGTAACTCAACAGTATTAATATGATTAACAGCTCGGGGCCTATAGATTGCCAGTCTACATTTCCAACGCTTGTGGGCCCTTTGCACAAAAGACAATATAATGTCCTGACTCACAAACATATATTGATATGCTCTTTGTGAAAGATATTAGGTGACTACATCTTATTGCATTCAGAGTTATAAGTGGTTTGTATGCATTTTTTCAGTGGAGCCCTGTGATTTTATAAAAGACCGAGAGGAAAAGAACAAGGCCATCGAGAACATTCATTATCAGGTGTTTCTAAGTCACAAAACACCCAAAGCCATTTTGAAGACAAGAAAATGTATGTAGCCTGCCAAATATTTACTTTTAGAATTTATGGAAATGTCTTGATACTCATCTGATTTCATTGAATTTGCTTTACCCTCTCAGCAAATATAACCATCTACTACTACAAGTCAGATAAAGTCGGACTACATAAAGGAATGCCAGTTGTGTTGAACTTTACAGGCACTAAAAAGTTCCTTCCTCAAAAACTGACGATGGTGTAAATATGAGTGTTGTGGTAAGTCATCGAAGCCATGTCCCATGTAGGCTGATTCCAACCATTCTCATCCTTCATTAACATTTATTTCTTGAACATTGACATTATGCTGATAACACATGTGAAGGCCTATTTACATGTTTAAATGTTCAATTGGCTCCGATCCCCCATACAGCACTATGAGCATTATGGCAGTAAATGATCAGTTGTTACAGGAGTCAAAGTCCAGCCCATTACAGGAAAGTGTCATGACAACCATATTTAAAGAAACTTTTCTGTCAGCTGACATATTTCAACATTTACCGATGTAGCCTTTATGGTTTCTAATGCCATATTTGAAATAAGTCTTCATGGATGTGGCCTTTATGGTTTCTAACACCATATTTTAAATAAGTCTATATCCTTTATGGTTTCTAACGCCATATTTTAAATATGTCTTCATTGATGTAGCCTTTATGGTTTGTAATGCCATATTTTAAAGTCAGACATTATGTAACTTTAGTTAGAACATCCTAAGTTGTTTGAAAACAAATTTGTCATATAACCGACAGAAAACTACTTGAACAACTTGTTTTTATTTTTTACCACAGGAATGCAAGAAAGACCTGGAGTTTATCTCTAAGAGCGATAAGGAGATTGTCTTCTTCATGGAAGGGAGCAGTGAATAGCTCACTTTCGAATCAGCAAACTGTGAGGGGGGATTTGTTAGAGCAACTTCAGCATCCAAAGTGGACAAGGCGGAGAAAACGGAATCAATGCACTCACTGTACTTCTCAATTAAGGACTACTACTGAGAGAAAGTGGAATAGAACATAACAGTATGTCCAATATTCCAATATGTACTTCTCAATTAAGGACTGCTACTGAGAGAAAGTGGCTGAGAGAAAGTGGAATAGAACATTACAGTATGTCCAATATTCCAATATGTACTTCTCAATTAAGGACTGCTACTGAGAGAAAGTGGAATAGAACATTACAGTATGTCCAATATTCCAATATGTACTTCTCAATTAAGGACTGCTACTGAGAGAAAGTGGAATAGAACATTACAGTATGTCCAATATTCCAATATGTACTTCTCAATTAAGGACTGCTACTGAGAGAAAGTGGCTGAGAGAAAGTGGAATAGAACATTACAGTATGTCCAATATTCCAATATGTACTTCTCAATTAAGGACTGCTACTGAGAGAAAGTGGAATAGAACATTACAGTATGTCCAATATTCCAATATGTACTTCTCAATTAAGGACTGCTACTGAGAGAAAGTGGAATAGAACATTACAGTATGTCCAATATTCCAATATGTACTTCTCAATTAAGGACTGCTACTGAGAGAAAGTGGAATAGAACATTACAGTATGTCCAATATTCCAATATGTGGTTTAATGTTCTGCATTATGTCCAGTATTCTAATGTGGTTTAATGTCCTGCATTTCTCTTTAGTGGGTCACTTTGACACTAAAAGTATAATTCTATGTAACTGGCTGGACTGGATGATATCGTATACGGTCCCTGTGTATGTCTGTGTGTGACTGTATTTAGAGTGGGAATATTATGACTTCAGTGTTTCACTGTTCTGCATGGCTGTGTCAGTAGCTATCTGCCACTAATCAGAGTCTGATTCAGTGTAGTCCATGTGAGATGGGATGACCAGCGCCATCTCCTGTCAGCCTGGAAGGACTCTTAAACCCTAACTATTTCCTAGTTAGAGCAGCTGATTGATCTTTAGGTGAAGTCATGCTGTCTCTCCCTTGATGCGCATCATTGTAAATAAAACTCTGTTCCTGATATTTCATACTATTGGTCTGACTGGGTCTCTATTCATCAGTGGTATCAACATTACCATCAATACTAAAATACTAAAGGAGGATACTAAAAAAGGAGACGTAAAAAAAACACGCTCATGAACATTTCTAAACACTTTGAAACTATGGCAATACTGCTTAGAGAGCAGTCTTGTTCTAGGAACCTGAGGCTTATTCATCAAAAGTGAATAACGCCTGTAGTTAGACTAAAGTGGAACAGTGGCTCATTATTTGACCTGAACAAGCCTCTGATGAGAATAAAAGTCTACGTGCGTTATGAATGAGTGCCTCAGCAGAGGAGACCTATCAACAGGAACTGCAGGTGTGTTCTGATATTACCAGTAGTTTCTCTACAAACACTGTGACACTAATATTGGTAGAACACTGCCCTATGTGAAAAATGTGAAATTTGTTTCTAGCACAGGAATGAATCTATCATAGTGGTCCTGCACCCCCACCACACACTCAGCATTCAACTGCTCTCTCTCTCTCTCTCTCTCTCTCTCTCTCTCTCTCTCTCTTCCACAGGTTTCTCTTCCTGTCTCACAGGTTTACGGCAACACACCCACTGGCTGGTCTCAAAGCCAAAGAGCAGATGGTATCTTCTGAAGTGAGATGAAACCACACACAGGCATCGTGCAGTGGGCCTTTCCCAGAAATGATTTCTTTAGAGTCAGTGGCGTGGGCTGACACCACCTGATCGAAAAGAAATCATCAGGGCGTCAAGAGTAACCAACCTTAGTTTGTATACAATATTATTTATTACCGTGGTGTTTATTCCTAATGGTAATTTTAAAAACAAAACAATTAATAAAGAAGATAATGCACTTGGAGACAGAGGAAGAGATAAGCACAACAATAAAACAAACAATAAAATTATTTTTTTCTTTTAAAAAAAGGAATGATACGTTACTACATGAGGTAAACCATATGGTAACAGCTATGCAGGAGGCTAAACATGAGGGCAGGGTTGTCGATGAAACCAGAGTGAAATTCTACAAATGCCTCTTTAGGCTGCTGTGGTAGATCTACTGCCACTTTGGAATCTTAGTCTAAGTTTGCATAGGCTGAGGAGAATCAAAACATAAAATATTTTTTTTTGACAGAGTGAACAAAGAAATCATTAAACTATAGCAACTAGCCTTTAGCCACATATGTTAAGTCATTTTAAGTTCGTATTTATTTATTTTGGGTGGCATTTCCTTGACTAAACCGTTTCTCTGTTTCCAATCATGGACGGAGATCTTACTTTTGACAAACAGGTCAAGTCCGTAGTCAAAGCTAATTTCTTCCCGTTAAGAAACATATCTAAAATCAAGCCTTTCCTGACTTCTGTGGACGTTGAAAAAGCCTTCATAACAATCAGACTGGATTACTGTTACTCCGTATATGTTGGTCTCAACCAGGCCTCACTTTCCTGATTGCAACTGGTTTAAAATGCAGCAGCTCGCCTCTTAGCTGGTACCCGTAAGAGAACACATATCTCCCATCTCTTCCCTTCACTGGCTTCCTGTCTAGGATTAAATTAAAAATTTTGCCAACAACGTTTAAATGCTTGAATGGCAAAGCCCCCCCCCGCTATCTCCCTGACCTAATACATAATAAATAGTCCCCTCTAAGAAATCTTATATCTTCTGATTTACTTCTGCTGGCTGTTCCCAAAACCCAATTTAAATGTAGAGGAAACTGTGCATTTGCTGCTACTGCCCCCAAACGCTGGAACAACCTCCCTCCCCACATCAGACTAGCCCCTTCTCTAAATATTTTCTTTCTTTTTTTTTAAATATTGCCTTGTATACTTGTATAAACTCTTATTGTTATCATTATTACTTTTATTATTGTTTTACTATTTTATTTTACAGCACTTTGGTCAACTGTTGTTTTTTTTTTTTTAAATGTGCTATATAAATAAATTGACATTGATATTGCCATTTTGTTTAGCCCATGATAAAACTTGAATGTAATGACATCAGTGTTTTACTAAAAAAAATAATGATTTCCATAAGACATAGTATGAAGTTGGGATGGGGAATGGTCAAAATTAGCAAATTCCATAGGTCAAAGTATGAAGTTGTGATGTTCACTAGCCTATGAGTTGTATCCTTTTAACCGTTGTCTGTAAATTCTGTTTGGGAACTGAGGAGACCAGTTGCTGGAATTTTGATAATTAAATGTAGTTCCATTCTTACCCAATAAAGGATTTCTCAATACTCTGAGGTCTTCTTTGTCGTGTTTTTTGTTCCATGATGCATCCAATGTGACAGGTCTGGACAGCAAACAGGCCATTTAGGCACCTGGACTAGTACCGGTATGTGCAAAATACAGTTTGGCATTGTTTACCTGAAATATTTAAAGAAGCCCTATGCAGGTCTGGTTATTCCTTCGCTGTTTCTGGGTTTTCGCCTGATTTGGGCTCGCATTTTTCAAGACTCCCCCTGCAGCTTCGGTTGCAAGTGACTGCTACGCTAAACCCCTAGCTAGCGAGCTAGCCATCAAGAAACCAAGCTAAACACATACAGGGCTCACAATAAAATGGTCGGGCATTGTTCAAGAGACTATCAAACCACATTACAAGTTCACCCAAGGGTAGGCTACTTACAATTTCAACAGCAACAAAGCCAAGTCGGAGTTCGTTTTGCAGTCTTCTTAGAAACTACAATCTGACTACATTTTCGAGGAGCGATTGGATACTTCCGCTGAGTCACATCCGGATGTGTTCGGACCGCGACCAGAAAGTTGCATATTCGTTTTTTCTGCGGAGAAGCACTAGGGGGAGAAGAAGCACCCACCAAACGACCCAAAATGTGTTGTAGAACCATCAGAACGACTCTCAACCTGCATAATTAATGTCATTTTTGCTAAAATTGTTGCATAGGGCTTCTTTAAAATGTTATTTGCATATTATGCATATGAGCATATTTTGCTCAAAACCTGTATAACATTCTGCATTAATTGTGCCTTTCCATTAGCCTAGAAATCTAGACGCACCCTAGCGGCAGCAAATTAGATTTGCTGCCAGGGTTAGTCTAGCAACTCTCCGTTGGCTTGTGAGCTCGAAAAATTAAACTTCTATCAGGCCAATCAAATCGTGTATAGAGTCGTTAGGCGGGCTTAACATAATGATTGATGGCAGAGTTGCAACGGTTTGGCTTGAATTCCCTGCTACTTGAAAACAAATAAGATAATGTTGCTGTTGGCGAACAGTGTGACGAAGTTAAGCTTTTATTAAGTTGGCAAAAGTTTGAACTAGCCAACTAGCTCCTGGTGTGAAACGCATGGGACTCATAGAGCTGTCCTACAGTATTGCGTGCAGAGGGAATTTGAAAGACAACCGATTATCCCGCCTCTCGGACTGAGCACTGCGAACGGTGAGTGCCCAGACCCTACATTTTAATGTGGGTCTGGCTCGTCAAGCTACCTTTCCATGCCATAGGCCAGATGTGCCCAAACTCAGGGTGGAGGACTGCGGACCAAAAAGAAGCGTTCATGTTATGTCAAAAATGATTGGATGTTTTCCTGAGCACAAACATTGTTTTTAATGCAATGCCATCTAAGGCCTCAAAGATCTCTAGGCCATCTAATATTATTTTTCAGCCCTGTCCCTTGTTTACAAAAATGTCTCTGAATTTAATATCTGAACTCTTTACACAACTTTTGTCGTCCCCATTCCAACATTTTTTGGGCCTTTATTGCAGTTTAAACATATTCCTGTAGAAAACCCGTAGCCCAATTACATGCCCGCAGCTATGCCTGCTTTATAAAATAGGATGATGGGGGGGAAAACATCATTCCAGATAAGTATATATTATAATACATTAGCCTGTGATAAATGTGCAGTGAGCAGAATTAAGGCATGGCTGCATGTGACATTCTTTACAGATCAAAACAGCTGTTTTGAGTTAAGGCTAGATATTTTATTGTTAAGCCTATTGAATAACTTCATGATAGAGAAACAATTTTGTAGAAAGATGCCTCATCATATTTGCAACGATGTTACTCAAAAACAGTCTTTGGTAGCATAAGTGACATGTCGCTCTGTCTGCCACTTGTGTCAAACACCAAACAGGACGAGGACCACAAAAGCGTCACGTTCAAAAAAGTTTATTTAAGGGTTGGGGGTTAAGGGGTTTCAGGGGTTCGAGGGGTACAGGAGTTCAAGAGTCTGCGTGTGTGTGTTCCCCAGTAGCCCTAACAGCGATGGCAGGAGCTGGATGATCCGGGAAGTCCTGGGGAAACACACACACACAACAGCAATTGAAACGAAGCAGCAGTACAGTCAAGGACTAGGCGGTATTAAGTAGAGAAGAGGGGACGGAAGGCAGGCCAAGATTACGGGGCTGGAGAACACAGAAGTAGTCGGCGGGTCCGGGATCACAGGCAAAAGAGTCAGAGGCGTTTTTCCAAAACAGGCAGGTAACTGGTGCTGGTTGCAGACGATCTGACAAGTGTGGACTGAAAAGCAAGGCTTTATATACAGGGCATGATGAGTGGTGAATGCAGTGCAGCTGGTAGGTAACGAGGGTGAGGCAGAGCAGAGCAGGAACAGGTGGAGGTCAGACTTCAATCTGCGTGTGTTACCAGGCAGAGAGAGAGTTCATGACAACTTGTCTGTATAGCTGTGTGGCATTCTGAACTGCCCTTATATTCAGGACCATTAGCCTATCACTCGTTTCAATTTGGGACCTTGCAGTCGGAATTGTCATTTGTTTATTCAAAGTCTCAAGTCCAAAGTAGCCTGGGCTATTCGAAGTGTCAATTTTACGTCGTTTTGAATAGCCATTGCATAGGCTACCCATGTATGTTGGTGTGTTGTTGCGAAATCCGCAGAATCATTCTATGCAAACAAACCGCATACAGAGAGTATTTATTGTTGAGGTCAGACATGATAATCATCCAAACATCTTGCATCTTGACCCGTGCTGTGCCTGGGTTCAGTGCTGCCAAAACTCTGCTTACCCTCTCTGTCCATAGACTTCCTAATGAGGAGACACAGCACTCAAAAAATCATCCATAGAAAGACATGGAATTAGTTTGTAATGCCACGGCAGTTGTCTACACATATCCCGCTCCTTCCGCAGCCAAAAGTTGACATATGAATACACTGTGCCAACCATGTGGTGCTGTGAATACATCATCATGTGTTGTGATCTGGAGCGAGGTTGATGCTGTGATGCCTTAAGAACGCGCAGTTCTGCCTGAAATAGATGCCCGATAAGAGCTTAAAGTGTGTTGCAATGACCGCCGAGTGGAGGGACTTGCCTAAAAGGACTTTGATCTGTCTCAGTGTGAGGGGGAGTGGCAACAGTAGAGCGGAGAAAGGCAATTTGTGCTTCTTTTACATTAAAGATATCTTTTGCATTTCTTATGCAAACAACATCAAACTTGGCGCTGCACTTACTCATGCCCATAGCAAGTCACCTGTCAAGTTTGAAATCAATCGGATGAACGGTTTGACAGATATGCAAGTCTACAGTGCTGTGTGAGAGAGGGAGTGGATGCAGTAGAGCGAACGGTTGGACAGATATGCGGTTAACACACACACTGAAACACAGACAGACAGACAGACGTTCCTGTAATTTAGAGATAGATAGATAAGACAGTGAAGAGTGATAGGAAGCAAGTGGGAGAGAGATGTGAGGCGGGATTGGGAAGTGACCGCAAGTTGGATTCAAACTTGGGTCCCTGCGGTCACCTGGACCTGCTTGTGGTTTGGGCACTGGAGCCGCTTACGAATCAGGTGCTGTGTCTTATTAAATGTCATGTTTAAGCCAACTGTGAGTGGGCCTACCTTTAGGTGAAAGTGTTTCATTTGCTGTGTCTGATTAAACATACTTATGTTTAGGGGGCATTCACACTAGACCGTTTGGTCCGGACCCGAGTTCGTTTGGACTGATGGTTCTGTGATTTTTGCTGACAGTGGTCTGGGGTACAGTTTGTTAGAACTCCGGTGCAGTTCGAATGCTATCTGTTCCAAAACCAGGAAATAAACTGCAGTTTTTGCCAGAATAGAAGTAGTTTTGCTAGAGACCAGCTGGGTCAGGGCTAAGGGGGAGGATTCACACACGGGTAAAGTCCAGTTAAATGTGAAGGGCTAAGGTGGAGTAATCGCACTCAGGTAAAGTCCAGTTAAACGTACAGGGCTAAGGTGGAGTAATCGCACTCAGGTAAGGTCCAGTTAAACGTACAGGGCTTCAGGTGCTTAGTCTGATTTCTCAGCCCCTCTCTGGAAACAGCTGAATGTTTGGAAGGCTGCAGGAAAGCCATATTGGGGAACGTAGAGAGCTGTTGGACTCCTCCATGTTGGGGGATAGAGAGGGATGTAGAGGGCTGCTGGACTCCTCCATGTCGGGGGATGGAGAGGGATGTAGAGGGCTGCTGGACTCCTCCATGTTGGGGTTGGAGGTGTGGGTGCTGGCGTCGTGTGCCGTTGCCGTGGTGCTGGAATCGTAGCGGGCGTGGTTGTGGCGGTACAGAACGGGGAAGGGGGAGAACGAGTACAAACCACAGCGGTCGCGGAAAGTAGTTTATGAGTAAATAAGGTCACGGCAGAGTGTCAGTCTCTTGGGTGGTTTCCACTGTCACACAAATTTCCCCTAACTGTGTGCTGCATCTCCCAATCTCAAAAGGCCCCACACTCTCACACAGAAAAAAAAATCCACACTTAAATCCACAAAACTGCAATACTTTCATGTATCTTGTCTGACCACAGACATGCCAAGTTTCCAACTGTCTAGTGTAGAGTTTTTTGTCTGTTAGTCTGTCTCTCTCTCTCTCTCTCTTTCTCTTCCTTTCTCCCTCTCTCTCTTTCTCTTCTTCTCTCACTCTCTCTTTCTTTCTCTTTCTCTTCCTCTCTCTCTCTCTCTCTCTCTCTCTCTCTCTCGCTCTCTCAGTCTTTCACTCTCCCTCTTTAAATGAGTATGGCCAAATCTTCCAGAATGAGTCAGTTTTCTGGTTGGGGAGAGATTGCGTGCGTCCCCTTCATATGTTACGTCACACTCTAACCCGCCCCAGTGTTGTGTGCTCCTGCAACTCTACATTGCTGCATAGATGGCAGGAAGTTAAACTGGCACTTGCTATTAAATGTGTCCTACATGTGTATTTGTGTTCCTAATAAACAGTCAGTCATGTGAAAAGAGTCAACATCTATTGGTTTAGTTATTAGGAAAACACCAAGAATGAAGGATTTTGTTTTAATTCTCTCTTTTGCAAGAATGATTCAGTCTATAGGGGATGAGTATGAGGTGTACGAAAAGAGTGATTATGAGAGTACGAAAAGAGTTATTCTTCCTGGGAAGAATATAATAGCAATATAATATAATATATAATGGGAGCCACAGTTCAGAGTTCACACAGCTTAGGCTGTTTCTGTAAATTACAAATTTCCAGTTCAAAGGGAAAGCCCCCTCAAATACCCCCCAACACACACACACACACACACACACACTTCATTTAGCTCACCCCCCTCTTCCTTTCTACCATGCTGTACATGGTCCCACTGAGTAATGTGTGTTATCTATGTTCATGTCAAATGCAATGAATAGCCAAGAAACAGGCATGACAAACAAATAGCAATATTAAGATAGCAACATGAAAAAAAAACACACTCTTGTTCATAGTCACTTCGATGTTCAGGGAAAACCCCCTATGTGACTCAGATATACTAAAAAAAACACCCCAACAATCATATATTATGTATTACTTGCACACTGAATAGACATAGTAATTCAATAAAATTATTTTGATCAAATGTGAGAATTCATTTTTCTCTGTCTGAAGTCATCTCAGAAATGGTCATATCCGTACCTGTCATATCCGTAGCTGTCATATCTGTACCAGTGTTACACCCAGTACCGTCTTACCACCTGTGCCACTGTTGGAAGCATATTATTTTATATTCTCTCTCTATCTATCTATCTATCTGTCTGTCTGTCTGATAATTATATGATCATTGTATGTGGTCATCCTGTAACCATTAACCTTGCTTTAAAGTGCTGTGCACACATGACAAAGTACATCTAACTGATAGGCTACCAAAATTATTATCATCATCATTAGCTTGCTTTTGTTGTCACTGTCACTTTGTTTTAGCTTTATACAGCAGTCTTGGACAGGACTGGTTTTACACTAAAACGACCCAGTGTGTCGTGACTATTATGGTCCTTTTTTTTCAATGCAAATTCAATAGGCCTACATGCTATACTAATGTTGTGGGAACACACACACACACACAAAGTGCTTCAATGGGCACATTGTCAGTCATTGTCACAATAATGTGAAATAATGAGTACAAATATGTCATACATATTATTTTGACTTTACATGCCATCAAAATGTTAGAGTTCACATGCCACCAATCTTCAACATAACCTTTTTTTCAGTCACCTGCCTGCATCATCTGGTTGATTGTAAATTCCATACGGTGTTTTGCTCAAAGGATTCTGATTTACATAGATGTCATCTCCATCCTACAACCTCACACAGTCTCCCCTGTGCTGGTAAATTTCCATTCATGTGGCATGGGGAATTTGTATGACTCACCATCATCATCGCTTATAAGCTCCGTTTGACAGTGATCTGCTGTTCTCAAACTAGCATTATCTGTATCAGACGAGAGAGAGAGAAAGGGAGAGAGAGAGAGAGAGAGAGAGATGTTGGACTGTAATGGAAGACTGGAGAACACTATTCTGGATGTGTAATGCACCACTGAACTGAACAGGTGACTCTGAACTAATACATGTCTGTAACCAAACACTGCGAACACAGATGTGAGAAGTGAAAGAGCCGAAGTGACTGACCCCGGTGCAGGATTATTCAGAGCGCAGGGAGGAAATACTCTGTCTGAGAGCAGCACTTTTCTGCTCAGGAAGGAAGTAGGCCCCCGAGCAGGTATCGTATGCGGAGCCACAGAAACACTCTGTGGCACATTGGAAAACCTGCAACGTCTTCAAGTGCTCACTTTCGGCGCATCTTTATCAGAAAGAGAGCACCTGAAGACCACACAGATTCTTTTACAGCACGTACTGCATTGTTTAGACTGCTGCAAAGACTTCTGTCAGTTATTTGTAAACAAAACTGTATCATGTAGTCCCATTCTACTGCAAAGATTTCTGTCAGTTATTTGTAAACAAAACTGTATCATGTAGTCCCATTCTGGTTGACATGTTGAGAATGTTTGATAATGTTAGAAACTCAGTGGTAGAAATTCATTATGTAAATAGTTGACAGGTTGAATAAATTCAGGGGAAACTATAACTTTGACCCATGAGATTCCCTCTGAGAGCTCTTGCTGATACACAAGCAGAGTTTCTGGCAAGGATCTCATGCAAAGAAAAAATGAAACAGTATACGGTAGGTTATTTATAGATTTGTAAGACAGATGTGTTCTTGTGAACAACACACAAAGATTGTGTCACATGCTGTTTAAGCAGAATGAATGAATGACTACAGTGCTTCTTTCTCAATTAATTATAAACCATGACCATTCAATGTAAACATTTCTCTTTGTTCTTGACAGGGTCAGTCAGAAATTTAATCTTAAATGTTGTGCTTCAAGTGTAGTAAAACAAATACAGTTCAAAACTGCAGAGACTATGCCATTGCACAACTCAGGTGGGGAAACGTCAGGTCTGTTTGCAATACTGTAGACTGACACCTAATCAGCTTTTAGTTACAGTCATTCATCTGGATGTGATGGGATGACTCTGTTTAAACCTTGTGTCTCTGTCTCCCCCTGTAGGATACTTGTGGCAATGCAGGTCTACCCACACACAGCAACTGGACTGAACTCTCATCTCAGAGTTAATGCTAATCGTGATAGGGGTTGTTTTATAAACAAACACCTATACAGTTAGCATTATCCCAGAGATGGGAGAAAGCATCGAATGTTACGCTACACTCAGCAAAGGACGCTAAAGATCTCCCCGTCTCCGTCCATCCACCTCTAACTAAAAGTGTCACTCGTTCATGTGTGTGTGTGTGTGTGTGTGTGTGTGTGTGTGTGTGTGTGTGTGTGTGCCCTCAGAGTTAATGTTAATGCTGGTCATGACTGGAGTTTGTGTGCATATTCTCACTCAAGGCATGCAGCATTCACATGTCCAAAATCCAATCAATGATTGAAGACACAAAAAGAAAGTCTGGCAATCCTACTGAAAGGCCAACGATTAAAAGAACACAACTTATATCATTACAGTATATGTTTACATGACATTAATTATGTATAATACTGTATGTGTGTGTAAAATAAAGACAAAAAGTCATCAAAAGTTTTGTCTTTGTGTCTGGGATTCACAGCAGCTCTTTACCCATATGTATCACATGCATATGTGAAGTCATTTTTATCAGAATATACTAATTTTATGGTTGCAATATCATCTGTTCAATTTTGGGATCCTTTCTCATCTGGCTCTCCCTATTTCTGAAGCATCTCACTGAAATATAATTTACCATCCCTGTCTTATGAGATTATATTCAAGTAAGTACAACCAATGGATAGTGTTACCAACCTTATATCCAGTTGACAGCCCACCCATCATATCTTCACAGTTCATCTTCCAATTTAGGTTCTATTTGTTATATTTAGTTTCTATTTGTGGCTACTGAGTTCCTTAGACACTATACTACCTGCACCTGTTTCTATTCCAACAGTTAAGCTAAAAATCAGTTTACATATCACTTGAATTCTTTTGAAAAGATTGAAGCCTTTTAGAACAAGTAGCTCCAGTGATTGAAGCAATCTGAGCAAACATACAGTACAAATACACCTCCTCATTCAAACAAAACATCATTAAGGTTGATGCAGGCATTACAGTGACTTCCATCCATCACAGAATTTGGAGACCTTAGTCAACTTAGGAATTATTTTAGCAGATTAGTGTCTAGCCCACCAAGCTATTCCTATTCACTTTTAACAAATTGTATAGATTACATTACATTACATTTGGCTGACGCTTTTTTAGCCAAAGTGACTAACAACATGGTAAACAGTTTAAGTTTTAGAGCAATTCTCAACAATTTTAGGACAATTTAAAAAACATTAGAGTACAGTAAAAAATAAGTGCATCAGTGAGCGCTGTTTTTAACAGTTACGTGTCAGTTTAAGACGGCTGGTGAGTGCTAGGATCAGCAAGACTTGTTGTAAGTGTTGCTGTGAGAGGAGATGTTCTCTAAAGAGCTGGGTCTTCAGGAGTTTTTTGAAAATGGAGAGGGATGTCCCTGCCCTTGTAGGAACTGGCAGTGTGTTCCACCAACGAGAAACAACAGATGAGAAAAGTTTGGATTGGCCTGAGCGTACTGGTGGTAGAGCTAGACGTTGTTCGTCTGAGGAGCGCAGCGGTCTGGAGGTAGTGTATGTCTGTATGAGGGCATTCAAGTAGGTGGGAGCAGAACCAGAGACTACTTTGTAGGCAAGCGTTAGAGCCTTTGAGAATTTGATGCGGGCCGCCATAGGTAGCCAGTGTAGCTGGATGAGCAGCGGGGTAACGTGCCCTTTGGGTTGGTTGTAGACCCGGCGCCGCCCGCGTTCTGGATTATCTGAAGTGGTTTCACTGCGCAGGCTGGGAGACCTGTCAGGAGGGCGTTGCAGTAGTCGAGTCGTGAGATGACTATTGCCTGAACCAGAAGTTGGGTAGCATCTTGAGTCAAGTAAGTCCTGATTTTCCATTATGTTGTAGAGTGCGAAACGGCATGACCGGGCGACTGAGGCAACATGATCTGAGAAGTTTAGTTGGTTGTCGAGAACAACTCCTAGATTTCTTGCAGTCCTGGTAGGTGAAACAGACAGGGAGTCAAATTTGATGTTGATGTCGTGGTGTATGGTAGGTTTAGCTGGGAGGACCAGCAGTTCAGTCTTTGAGAGGTTCAGCTGGAGGTGGTGTGCCTTCATCCATGTAGCTATGTCTGAGAGGCAATCCGAGATCCGTGCTGAAACCAAGGGGTCATCAGGTGGAAAGGACAGATATACAGTAGCTGTGTGTCGTCTGCATAGCAGTGGTATGAGAAGCCATGCGAACGGATAATCTGTCCCAAGGAGGTGGTGTAGATAGCAAAGAGATGGCACAGGCAGAGACTTGCCAAGTGCCATCTAGTGTCTTTGATGTAACAATAATTTCAATAAGACAGCTGTAGAGATCTCCTCTAATGGACGCTGGAGTGGTCACAATACAAAGCAAATCCTACTTGCTGTCCCACATTTTCCCAGAGCGCCCAGGGATGGATTACTGCACGGGCCTACCAGGCCCAGGGGCCCAAGGGGTCAGGGGGCCCTGAAGCCCAAGCCTTTGCATGGAATCATTGCCTCAATATCAACAAATCAGGATGTAGGCTATGAATCTGATTGAATAAAGTATTGGCAATCCCAAAAAAAAGTGGGGGGCCCTTAATACATCTGGGCCCAGGGGCCCAAAAGTTCATAATCTGCCCATGAGAGCACCGCTGTTGTTGTAGGCAGCTCACTGCGTCGGGATTAGTGTGTGCTTCACCTCACTGTGTGCTGAGTGTGTTTCACTAATTCACGGATTGGGATAAATGCAGAGACCAAATTTCCCTCACAGGATCAAAAAAGTATATATACTTATACTTACTTACTTATACACACTTCAACTAGTTGTTAATGAATGTTTTGGAATGTATTCCAACATTTAATCTCTGTCAAAAATTGATCAATAAATCCATCTACATAATATACATGAATTTTCACACATTTCCATTTTTCTAATTTCGATAGTCAATTTCTAATAATAATAATAATAATAATAATAATAATAATAAGTGTCCAATCCAGGAACATTTGACGGATAATTCCTTCTTTTGTTGTCATAAACATGCCATGCCATTTCTTCTAATTAGTCATACCATCTATTTCCTAATAGTTTTGTGGGTAACATCAAAACAGATAAGGTAACACACTTTTATATATGTATTTACCCTACCTGACAAATGCATAGAAATCCTATTTTATATGCATATTTTATGATTTTAGATTTTAGTCAGTTTCATGCAGTGCTGCACCACACATAACCTAACCTACTCAAAAGTGTTAAAATGATTACAGATGGGGAATAGGCTATCAGCTGACTGTTATCTTGTGTGCATTGAATCCCTGATTGGTTCCAAGTGCCATGATAACTGAGTAAAAGCCTTCTTTGTTTAAGTTGCCTTTAACCTGTAAATATTTCGCGTAAGAGCACCAGAACCTCTCTAGATCAGTGTTTTTCAACCTTTTTTGTGCCACGGCACACTTTTGACACTTAAAATGTCCCACGGCACACTAACATCCTGTGTGAAGAAAAAATAAACATACCATAGCCTAAAACTTCAAATACAGAGATATGGCCTTATTATGGCTTCTATGCAAGACCTGCTCAATAAAACAAGCACCCTCTGTTTCATTTGTAGGTGACTATATCTAATTTAATTGTTGTTATGAACTGGATATGTGATGATTCTGTGGATATGGGGCCCACGTTGTACAATGCCTGCATACCACAAATAGTGCAATCATACAATCAATGAGAGCATGTGGTTATACATTCTTTGATGCAACAGTTGCTTTTCTGGACCAGTGAGTGACATTTGGGTAATTTTCTGCGGCACACCTGATGATCTCTCACGGCACACTAGTGTGCCCCGGCACAGTGGTTGAAAAACACTGCTCTCACATTCCTGCCTGTCAGACAAAACTTTAATTGAGAGCACCTTTTCATTCACAACTTTTCTGATCACTGAAAACCCCAAACTTGATTTCCCACCCCCTTTTTCTAATTATTCTCTTGTCATTTCCCCATTCTCTTGTCTCTAAGTCTAATAGACTCGTTTTCTTGGCCAGCCTCTTAGGTGTGACGCATATTGTCACCTCAAAGGATGAGGCTGTCTTTCTAAAGACAACTTGCATATCGAATCCAAATGCTTCAGATACTAGCCCAAATGAGCCCTTTGGGTTTCTTTAAACAGCACAATGTATTTAAGACAATATATTTTAACATTATTTAAAATAGGATGTATTCGTATGTATACGACCTTTTCTGAGAGTTGTTCTTTGTTTGCATGTCGGAACCCCTCAGGTATCAAGCGGAACTTATATTCACAGAATTTGTTCCTGTGGGACTTTTTGATTACGCGCACACACTGACGGACGAACAGTGGAAAAGCATGGCGACTTACAGTGGTTGTTGATATGTAGGATTGAAATTGTTTCTATTTGGCGTGCATTAGTGTGTCTTTCTGTGTGGACCTGGTGGTCGAGTCCTTTTCTGAAAAGTCATGGCTTGCAGAACAGCATGTCAAATGTTACAGCGGCGTGAGTTTGCTCTTTTTGACGTTTAATAAGGGGTAGCAAGGGCTGTCAGTGGATAATGGCAACTAAAAGCCTAGCTAGCCAGATAACCTAGCTACCTGACCTTGGGTTCTAAAGTAGTGGGAAAAACTCAATGAGACCATGTTTGATAATCATAAGGAACTGTGTCTTACATAAAGACAAATCTATTGTTGATTGAAGTGAGGCTGTGACAGACGCTCGCTAGAGAAGTGACTTTGAATCCAAGTAGCTATATAGTAACGAATTGTGGGACCTGTGTTTTGTTACATAGTAATGACTGATGGACGTTACGCATCCTGATGTCACACTGAATGTCACGCTTTGTTGATGAATTGTTAGGTCTGGCGTCCAGTGCTGCGACTTCTGCTCGGCTGTCGTCGGCAGAGCTGCGGAGTCGACGCAGCTCCCTGTTTTCAGAGGAGCAGGCGCGTCAACGGGCGCTGTATCCACGCATAGAAAAGATTGAAGTTCAAATGCAGGGGCCAGGTCTACAAGGAACACTCCTGGTCATGAACAAAGGACTGTCCACACCTCATAGCTGTGCACGCCGTGAGTACAAAATACATTTTCTAAAGGTTTTTGCTTTGTTGCTTGTTGCTTTGAATTGTGATGCATCTTAAACCTAACCCTTTCTTCTCTGTGCCTTGCTCTTCCAGACTTGAGTGAATGGCATTTGGAGAGTGCAGTGCTGGCGCTTGTAGATGGGGAGGCATGGCCTCTTCACAAGCCTCTCACACGCTCCTGCGCCCTCACACTGCTCACCTTCAAAGATACCAACCCACTGTTAGCCAACCAGGTATCACACTCTCACTTCTCAGGGAATTGTGGTATTCTGTCTCTCTCTGGTATTTCCATGAAAGAGCATTATTAAGACCAAAATATGCATGGCTCCTGCAAACTTGAATTACCAGATGAAATAATTCCACTGTGAGCACGTTTTCATGCCGGGAATAAACAGTTTTGGATCAGTTTATTGCCCAAATTCAGTTTATGTCAATATTCTTTTTAACCTGTTTACATGCAAGTAGAATGTCACGTTTTGAGCATATTCCTGTTTACATAGCAATCAACCTTATTCCGAATAAATCAGCGACGCAGCCCACAAATAGGCTCCCAACATCATGACGTAAATCTTAGCTGGTGGAATTCCCTCTTTTGGCTGAATAATACAGTCTCTTCAGGGTCTTCCACCTGTATTTCACTTGTTCAGGTGTATGTCGATAGCCAGCCAAGTTTTAACAAATCTTTTTAAAAATGTCGCTATTACAACATTTTCTCCCGTCAATGAACTCCATGACATTTGTATGATTGCAAGACATAAGTTTGTCTCCTCGTCTTTCCAAAGGTGTACGCGTTGTTTCGCCATGATTAGGAAAGAGTGTGAGAGACAATTGGTTCATTTTATCCTAATTCTGTGCGAATTCAATATGACCCAATATTCCGTTTAAAACAGGCATATGTTAGGGTGTGCAATAGGTTTATTAGTAAACCGAATATGGCCTTTTTCGGTTTATTTCAATCAGAATAAGGTGTTTACAAGACTCAAGCATATTCGGTTTATTCCCAATAAACCGTTTATTGGCTGCATTAAACCAGGCTCGGTGAAAATGACTGGTGCAACTAAATTGCTGTCTGTTTTTCTGCCTTTCCCTGGGTCCCTGTATCGTTGTCTGTCTCTGCTTGCCCTGTGTCCCCTGTCTATCCATTTCTCTCTTTCTGACTGTAGGCCTATTGGAGGTCTTGTGCAGCCCTCCTTGGTCAGGTTCTTCAGAATGCCTTCAAGGATGATTTCACTGTCGAGCTTCTAAAGACTCCTGAAGTTCCAGGTATTCAACTACCCAACCGTTCAATGCATACACAAGTCACACAGACTTTTAGCATGAAACATTCTATAGAACTTCTGTTCTGAAAGATAATCCTTAAAGGAGAATTTAATTGTTTTTTCACATAGACCTTTGTTTCGTCATGGAGTACTGTTGTTAAAAACAAAATGAAAACAACCAGTTCTACCTAGCGCGAGTTGTTGAGGCAATGGCTAGAGCTGCCATGCAGCTACAGTGCTACACTCTGGGGGCATTAACATGGGAGGCATGAACATGGGAGGCATTAACAACATGGGGGCATGAACATGGGGGCTCATGAACATGAACCCAGAGTTTAGCAGTGTAGCTGCCTGGCAGCTTTAGCTGTTGGCTGCAACAACTCGAGCTAGAACCGATTGTTTTCTGTGTTTTTTGTACCGATAGTACTCTGTGACCTCGAGAAACAAATCACTGGAATTCTCCTTTAAATCTTCAATCATTAGAATTTGAATCTTTCTGATCTCATTAAAGGTCTTTGTATATCTTTCTTGACTCTCTGGTCCACTTTTTCCTGTAGTGACATCAGGAGCATTCTGCTGCGATGTAGTGTTGGACCCTCAGTTAGACTCGTGGACACCCGCAGAGGTTAGTGTGGAGACATGAAAAGACTTATTTGTATTTGGGCGAAATATTGTACGTGAAAACAAATCCATAAATGTAGGCCTACTCACTGAGATAAATGCACCCTTTTGCTGTCAGCAGTTACGGCTCCTACACACAGTTGCGTGCGTTGCAGTGCTGGAGACGCATCCCATTCACTTTACATGGGCTCACGTCATCCGTTGCCGAACTGAATTGTGGGTCCGTTGCGTCGCGTTTCTCCCGTCGTTCGCGTTGAAAAGTTCAGCTGTTGCTGCACCGACAGACGGCACCGGCCAATCAAGCCAATCAACAGACGGCACCAACCAATCAAATTACGATTATACTTCAAGTCATTTGCATAGCTACTGTCGGGAAAACCCACTGGCATGCGTTGACGGAACGCAACTGTGTGTAGAAGCCGTTATATTTGGCATGCTGTGCAACAGAGACAAGTAACCTAACACTTCCTCGTCTGTGTCTGTAGGAGGCGCTGCATTCTCTCACCCGTGATGCTCAGCAGCTTATCCATAGAGATCTGCCCTGGGAGCCCCTGGAAGTGGCGCCCCCTGTGGCTCTGGACATCTTTGCCCACAGCAGGTGAACGCCCCTCATTATTCATGGTGAAAGATTATCTTACACATTGTATATATATATATATATATTTATATAATATATATATATATTTTTTATTATAATTATTATTTTGTTCTTCTCTGGACTATTTGTTCTGCAGGTGTAAGCAGACAGAGGTGGAGGAATTGGCAGCTCATAGCACCAGTGGCACAGTAAGCATTTACCGGTGAGTTAAACAGCTCATAGCACCAGTGGCACAGTAAGCATTTACCGGTGAGTTAAACAGCTCATAGCACCAGTGGCACAGTAAGCATTTACAGGTGAGTTAAACAGCTCATAGCACCAGTGGCACAGTAAGCATTTACAGGGGAGTTAAACAGCTCATAGCACCAGTGGCACAGTAAGCATTTACAAGTGAGTTAAACAGCTCATAGCACCAGTGGCACAGTAAGCATTTACAGGGGAGTTAAACAGCTCATAGCACCAGTGGCACAGTAAGCATTTACAAGTGAGTTAAACAGCTCATAGCACCAGTGGCACAGTAAGCATTTACAGGGGAGTTAAACAGCTCATAGCACCAGTGGCACAGTAAGCATTTACAAGTGAGTTAAACAGCTCATAGCACCAGTGGCACAGTAAGCATTTACAAGTGAGTTAAACAGCTCATAGCACCAGTGGCACAGTAAGTCAAAGTCAGAGTCAATGTTCTTATCTCAAAGAAGGGACATTCAGGTGGTCAAGGTGCAGAGATACACACATTAAACATATATAAACATACAGATAGATGAATACACAAATATGCAGACCTTCACCCCTCCCAGGGCGTCCGCAGGGTTTTAAAAAGTATAAAAGTTAGTAAATCAACTTAGCAGAAATTAAGGCCATTAAAATGTAGTAATCGTGATTTTACGAGGTATTAAATTTCGTACCTATTTTTCAAACAATGAATATCCAAATCGCCCCAAAATCTTGACTTGATCAAATTGACTTGAATTTCCCCTGGGGATCAATAAAGTATCTATCTATCTATCTATCTAGTAGGCTAGCCTAATATCACGGGCAAAGTAATAACTTTCACTTGCACATTGTTAAGGTACAACACCCAGTCATCTTGAAATTGTCAGCAACTAAGTTCAAATCCTCGCAGACCCTCTCATTCTTCAGGATATCTACAAAGAGGTTACGTTAGATAATCAATCGCAACACTCTGATTCAGAAAAGCCTGCGTAGCCCAAGCGAGTCGGTGCATGGTAACAGTCACGTCTCTTGACAATGAACGCTATTATTCACGTCTTAGTTAGCATGAGAGCAGACATTTAAGTTAAACAAACTGCTTACACATGATGTTTATTTGTGAATTAGTGTTCAGAACATGTACTAAGTGAAATAGGCACTTTTGTATGTTTGGCCTACGGTTTTGCCACAGTTTTTGCCGAGGCAGTGCGTCAAAATAAAAGTTCCTGGAAACTTTAGTGTCTTTAGGCCGATGACAGTTCAAAATAAAAGTCCCTTGGCAGTTTGTACACACACAGGGCAATTTGTGCGCTATAAGTGGTATAATAGACTCTGAAATTTGCCTCCAAAAAGGATCCAAAGCTGTAATCGTTGCCCATATAAGGAGATCCTGGAGATAACCGAAGCTAACTAGTTATTGTAAGTTGCACTGCAAGTTAGCTCCCATTTAGCAAATATCAAAGTTCCCCATCTTGATGTACAAAAAATCGCAAAACCCACTCAAAGTCAGATGACAAAAGTGTGCAATGTAAAATGTCTAGTTTAGTATAAGTATATATACTCTTTTGATCCCGTGAGGGAAATTTGGTCTCTGCATTTATCCCAATCCGTGAATTAGTGAAACACACTTAGCACACAGTGAACACACAGTGAGGTGAAGCACACACTAATCCCGGTGCAGTGAGCTGGCTGCAACAACAGCGGCGCTCGGGGAGCAGTGAGGGGTTTGGTGCCTTGCTCAAGGACACTTCAGCCGTGCCTACTGGTCGGGGTTCAAACCGGCAACCCTCCGGTTACAAGTCCGAAGGGCTAACCAGTAGGCCACGGCTGCCGCATTTCAGACTTCTTTGTCACCGTGAGAGTTTTAACGGGTGTGATTATTCGAAATCCCCATGTTATTTTTCCATAGGAAAATATTGTATTTACCCATATATCCTTATGTGGGCAAAGATAATAGCTTTTTTGTAGGCGAACTTCAGAGTCTATACTAATAGGATCCGATTGAATAGGATCAGATGGGTATGAACTGAAATTCAAAACAATTAATGTCATACCCCCTGATCAATATATTACAGTTTTTCTTCGTTTTGGTGCTTTTCTCACATCACTATTAACATTTGCACAGCATTTCTCAAAACAATTATTGCAAACTGCAAAACCTAGTGGATAACCTGCAAAAGCACGTCACTTGCTCAAAATGGATAGTCCATTCCTCAAAAGCAAGTCTTCATGTCAATGAAGCTGCCAGTGTCATCAAAATGATAAGTCTTGACACCATCGTTTATGAACAAGATAGTCAAATGGCATTGTCATGTTTTCATTATGACAGTTTATTCTCTCAGTGTTTTTCAATGCAAAACAAAAGGACAGAACTCTGTGACACTACCTGAACATGCTCAAGACAGCACTATACACTACTTGTACAGCCATTTGAAATCAACAGTAAAGTTACACATTTCTGTAGTTAGGCGAGTAAGTGAGTACAAGACACTGAATACATACGTTTCACATTTTTACTGTATATGATCTTTGCAATTCTACAGCATTGTGACAGAATTTGATAATTAGTTCAACAATTTTGTATGTCAAGCAATGAAATGAAGACTATTAGTTTCATTGGGAATGACTATTCAGCATCCATAAGTATAGTTCATTTTGACTGACATGACATAAGCATAAGTTATAAAACAGCAGAGAATTGTATGAAAGCAACTGATACATGTCCAAAAGCATTTGCAATTTGTTCAGAGGAAGGAGAAATTGCTAATATGATGTGCACAAATGACTAAATGTTGTGGAGGTTGATCTATTACTTATGAAAATGTTCATTCTGATCTGAGAAAAGCATCAAAGCGACTGAGAAAAACTGTAAAATAACAGTTTCAAAATTGGCTAAGACAGCTTTCACCAATGAAAATCACTGTGGTTTTTTTAGAAGGTAATAAAAAATTATTAAAAGGTATTGAATTTCACCTTAGGATTTCTGTATATACCGTGCCCACACACACACACACACACACACACACACACACACTTGAATTCTCCGCAGACAATAAATTTGCCTAAACATTCATCCAGTGCAATATAATATAATATTAATATATAATATAATATTGCACTGCATATATTGCTAGTATTGCTGGTGCACTGTCCTTGAATTTGTTTTTATCATTATTGCACAATGAAGAGGTTATGATGACTACTTCATGTTTTTATGATGACTACTTCATGTTTTTTTTTTTTTTTTTTTTCATACTTCATACAACTTTTTTTCTTCATGATGACTGTTCTTCTTCATGATGGCTGTTCTTCATCTGTCATTGATTCAGTGTGATAGGAGTTTTTGTTTGGCTTATTGTGGTGATGGGATATGAGACTTTTCCTTAGGTGGCATCTACTTAGTGATCCTTGTTTGACTTCTATCCACTTTGTAGATGTGGAGACCACGTTACGTTGAGTGGAGGCCCCCTAGTGGCCAGAACAGGACTGTGCATGCAGTATGAGGTGACGGCTCTGCACAGCCTTGGCCAGGGAGCCTGGGGTCTCCATCGCAGGGCGCAGGGCCTCTCCCTCCCCCAGCAACTACAGGTACTACACAGAGATGTGTTCTCCCTTTGGTCTGGAACTGCCTCCACACACACACACACACACACCATGTGGACATGTGCTCTGAGTCCGTTTGATGGTCTGGAACGGCCCCCACACATCAGATAAATTTATTTGGATAGTCAAAGGTAGAGACGCCTACTCAGTGGGCGTTTTTTTTTTTTATTTATTTATTTACTTACTTACTTTTCTCTGAAACCTGCACTTTACCCAACAAAGGTGCTTTACATAAGCTGTGGGCTATGAATATGGTGTATGGCATTAGAACATTGATAGAGCTTTTGAGAATACATTGGCGCTAAATAACAGTTCTTTATTAATGGTTACAATTACTGATAAATTAATTCTCAAAAATCCTCAAGATCTGAATTGTTTCTGCATTGTACAGTCTATCTCAACTGAGATGTACAGTATGTGCATGCATTAAGTCTCATTAATTAAAATTACGATTTTTTTTTTATTGTAAGATTTTTTTTATATATATATAGTAAGCGCTTGTATTTGTTATAGTAAACGCTTGTATATGTTATCCATCACAGTATTTCTGTGGATAGTATGAAAGGTTCAACCCACTTGTTTGTTATTCCAGGCTCATCACACAGTTTGGAGGAAGCTGCGAAAGAGGGCGATGAAACTGGTAGGAGAGCACACCAGGCGCCACAGCTGCACACACTCAGTTCCCGATCTCATGCTCGTCGCCCGTTACCTTGGTGAATGATGATCATTCATTCTTGCTCCTTTTTTACTGGTTGCTTTTCAGGTAGAGGTAACACCGTCCTCAGCCAATCCGACTGCTGCACTTCCTTCTGAATCCAGTCATCTGCAGGATCCAGCTCTTCCTATCCATCAGTGACACTCACACACACACACACACACACACACACACACACACACCATAATCTCCAGACCCAAAATTGTTTAGTGTCTTGTCCTTAAATAAATATTTGAAATCTGTGTGTATACCAAGGAGTTTTATTGCTGGTCTTTTTTGCTGAGGAAAAATAATATAACATTGAATGGGTGGGAGGAGAATTTGTGAGTAACCTGCAAGATTACACCCCGTACCGAAACCTTTTTCAGTGGGTTTGTGATTGGTTTTCTTATGTTGTAGGTCATGCTGGTGGAATCATGATTATCAGTGTTGTTGGAACCATCACATAACACTGTCTGGCCTTGCACCTGCTGAGTTCTTGCTAAATATATGTAAAAACCTGACAAGATAAAACAAACTGTGTAAACACGGCCCTGCTGTTGAGTCTGCCTTTAACTGGTCAGCTGGGGTTGTGTGTGAGAAAGTGGAAGGTGAGAAGGTTTGTGTGTGGTGATCGGTCAGCAGTTTTCCCGTGGCTAAGACAAAGGCCATGTTGTGTGTGTGTGTGTGTGTCGGGGTCGCGACAGCTGGTGTGTCTGTGGCATGACGACAGGTGCTGAGAAGACAGTGATGTTGAAAGAATGCGAGAGAGTGCCTTGAATGACACTCATGCTGCCGTAGACAGGTTGTGGTGGCTAAAAATACTCCTCCCCGTCAAGATTGAAGAAAAGCGTGAGCGAGCAGGCCTATTCATTGCGCATTTTAGGCTTCACAAGAGATGTGCATCGATGAGATATACATAGCTCTGTTTTTTTTTTTCAATCGTGAGCTGATCTTTATTGTGAAAATATTCAGGATGGGATATGAATCTTTTGAATTCAGAAATAAATACGTGTTTTAGAAGCAGAGATAGGAAGAAACACCTGTCGCCATAACTCAAATTGGTTGGGTGCAACAAACTGCAAAGTGTGGACACACCCCGTCCTCCCTCAAGACAAATGCACACTGACTGCCTCCCCTTCAGGCTCGATCCGATTGAGATATTTGAGTCCGTGCCCGAACAGACCACCGGAGTAAAATTCCTTTTCTATTGCCAAACTTTTTCAAATATGTCGTCAATTTCATGGTCGTAGCCAACTATGTGGTGAATGTAGGTTTCTTTGAACAGAGTTGGGCGATTAAAGGCCAATTGTGACCGAGAAAACCCTTAACTGGCATGAAAAAAAATAAATCGCAATAAGTAGCCTACAAAATTGAGCGGAAGCCACACAATTGCCCAGTCTTTTACAAGAGTAATCCTACATTTTCCGTGGGTAGCCTACTGCCACAACACCATTCGAGTTGACGTTGTTGAAGCTCAGAGTAGACAACAGCCTAAAGCATATTATGACAATAAGCTAGTTATCCTTGGAAATGTACCTACATATTCAATTAAATCAGTTATTTATTAACTATAGGCCTACGCAGTATAGCCTAGGCTGAAATTGCATCAGCATTAATATGAAGTCACTAAATGATTACCATAACACAGATGGGTAAGATACATAACGCTGTTTATCGTGCCACACACCGCTGGCACACACACCAGAGCGCGTCTGCGTTTCTACACCCACACACACACACACACACACACACAGTCGGGTCAGGGGGGAGGGTGAAGAAGAGGGTGACGGCTAGTGAACCGCGGAGGGAGGATAGTCGTATCATTCAACAAGCAGTGTGCGCAAGCCTTGATAACGGATTCCCGGTGGGTACAAAACCGGCTATCATAAACAGTAACTCCCGGTGAGTCGTCAAAGAAGTTTACGAGTAGAGAGCAGGGAATTCTGTAGAAGTTCAAATTCATGATAGGAGTTTGTGGACCAACCGACGACCGTTGCGCGTATAAACCGAAGACAGGACACTCAACATTCCGCTGTCAGCATGGAGCATTTGTTCACGTCCCCACTTGTGTTTGTCATTCTTTTACAGAGTAAGTAGTTTACACCTTAGTTTTCTTACTGTCAGTTTTCTTAGAGGTTGTTGTAGCCTAGTGTGCGTGTCCGATGTCATCAGGGCACGTTCAGTGAGCAGGAAAAAGTGCATTTTTTGTTGGTTGTTTATATGCTACCGTGTTGACATTTAGAATGTTGCGTGGCTGTTGAATAAATTAGATTAAGTCTGACTAAAGTCATGCATAATTAAACTATTGTTCAAAGCATTTCCCAGTCTACAATGTTTGATTAAACGAGACCGTCGAATTAGTGTGAATGTGGGTAGGCTATTTAGTGAGCTATGTTGTAAGGTTAATTACTGATAACTATACTATTGAGAATAAAATGTGTTTTTGTTTCGAGATGGGAAGACAATAGCCTACAGCCTGCTTTTCAGTCATGTGCGCGTCTGCTTTTAAAAAACAGCACACGCGCCCTCTTGATTCGACTGTGCGGTCATGACGGAGTGGTCTAATGCTAGAAATAGAGAGGATTACCTACTCATTGAAATGGGCGTTCAGTGACTGGATCCTTGATCTAACTTTGGGTCAGCTTAGCGTTAGCAGTGAGCACTGGTTAAGGGTGACACCTGTGGGGCTGGGGCAGGTATAGGCTACTTGCCAGTGGTCAAAGGTGCAGGTGAAAGCAGGCTATTTGTAGTGGGCTCTTTGTGCTCTAGGTCATTCAAACTCTCACTCATCCTGTGTTGGATCAGCTGTTCCCACCTGTTGTTTTCAGATTGACTGGAAGATACCCATCACAAGAGGATAAAACAGTGATGGAGGCTAGCTCACATAGGCATCCCAATACAAGAATATAACTAAAGAATATTCCTTATATTACTTATTTGACTCAAGGTCACATCTTTCTTTCTCTCTCTCTCTCTCTCTCTCTCTCTCTCCTCTTACACCCACACACACATGCACACACACACACACACACACACACACACTGTTGCTCAGTGGGGTTTGCAATTCTGCAAAAATGTCATTCATGTGTCCTTTTTCATTGATTGTTCTATGTGCCTTGACAGTAGTGTGTGGTGACAGGTTTGAAAATACACATGTCATTGCTGATGGTGTAACCAAATTGTGTGTGTGTGTGTGTGTGTGTGTGTGTGTGAGAGAGAGAGAGAGAGAGAGAGAGAGAAACAGAGAGGGAGGGGATGAGTTGGTCTAAGGGCAAGGGTGGTTGTTTTGCTTGTTTTCATTTGTTTGGTGTTTTTGGGACCCCCTCGAAAACGAGATGTCTCATCTCAAGGGGTTATCCCTTAATAAAGAAATTGAAAATTCATGGGGATTGAGCAGCTTCTGATACTCAGACCAACTTGTTGGGTCCAATCAGAATGTTTCAAGAGTTTTTATTATCTGTGCAATATTGGTGATTTGCTCTCTCTCTCTCTCTCTCTCTGTGTGTGTGTGTGTGTGTGCGTGCATGCGTGTGTGTGCATGCGTGTGTGTGTGTGAGTGTGATGACTTTGTAGGGCTCTGCGGGGGGAAGGTGGGGCTCTATGGCCCTGGTCAGACACTCGGCAGAGAGAGCCAGCTGTTGCCCCAGAGCAGGGCAGGGTTACGCTTATACAGAGAGCCTTTGTTCTCACACACACACACACACACACACACACACACACACACACACACACACACACACCCTCGGATATATTCGCACTCTTACATATGTCCACATTCAACCATCAACACCCTCGTGTACACACACAGACTGAGCGATCCCCGTGTTACGGTCGTAAAGCACCATAAACTCCATGCTCTAAGGACACTTGTAGAACCAGGCTCAATTCATTTCAATTTGACGCTGCCAAAGGAGGTTACAGCTGAACTCCTCTTCATCCACAGCCTTTGAAATGTGCCGGCTTCTTTATTGTTTGTGCTTCCCCCCTTCATAGAAAGGATATTCTGATTTGACATCAGTGCCCTTGTGTGTGTGTGTGTGTGTGTGTCTGAGTCAGGGTGCTAGTTTGGGTTGATGATGCTGATGGTATGTGAGGGGGAGTGAGGAGTGAGTTTAAACACGGCACGTTGTGCGCACGTTAGGGTTGTTGCTTCTTATCGCTTTAACACGGCTCCCATAGCTGCCGTGTGCCAAAGAATACACAGTGTGTCCGTTCAGAGCGTCCCCTCCATCTTCTGCCTGATGCCAGAACACTGCTCTCTTTCTTCTTTTTCTTCTCTCCCTCTCTAGCTCTCTCTTTCCCTCTCTCTCTCTCTTTCTCCCTCTTTCTCTCTCCCTCTCTCTCTTTCCCTCCCTCTCTCTCTTTCCCTCTCTCTCTTTCCCTTTCTCTCTTTCTTTTCCTCTATTTCTCTCTTTCTCCCTCTCTTTCCCTCTATTTCTCTCTCTTTCTCCCTCTCTTTCCCTTTCTCTCTCTCTTTCCCTCTATTTCTCTCTCTTTCTTTCTCCCTCTCTCTCTTTCCCTTTCTCTCTCTCTCTCCCTCTCTCTCTCTCTCTTTCCCTTTCTCTCTCTCTCTCTCTCCCTCCCTCTCTCTTCTCCCCTACTCCCATCCTTAGGCTACCAAGGCCATGGCCCAACACACAGCTGGCTGATAACGCTGTTGAGACTAGCTCAGCAAAACGCAGCCAGAAAAGCTCCGATATCTGTTACAAGGCCACTACATTGTAATAACAGACAAGACAATCAGGACAGTTACCAACACTGTAGATGGAGCCAGGGACTGTACATTTGATCCCTGTGTGTGTGTGTGTGTGTGTGTGTGTGTGTGTGTTTGCCAGCGCGCCTTTTACAGTGTCATTGTTGTCAGCAGTTGTTACTTGAGATCAAATGCACTATAATGTTGCTATACTAATATAATAGTTATAATATTATATGATATTATAATAGTTATAAAGTAATCTAACAGGCAAGTAATCCTCACTCACGAAAGGGGAAAACGCAGCACGTGTTTTGAGAGCATTTTGTGTTTTCCATGTTCATTACGGTGTTTTGCTTGTGCTGTTGTCATAAAGCACAGCCGTTTGTGCTAGTCGCGGTGTGGGGGACACACTTGCTTGATGCTAGTTGAGGCTGAAAAAAAACCACTTGTTTTATTTTGATGGCATACTGTCACCGGATAGATGTGTTTACCAGCTAAGACGATGTTTGATGTTGATTTGTGAGTAGTGAGTCCTAAAGCAGGAAGGTAACCCAAAATCCAAACAAGATAAGATTCACTTCCTCAGGATAAAACATCAGTTTTCCTGGAATTCTGTAATGAGTGCACACAGCAATTACACATACACCCACACACAGAAAGAGGGAGGGAGGAAGAGAGAGAGAGAGAGAGGGAAAGGGAGGAAGAGAGAGAGGGAGAGGGAGGGAGGGAGGGGGTCACATTTACATGTTGACACACATACTGTATTTTGTAAGTCCACAAGGCAGTCAAATGACTGAAATGCTTTGTGGCCTATGAAGTGTGTTGTAACCTCTTCCCTTCAGAAGATTACTCTACCTCTGGCCCATTAGTGATACAGACATAAACACATCCCTACATGGAGGACTGTTATCAAGGCAACCTGAAACAGGATGGACATCAACAATGGAGCTCGCCTACCAATCAGCATGGGGAAGGGCTGCTCCCATTTCCTGTTCCTGGCAGGAAGTCAGAGTTAAACTTGAGTCACAGACGGCTGCGCTCGCTCACCAGTGCCCACTGATGTCATCCGCAGTGGGTCAGCGCCGCACTCAGGAAGCAGGGCCCCGCGGGTCACCTTTGTTGCTATCGGCCAGAGTCGGAGTTCCCCGGCTCCCTCGGCGCACTTCAAAGGATGTCGATAGTGTGATAGATAACCTGTGGCAGATCGAGCATGTTGTCCATAAACTAGTCAGAAGTATTCAGATCTATCAGTCTGTAAGATATTACTGTCCTTTCACAGACGTGGCTTAAACCTATGGGAGGTCAAGCATGTAAGTGTCTTTCATTGAAAACTGGCAAAACTTACATGACTATAAATGCAGATTTACTCCTTCTGAACCATAGTGGGGTTCGATGCAAGAGCACATACATACAACATGAAACTCTTTGAGATGTCTGGAAGGCCACAGTTTGTCTAAGCTGGTCATGATAGGTAAATAATAATCCTCTTCACTTTTTTTCTCTCTCTCCCCTCTTCTCTCTCTCTTTCTCTCCTAGTCGTCCCCTCTGTGCCAGTGTCGGTGTTCACCACTGCACCTATCGTAGAGGTTCGTGAGAACAAAGGTGAGTCCGATAAGTGGCTCTGTATCATCCCTTTTTGTTGGTGTCATTTGTGACGGTCATGTCTGTATGTCCTTCCAGAGAGCTGTTGTTGGTGTCGTATGTGATGGTCATTTCTGTCTATGTCCTTCCAGAGAGCTGTTGGTGCCGTATTTTACGGTCATGTATGTCTCTGTCCTTCCAGATGCAGAGCTGTCGTGTGAGTTTAAAACGGAGAGAGATGAACACCCTCGGATTGAATGGAAGAAGACCAGAGGAACGCGCTCTTCTTCTCCAGACTTTGTCTACTTTGAGGGAGAGTTCCGAAGTAATTGCCATCTGAAATCATTTCTCCAACCGCTGTGTGTGGGGTGGTGGTAGCGTAGTGGTTAATGAGCTGGGCTAGTATGCAGTAGTCTGAAAAGTTGTAGGTTCAGTACCCAGCTTCCACCGTTGTGCCCTTGATCAAGGCACTTAACACCAAGTTGCTTAAGGACAATGACCCTTGTAATATAACTGACATATGTAGCCTACAGTAAAGGCCCATTCACACCAAGAACGATAACGATAGCGATAAATAAATATTGTTGTCGTTAATATTAATGACGACGTTCACACATAAACTATAACGATAACGACATGAAGAACGATATCGTTGGGGATCACTTTCAGAGCGATTTTCAGAACGATAAAAAGCTAATAGCCAATCAGAACCCATCGAATTTTAACCGTCACATTTATTAACACAAGGAGAGACTTATCGTTGTTCAGTGTGAACACTTTTATCGTTATGGTTATAGTTATCGTTATTGTTCTTGGTGTGAATAGGCCTTTAGTCACTTTGGATAAAAAACGTCTGATAAATGTATATGTGTGTCCGTCACTCTCATTCTCCGTGTCCCTCTTTCTGTCTCAGAGAGTTTTAAGGGCCGGGCTCACATGGATGGGGCGACAATAAAACTGAAGCGGGTGACTCAGGAGGATGCGGGGGAGTACCGCTGTGAAGTCAGCGCTGCCACAGACACTGTTCAGCTGGGAGAGGCCAACATCACCATTATAGTGTTAGGTACCGTGGAGTGTGCTAGTGTGAGTGTGAGTGTGTGTGTGTGTGTTTGTATGTGTGAGGGAACATTGGGGGAATATGATAGCAGATCTGAAATGAATACCTCTCAAATTATCACTTTGTTGCTTGCTCTATCTCTCTGTCTCTCTCTCCTCTCTTTCTCTCCTCTCTCGCTCTCAATTCAATTCAATTTTCAATTCAAGGTTGCTTTATTAGCATGACTGTACAGTGTTGCCAAAGCACAAGCAAAACAGCATAGCAATTTTTACAGTAACAATTAGAACATCATTGACTCTCGGTCTCTCTCTCTCTCTCTCTCCTCGCCATGGTGGTTGTGGTTGTGTTGGTTGCGGTGGCAGTGCCCCCCCAGACCCCCTCGTGTGAGATCCCAAGCAGGGTGCTGACTGGCGCGGTGGTGGAGATGCACTGCAGGGAACCCCACGGCGTGCCCGCGGCCACCTACACCTGGTACAAAGACAACAAGGCCCTGCGTCCCTCATTCAACGCCACCTACACCATCAACCCCCACACTGGTGTGCTGGTAAGAGAGAGTCATACAGTATACAGTGAACACACACACACACACACACACACACACACACACACACACACAAAACTCTCCCACTCACAACACATACACAATACCAAAAACCCAACACTACACACACCACCCAACACACAGCTGATAGAACCACACACATACACTACCATGTCTATATCAAACACACACACACACACACACACACACACACATACATTTTAATGTTTTTATTAGGATATTTTTTGAAGAATTACTGATCCACACAAATGTATGGAAGTATATTACAGGTTTAGACAGGCCTGGTCAAACACAGAATGCTTTGTGCTACTTTTTGCACTAGTGTTTAGGGGTAGACATGGCATCATCTCTAAATGGATACACTACCTAATATTGCAGAAATGGAGCATTGCTTTGCTAGGGTTTTAGCATCTGACTTGCTTTGTCCACATGGTGGTTGCACACACACACACACACACACACACACCCTAACACATAGAGTTGTTTAACTCAAATATGTTCCTGTCCATACCAACTGGTGTATCCTGCTGTTAAACATGTTTGCAGATGTTTACATCTGTCACAAAGGCAGACACTGGGCAGTACCACTGTGAGGCGCGGAATAAGGCAGGACCGCCCAAAAGCTGCGAGGGAGTCCACGTGAAAATAGGTGAGTCAGAGGGAGTGCGTGTGAGAGACAAATTTTTATAGAAATTCTCTTTCTCTGCACATACCCCACACGTCTCTCTATGTGTGCTTTTGTACCACAGAGAGAGCAGATAGCTGCTTAAGAGCAAGTTTTAAAGGCAGTCTCTCTCTCTCTGTCTCTCTCTCTCGCTCTCTCTCTCACTCTCATTCTCTCTCTCGCTCTCTCTCTCACTCTCTCTCTCTCTTACTCACTCTCTCTGTCTCTCTTTCTTTGTGTACATGTACACGTCTCTCTCTATGTATGGTTTTTGTACCACAGAGAGAGCAGATAGCTGCTTAAGAGCAGGTTTTAAAGGCAGTCTCTCTCTCTCTCTCTCGCTCTCTCTCTCACTTTCTCTCTCTCTCTCTCTCTTACTCACACTCTCTCTCTCTCTCTGTCTCTCTCTCTTTGTGTACATGTACACGTCTCTCTCTATGTATGCTTTTGTACCACAGAGAGAGCAGATAACTGCCTTCCAAGAATAGTGAAGTAGCCTACTCAGGAAAAGGAGAAAGTTCACCATGCCGGCAACGGAATAAACATTGTGTTTTTAGTTTACTGGTACAAGACAAAGCTCCATTGTTTTTGGTCCATTGTATTCCAGTGAGCTATATATGACATTAACGAGTCATGGTGGAATTCCCTTTAAAATTGTATATATAGCGAGATGAACCCATGGGAATGACCAGAAAAGAATAACATCAGGAAACAGCTGTACAAGAGAACGCAAACAAATGAATACAAACTGGAACCGTAACAAAATTAGCACGGTCTGCTCTATTCCTGCCTGTATTCCTTACTAACCATTCTAAAATCTCTCTCTCTCTCATCTTTATCTCTCTCTCTTGTAGATGATCTAAATGTCCCAGCGATCATAGCAGGAGTGGTGGTGGTCTGTCTGGTTATTGCTCTCTGTGTCTTTGGAGCGTGCTATGCTCATAGGCATGGCTTTTTCAGCAGTGAGTATTTGTTTCAATACCTTTCCTCGCACCACATTCGGCACTGCAAAGCAAGTTTATTTATATAGCACATTTCATACGCATGTGATCCCGTGAGGGAAATTTGGTCTCTGCATTTATCCCAATCTGTGAATTAGTGAAACACACTGCACACAGTGAACACACAGTGAGGTGAAGCACACACACTAATCCCGGCGCAGTGAGCTGCCTGCAACAACTGCGGCGCTCGGGGAACCGGCAACCCTCCGGTTACAAGTCCGAAGCGCTAACCAGTAGGCCACAGCTGCCCCCACATAGTAATAGTTAAAAGTTAATAGTAATAGTTAAATAGTTTAACAAAATAATAATTTAAAAAACATAAAAGACACAAAGTAGAACTTCTGGCAACCTTGTGTCGCTCATCTCTTCAGCACTAACAGCAACACAGTTGACACTGATAAAGGATAAGACTCATGAGACAAGACAAGACTAGATAAGACTCATGAGACAAGACGAGACTATAGATAAGACTCATGAGACAAGACAAGACTAGATAAGACTCACAAGACAAGACGTGACTATAGATAAGACTCATGAGACAAGACAAGACTATACTGTAGATAAGACTCATGAGACAAGACAAGACTAGATAAGACTCATGAGACAAGAATAGACTATAGATAAGAATCATGAGACAAGACTAGATAAGACTCATGAGACAAGACAAGACTAGATAAGACTCGTGTCTTTTGGTGATGCAGTAAGTGCTGTCAAAGCTTTATTTTATATTTTAGTCCAGCCTAAACCCCAGAACTGTTTAGTACAAAGCCCAGGTGCCTCGTGAGAATGTCAGCTCTGCTCATCTATCTCTCACATGTCTTCATATCCACACTGAAGTTGATTTTAAGATGATGTTAGTACTAGTTACTTATATGCATCCAAAACTAATAAATTGTCAGTGTTTTTTGAACATCAAGGAATTGTTTTTCATGGATCCTCTTTTCTTTGTTTGTATGTACAGGACACAGAGGAAGGTAATTAATGTTGCACCGCCTCCACATATGCCATGACGTGCTCTTTCGTACTAAGCTTTGAAATACTACATTTTGTTGTGTGTGTGTGTGTGTGTCTATGTGGTTTATGGCAGTTAAACTAGATGAGTACACAAACTGTTTGTAGGACTTGGATGATTATCCTGACAAGGATTCCTATGTGCCCATTAACAAATGTCATAATCTGCTGACTTACCATCCTGTCATAGACTCAAATTTAATTTGTTTCTACTCACAGTCAAAATACTAGAGCTGACAGGGCAGCTTATCTGGTTGTCCCTTGTCCCGTTTGGGCTCGTTTGATCCTTGCATGGTGTGCACAGAAACAATTTTTTCAACCCCCCGTCACAACTTCTGACTTTCCCAAACCAACATGGCCCCTTCTTACAGGTCATTCTGGATCACCCAGTGCCAGGGCGCCGCCCACATCAGCAGGCAGAACCTCAACAGAACTGAAGATATGTGAGTCAGAGACAGAGAACACGAGCCCAGTTGCAGCTCAGAACACAAATCCAGCTGCAGCTCTAGGCCTGTTACTGGTGTGATGGTGCAAGGACACTGAGCAGACATCAGCAGGGAACTGTTTGCTGCTTGCTTCAGTCTCGGGTTGAAGCACGAGGTGGATTCCACTGTGCTGTGCTCATATGCCCAAAATGGCTTTGAGTTGTCCTGTGCAGTTTCATTTATCAGTTGAGTTGTATATGGCTCTTCAGTTCGCTCTGAAAACCTTCCCCTTACTTTCACAGCGGTCAGTGTTTCCCCTTAACGGGCATATAGAACAAATATAAAGAAGTCGAAGTGTGTTAAAGGGTGTCTGTGGGTGTATTTAAGTGCATCCTTAAATCAGATGAAGTCCAGAAACCACACACACACACACACACAGACTCAGGCAAGTAAACCTTGTGTTCTTCAAACTGCTATAAGTAATAAATGAATTCCTCTCTCTCTCCCTTTTACAGGAACACACGGTACAGCCCCCCTCCTGAAGAGGTGCGCCATTTCTCTTTTCTCTTCAGTCGTGTGTTCACTTCTCTCACAGCCCCATGTAGTTTGGTTGTATAGCAACAAGGCATCTGGGACATGGGTTGTTATGGTTAGCAGAACTGAAAATGTACTACTTACTACTTGGCTTCATTTTTCATTTTTAACCTTTTCAGAAACAGCAGGACTTCAAGCACACTCACTCTTTCATGCTGTAATGGAGCCAATGCCTTCAAGCGAGGATAAACTCACTCAGTCGCTCACTCACATCCGTATTGTACGGAGGTTTATCGTACGGAAGGATCCACAGATTCGGTGCCAGCGTACGTAGATGGACATCAAAAGTGGCCAAAAGATTTTTGAACTCATCAATTCCACTTGTGTGGCTTTTTTTTTCTTACTTCTCCACTGGCCAAACACATGGTAATGTGTCTTACACTCCTTAACGCCCTCTAGTGGTGGCCAGTCCTTCGTTCAGAAAGACTTGAAAAGTGCATACAGGTGCCATACTTTTGAGGATCTCGCTTCTCTGCCAGTGTACATACAGTGCAAATAGATGGAGCGGAGTGATGCTCCACACAGCTTAAATTAATAACAGCTTTCAGTGAACACATTCATGGTGCCTTAGTTTGTCTGGAGTGGTCTGTGTATCAGTTATGTAAATAATTGTGAGTTTCTTTGCCATAAAGAGAATTTGTATGCTATTTTTCTTTGGAGATTTGTATGGATGTGTGAATGTAAGGATTGTTTTGTTTGTTTGTTTGTTTCTGCACACTATTGTTGTTATTAAAGGATTTTGTAAAAACATGCACACTTTTTGCTGTCTTTCGAATAGCCAAGAAAAATGAATCTGAATCCAAGTTTGCCACATTTTACACACACACACACACACACACACCAGACACACACAAAAGACAATGACACCACCAACCTTGTTCTCAAGATCATTTATTAAATATTCAACTGGTTAATGTTGGAACAGAAAGAAACCGGAACGAGTAGTGCAGAGTGGACAGACTTTACTTGGCAACCTCATCCAGTTTGGGTTCTGTGGAGGCAAGAGAGTGGGGAGGGTGGTGTGAGCAAAATGAAGCATTTACAAGGTTGGAGGTGTGTAGTGGTGAAACATGCAGTTGTGAGCATTAAAGGAGGTGTATGCTCCAACAATCTGTTCCGTCAACAGTCGGAGGAATTGATACTGTACTTCACAACATCATAACAGATTCTTTGAAATAAGCTTAACAAAAGGTCCATTAACACATGGAATGTGTTTCCAAAACAGTTCCCAAAGAGTTCAAGATATTACTTTAGAAGATGAGATTTCTGCATTTCCCAGAAAGCCCCTATTTCTGGCGTGGCCTGTATTCCACTGACTGACAGGAGTAGCTGTCATTTTCACCACACACCACCACAAGCAACTTTTAATTTCAACCATGTTAAATTATTTAACCAAAGGCTTACAGATCAGTCTCTGAAATATACAGAAGCGTTCATTCATTCATGTGGCAGTTGATCAAAGCCCCCAACGTGTATTTACAATTATCCTACATCTAATGCAATAACTACCAAGTTACCACCACATTTACCACATTTTTTGCTGCGACATCGCACACAAAACTGGAGACTCACCAGGGAACTTGAATTCTGGGAATTTGGTGAGGTCTCCACCTCCATATAGCCTCTGTAGTTTGGTGACCTCCTCAGACACATTTTTCTGGTAGACTGGCCCACCATCTACCACTCCACCTGCGGCCCTGGAAATGAGGCCATCAAATCAAACACATGTGAGATAAAGACCAGAAATAAGGCAAAGGAGAATGCGCCTATTCGGTGGAAAGACGAATAACATTAACTGGTAGCTTCACTGTCTAACACGCGTCAGTCTACAATCCCGCGGAGGGAGAATGAAACAGAATGGACAAAAACGTCTTCACATTTCAACCAACGGCTCCCTAAACAAACACCATACTCAGAATTACACAATTACATTACAGGCCCGTACTTGCTCTTGGTGGTGTAATCGCGAATCTTGTCAAGGAACAGTTTCTGGACGGGGTCCATGTCCTTGGCCCGGTTGAAAAGCACTGCGGAGATCCCAATGTTTCTCCGCAGGGTCACGGACAGCGCCGAGCGGAGGAGAGAGGACAGCTGGAATAACCGGTGAAGAGCCATGCTGTGTGTGAAAATATCGGACAGGTAAAGAAAAGGTATCACTTCACAAGACATTGAATCTGGCTAAGTTAGCTGGGACATCCAAATATTAGCTAAGCACTTGCTCACAGACTGACCGTGGGTAACCCAGGGATTATTAATTTAGCTGCTAGCACGTTAGCCAACAAGCAGCAACTGCTAAATGCGTTATCGTGAATAAACGCAAACTTTCCTCAACAGGAGCCTTATTTTAATTCTAAAACTGTTGCATGCCCCAAGGTACCATTACAATAAACTAGTCAGCCTGCTGCGGGTAACGTTTCCTAACAATTCAACAAGCATACCACACAAACACGTTAGCCTGCTAATGTTTAACGTTAACGTTAGCTGTCCTGATTTGACACTGCAAGTCGAGTAACTAAAATGTAGCCTACTGTTCCCTCGCTAGTAACAGCATTATCAATGTAGCTGTACTTCCTATTAGTGAAATAACAATGAATAATGATGACATTATAATAGAATAAAGTTAAATCGCATGCACATAAGAATGAATAAAAAAAAAAATACATGATTAGAAGTCACCTTGTGTTTCTGGTACCGCTACACAGGGAAGTAAAGATGTCAACCAATAGATGACGTCGAAAGGCTTTCCCTTCTTCAGCGGTTTCTGACCACTCATGCACTGCCACCAACTGGAGTGGTGTAGGTAGGTCGCGATGGTAAAAAACATGAATAAGAATTCAAATAGGCTACCAAAATACATTTTCTCTAGCACATCATTTTAGTAAATCATGCTACCACCAAACTCCCATGGTAAACTTGGGAACAAGCGCCATTAGAACACAGACCTAGCCTAGTTGGAGTGGTATAATTATAGCCTACGTATGATGCATGCAAGAAATTATCTTATGGGTCGGATTTGGCCCATGGGCTGGGACTACAATCCCTCCACAGTGCAACATCTCCCTTTGTGAACATTGCAGATGTCTATGATGGACTACTGTGCCTTATACTAAGCCCCAGTGAGAGATGTTGAATATCTTTGCTTCTTGCAAGGATCTGGTAGGTCATCATTGTTCTTTCTCGTGTATTACCTATACAGTGCATACAAAATAATCTTAGTTACAGTCTTTTCCTTTCATCGTTTGCAAGGAGTTATCCATGAAAGTTTATCAAAATTCAACCTTAGTTAATGCAATTGCACAAAGGCACCATGATGTTTTCCACACAGAAGAGACGCGCAAATGCTACATATACTTTATTTAAAACAAATGTAGGCAACTTCAGTATACTGTATATGTTCCTATAACATCCATGGGTGAACAAGTATTTGTTCCAGAGTTGGTCGATCTTTGGGATTGACAGTAAGACACAGGCGAATGAGGTGGCGGCATTCTGTCAAAACAAAGGAATGATATACATATAAAGAAAAGATTCACTATAACAGTAGACATACACCAGTTTTTCTCTCTTATTTTCTTTCACTCTCCGGAACCCTGTAGGGGTCATTGCAAGACATTTTTTACTAAATTGTGCACACGTTTTACTAAATCGTGCGCTCATTTTACTAAATTGTACAGAGTCAGGCTACACTGATTCTACAACAGCTAAGGGGCGTTGTTAGGCACGACGTGCTAGCGGAATTTTTGTAAAATGATTGCACAATTTAGTAAAATGTGCGTACAATTTAGTAAAATGTGTGCACGATTTACTAAATTGAGTGCACAATGTAATAAAATGAGACCATAATTTAGTATAACGAGAGCACTATGTAGTAAAGTGAGCACACAATATACTAAATTGTGCACACAATCTAGCAAAATGAGGCCACAATTTAGTAAAATGAGAGCACATTCTCGACCTCCTGGGCTCCATATCACTCTCTCTCCAAGCACTCACACACATACTCACTCTCTCTCTCTCTCTCTCTCTCTCTCTCTCTCTCTTACTCTCTCTCTCACACACACACACCTCTTGATATGCCACGTGGGAAGAATAGTGTTCCCTTCACAATGGCATCTTGGTTGTAGAAGGGCACATCGCCCCACAGCATCTGAAAGAGCAGGATCCCCAGAGACCACACGGTGGCAGGGATGGCAAAGTACTCTCCCCTCAGCACCGTCTCTGGTGGGAAGTACTCAGGAGTCCCTGCAGAGGAACACCATGATTTAGCAACCAACATAAAGGATAAGACTATTCTGTCTCTCTCTCACTCTCTCTATCAAATTGAAATAGTTTAACTGGTAGGACTGTAAGGTTACAATCAAGAAAAAAATTGTATTTGACATGGAGTAGGATGGGTATTAAGAACCCCCCCCCCATCTCTCCCTTTCTCTCTTTCTCCCTCTCTCTCTTTCTCTCTCTTTCTTTCTCTTTCTTTCCCTCTCCCTCTCCCTCCTTTTCCCTCACCAGCTATGTCTGTGTACTGTCCCTCCTTCAGCACAGAGGCGGAGCCAAAGTCCAGCAGCCTAATGCGCCGCGTGGTCATCTCCACCAGGATGTTCTCGGGCTTCAGGTCGCGGTGGACCACCCCTCGCGAGTGGCAGTGCAGCAGCACGCGCACCAGCTGCTGCATCATGTGCTTGGACATGGCCTCCTCCAGGTAGCCCTGGCCCTCCTGCATGTAGTTGAAGAGGTCCAGGCATGGCTCGGGCCTCTCCAGCACCATCACGTAGGCCCCCGGGAGCTCGACGTAGTCCAGCAGCTTGGCGATGCCCTTGCAGGTGGAGTTACGGCACACCTGGCGCAGCAGCGCAATCTCCAGAGGGATGGGCTCGTCAAACTCTGACTGACACACAAACGAGGTACCCAGAGGTGTTCACCACTGTGCTGTTACACTGGTAGAGGACAGGACTAGTGTATTTGAATCATAAACAACGATCCAAAAGTGAAATATTTAGAATTGAAATGCAGATCTTATGAGAAATGAATCCACGTTCTTCTCTATGTATGCAGAACCACACACCAGGGAGATCCACCCCTCCACTTACGGACTATATGCTCCTAAACGAGCAATCTACTCTCATTTGAGTGCAAACCCATTTCAGGACCCCTGAAGGGCCCTTCACATTGTACACAAAAAGCGGCAGCGCTGCGCTATGAAATCCATTATTGTCAATGGCTTGCACACCCAAGAACTGGCCTGCCACTGCGCTGCTGAGTACTTTGAGCATTTTGCCACTTTGCCGCTCTTGCGCGTGCCGCGGTCAAAGTTGAACCATGTTAAACTTTGACCGCTGCACGCTGTAAATCATAGGTCCTTGCTCTGAGCCCGGCGGCAACCACAACAAAATTCTCTCAACCAAGAGCAACCTAGCAGTGAGCGCAGCGCATGCCGGGTACAATGTGAAGCCCCCTCTAGACAATTTGAGGATCAGTTCACTCACCATTTTTGCCCACATTTTGATCCTCTTCAAGTCCACCACTTTCAGTGCCACCTGTCCACAATAACAACTCAGCATACAGCATGGAATTCACATATTGGCATTCTATATGAAAGCCCAAACATTTTATTTGAAACGCCTGCTGTACAACACACATTTGTTTGCCCTGACTAGGACCATCAGATGGCCTGAATAGTAGCTTGACCAGACCATCATACTGAACAGGTGCAGAGGCAGAGAAACCAACATGGCCGCCTACTCACCGGGAAATGGTCTGACTTCCTGTATCCAGCATACACACTTCCATAGCCTCCATGTCCAATCAACTCACCCTTACTAAACATGGCCTCAAATCTCTCTGAAATGCAGTTTGCAGACAGTGTACGTTTGTCATTAATGGGTCAGTCATATAGACAGGTCATGTTAAGATTTGGGGTCTTAAGCACAGAAATTTGAAAATAGGATCTAAAATGTCAGTTGCGCTTGCACAGAAGAATTGCCCTCCAAGACATACCAATTCCAGTCAGTGTTTTGGAATCAGCTTTGTCTAGGTCCTGGGGCTGCTTTCCAAAGACAGAGGCTGTGGAATGGCTTCTGTCGTAGGAGCGGTAGTGGATGTTGTGGATCTCAGCGTGGTTCACGATCCCGTTGGCGGCCCGCCAGCGCGTCATGCTTCTGGTACCCAGTGCCGGGCCAAACGCCAGCCGGCAGTGGCGGTCCAGCTCGTACGACTCATCAGTGACCTCTGACCCACTGCCTTCGTTCACCTTCCCCTCGCTCCCGACTGGCGAGTCGTCCGAGCGGCAGCGTGTTGCCGGCCTCTTCTCCTGGCGCTGTTTCTTAGTGTCCACGCCGTCTGAGTGCTTTCTGTCCCAGTGCTTCCTGTCCCCCTCCACTGACCGACGTAGATGCCTCTTTCTCCTGATGGCCTGCTCGGCCCTACACGCAGACACGGGGCTGGGAGGAGCTTCTGAGAGGAGAGGGAGGAGCATTATCAGGTGTCAGTCAGAGCAATACTATGGCAACCGGCACAGATGGGTCAGCAGTAAAGTGTGTAGTGTATATATACTTCTTTTGATCCCGTGAGGGAAATTTGGTCTCTGCATTTATCCCAATCCGTGAATTAGTGAAACACACAGTGAGGTGAAGCACACACTAACCCAGAGCAGTGAGCTGCCTGCTACAGCGGCGCGCTGGGACCAGTGAGGGGTTAGGTGCCTTGCTCAAGGGCACTTCAGCCATGGATGTGGGCATGGGAGAGCAGTGCTCAACCATTTTCCCGCCCACATTTTTCCTACTGGTCGGGGATCGAACCGGCAACCCTTCGGTTACAAGCCCGAAGCCCTAACCAGTAGGCCACAGCTGCCCCCAAGTGGAGCATCCTAAAGGCCTATTCAGGATATGGATGTGTTTGGATATGGAACAGCTACTTTGTTGTTAGGGGAGAACAAAATTACATGCTATGGATTGTGGAATATAGGTTGGTCAAAAAACTGCACTATTTTGAGTTCATATTCTTTGAGTTCATATTCTTTCAATAAAGAACCTTAATTGTTAGGTGTAACTTTAAAATAATTATTAATTTATGAAAATGTAAACAAAGTACAGTGAGGGTACCTTTGGAGGATGACATGGCTGTGTTGTCCCTCCCGTAGTTCATTCTCAGAAGAGCTTCACACAACCAAAGAAACACAGGCCACATGATGGGTTCTCACACTGATGATGTCACAATGCCGCTGAAGTTGATATCATAATACCCTCTGCCTTCACTCTCTAGCAAAGATTCTAGAGCGGAGCACTGTTCTAGAATCTTTGCTCCCTCGTCTCCTTGCAAGATTTATTTTTTAGTTTTTTGAGGGTGTGCCGCCCAGTCAAGATGAATTCCGAGGAGATAGGCTTATCTCACATTAAAATGGCGACGTGAAATAGGCAAATTCACTGCCCAGTGCAATGCTCCCAGGGTGCCATGGCTACTATGGAATGTCTACAGTAGATTTGATTGGCTGTGGAGCACCGTGTTCTGGAATAGTCCACTGACTTCACAAAGAAAAATGATCATGATTACTTTATGCCAACTGATGAGTTTCTTGATGATTACTTATGGGTATGGTTATGGAAATATGGATACTTTTGTCCATTTACTTGCTTACTATTCAAATAATACAGTATTGAAAATGAACAGGAAACAGTTTTAAAAAGCAAGACTGAGAGTGTCACTGACTACATAAAACTTTCTTCACTATCCTCCACCACCACCATCATCTACTTCGCTGCCAGCAAATGACTTTGCAACATTTTTCACTGAAAAAGAAAAGCACCCAGTTTGATGAGCCTTTAATAAAGGCTTTGCCTTTGTCCTTTCTTAATTAAGGAGAGGTTTCTCTAATGCTTTAGCAAAGTCTTCCAACAACATGCCCTTTAGATCCTGTCCTGTCTACTCTTCTGCAGTCAATCAAAGCACATACTGTTCTGCCGATGGTCACACATGTGTTTAATACTTCACTCAGTTCTGAAATAGTTTGTTATTAGCAGGTTGTTCTGTTATATAGGAAGTCACAGACTTGCTTGAAGACCACTTTCTCCAAACCCTTTGACAAGAAAGGGGGAACAGGTCAGTTGGATGAAGTGTACTTTTCTTCAGCAAAGGTGTAACCCTTGCCTGTTTGAAAGAAAAAGGAACTATTCCAGAACTGAGTGAAGTATTAAACACATGCGTGACCGTCGGCAGAACAGCAGGTGCTTTGGACAGGATCCAAAAGAAACATGTTGGACGATTTCGCTGAGAAACCTCATCTTCATCAAGAGGAGAGAAAGAGTCCAACGATGCCACCATGCCAACACAAGGCAAAGCGCTCCTTAAAGCCTCATCAAACTAGGCACTTATTTTAGCAACTTTCTCAGTGAAAAATGTTGCAAAGTCATATGCTGCTGATGGTGAAGTAGATGATGGTAGAGGATTGAGAAGAGACTTGAAAGTAGATTAAAGTTTTCTACTGTCAGTGGCACTCTCAATCTTGCTCTGATAGAAGGCCTGTGTATCAGTGGAAGAAAAAGATGATAGCAAAGACTGGTAGTTACTAAGATCATCTCTGGATTTACACCATTTCCTCTCAGAAGCTCTAAGTTCCTTTCATACTGAGCATATACTGTTTATGGGTGACGGGTTTAGAACGAGTTGGTCTTGTGAATGTAGTGTAAAAAGTGACCACCTACATAACAAAGTGGAGACTATCCAAACCGAGCAGTGGCAAAGACAAAAACCTCGAGGTTTATTAACGAATCCGGGAGTTGATACAGAATGTAGGCCATCCCGGCATCACAACCATACCAAACTCAAAGACAAAATACAAATTGTCTAGCTTAAATACATTTCTAGTGATCCCCCTTCCGTCACCTCACGTGAGCTCTCTCTCCGATCTTGTGTGGCGCCAGCATTATGTTAAAGCAAGTAGCACACTTCAATGATTGCATTAAAGAGAAAAACTCGTCAACAGTGATTAATCGCTCCCATTATGTGGCATGACAAAGGTCAAGTACAGTATGCATGCGATTTGGGTTGGCTTAAACAAAAGGCCTTGGGTGGCGCTGATCAAAACAAATGTTAAAATACATACACTCTGGAAAGTTAAAATATATACACTCTGGAATTTCTCACTACAAGGACATGCTACAGCATGTTCAGATGCCAGCGTAGAGCAAAGAGTCTCTGTAGCATTATTAACCTCAAGTGACAAGAATGAACTTGCAGTAGGTAAAGCTTTATGCCAACGGATGAGCTTCCTGAAAATCCCCAAACCACATAGTCATGGACTTTTTAATACAATTCCTAATACTACTTATAGTCACACATACACAAATTCTTTAGTTAAAATCTTGCATGATTGCGTGACCTGGCAGGAGTCACAGTTGCAGCAGTTAAGCACTATCTTAGTTCAGCTTAAAAAGAGCACTGATCAAACACTGATCAAATGCTACAGGAGAGGCAAAGTCAATTGAGTTCAGTGAACAAGTTTGCTTTTATATCCTGAATGTAAGTTTAAAAGGGGGGGGATTTACTAGTCACAGATCTCACTTCACTTTAGAAGTTACTTTTTACCAAGACGACTTTGTAAGCCCCCTTAACTTATTATATGTCTGAAGCAGCTCAGCCAATGAGATGAATCTATGATGAGACTTCATACTGTAAACCTCCTCCAATCCCCTGTGTCATTAGTCAGCCAATGAGATGAATCTGATGACTATAAACCTCCTCCAATCCTCTGTGTCACCAGTTTGTCAGATGAGAACTTTGAACGTTGCTGCCACATTCAGAGGTGGATTGTTTGTTTGCTTTTTCTCTTTCAACGCATTGTTGCCACTCAGCAGCTTGAGTAATCTGCTCAAGAATTTATGCAACCACATACACACACCACAGACACACACACACACACACACACACACTGAACTTTTGTCCGGACGCTGAGGGTCAGGTGCTTGTGAGCGCCTGTCTGGATCACAAGGAGACAGATTAGTGGATCAGGAATGTTTTCAGGGCTCTTCCCCCTCTTGCTCCTGCTCCTGGCCGTGCCTCCTCTGGCTCCGGCTCTAGACTCTGCACCAGAGAGCCCCGTCCAGCCAGAGGGAGAGGCCAGGACGCCAGAGAGCCCCGTCCAGCCGGAGGTAGAGGCCAGGACGCCACAGAGCCCCGTCCAGTCAGATGGAGAGGTCAGGACGCCTGGCAAGCTGCTGGTGGTGCCCATGGATGGCAGCCACTGGGTGGGGTTAAAGGTCGTGGCCGAGGAGATGGCCCGCAGGGGCCACAGCGTCCTGGTGGTTATCCCAGAGGTCAGCATGAGGCTGGGCCCAGGCGAACACTTCGAGACCCTCACCTATCCGGTGCCGTACACCCAGGACTTGGTGAACGAGCTGCTGGAGGGCCACGCGCAGAACCTGCAGCCCAGCACAGGATCCCTGCTGGAGAAGATCAGAAAGGGCTGGACAAGGGTGAGTAGGTTGAGAAGCTTCTTGATTGCCACCGCCGAGAGCCTGCTATTCAACGAGGAGTTGGTGTCCTTTCTGAGGGAACAGGAGTTCGACGCGGTCCTCACGGACCCTTTGATGCCCACTGGAGCCATCCTGGCACACAATTTCTCAGTGCCACCAGTCTACCTCCTCCGTGGCATCCCATGTGGACTGGATCTGGTGGCGACGGCGTGCCCGAGTCCCCCGTCGTACGTGCCACGCTATTTCTCACGCAACACAGACCACATGAGCTTCGTCCAGCGCGTGGCCAACTTCCTGGTGGCAATGGTGGAGCCTGTCTTCTGTAAGTTCCTGTTTTGGGAGTTTGATGGCGTGGCAAGCCGCTTCATGCACAAGGACATTACCATAGCAGAGATTTTCACTAGTGCCCCCTTGTGGCTGCTGAGGTACGATTTTACCATGGAGCTGCCAAGGCCGCTGATGCCCAACATGGTGCTGATTGGAGGGATCAACTGCGCTGTGAAGAGGCCACTGACCAAGGTGAGCCCTGCGCCTCACTCTTATCTCAACATACTTATATATTGAGAGAATGTGCGCTCATTTTAGTAAATTGTGTGCTCAATTTAGTATATTGCGTGCTCATTTTACCAAATTGTGCTCTCATTTTACTAAATTGTGGTTTCATTTTATTAGATTGTGCACTCAATTTAGTAAATCGTGCGCAGAATTTACTAAATCATGTGCACGCTTTACTGAATTGTGCGCTCATTTTACAAAAATGTAAATGAGAGCACTATTTCGTAAAACGTGCGCACAATGTAGTAAAATGAGTGCACTTTTTTATGCTAAAACATATCTTGCAATGACCCCTCCAGTGCCTACATAAGAAATAATAATAAAAAAGATTATATTAGAAGATAAAGTCAAATAAACTGAAAGTGATGGGGGGGGGGGGGATAATAGGTAGCAGTGATTTATAGTGTTAATGAAATAAAATAATAGGTAGCAGTGATTATAGTGTTAATAATGAAATAACATAATAGGTAGCAGTGATTATAGTGTTAATAATGAAATAAAATAAGCAAAGACCATTTACTGTTTTTCTCAGTTGCTAAAACACTAAAACCCATTGGCTGAAGAAAGTTCTCAGCTGCTTGAACTCATTACAGTTTTTTCTGAATGCTTAAACACAACCGTGATTCTTGTAGCACAATTTTTAAAACTATTAATACTTATAGCAAAACCACTCACTGAGTTCGCAAAACTAAAAGCACAAACACTGCTTTGCACTCAGTTCGCAATTTTGTAACACACACTTTGCACAACTGTAGGCACAATTAACTGCACAGCAGGGACGTGCACAGGAATTTTGAGGGGCAGATGCTCTGACCTGAAAAAAGGGCACCCCCAAAAAAAAAAAACTCACGGGCTATATGCAGGACTAAGAATAACAGCGTATATACACACAGAAGTAAAACACTGAAATACAGCACTCAATCACCTTAACTTATCATTATTTTAATGCCCTTAGTGGTATTTATGTTCTGCTCAGGCAAGATCTTTGAAATGACCTCTAAAATACCCTATGTTTTTTTTAGATTACAATTATTTAGCATGCAGCTCTTTAATCCTGTACTTTCTAGCATGGTCCTCTCATCTCATATTAGGTGATCATCACTTAGGCCTTCCTGTCCTGTGCCTCCTCCTGGTCCACATTTTCTTCACATAGTCTGGGGGCTTGTGAATGCTCCTCACCTTAAATGTAATGTAATTATGAAACATTGCCATTAATAGGCTAAAATATGAGTCTGATTAATTAATCAATTCGTCTACACAGTGTCATGTCATCTTTATCACAGTGCAAAGTCTCTGTCTCACCTGCTGGTTGGCTTTTTCGCAGCCAACCCTGCAGTGATTGCTGCCTCCCTCCCTCTCCTGAATCTGACTCTTTTCAGTGGGAATCTTGGCTTCAAACAATACCCAAAATACTAGTGATAGGATTTACGGATTTATTTTGAATAAAATAATTAATGTGATGCATTACTTCCATCATTCATTCTTCTTGCTAAAACGAAATGTGAGAAACTAACTATCAGCAGACATGTAGCTTAGCCACATAGCTCTCCGCTATCTCACATAGCTCTCTCCTAGCCACATAGCTGACAGCTCTGTACTTGCAACCAGTGGCGCCTGCAGGTACTGTCCATATCATCAGGCTGCTCAGTCACGAGTAGAAAGAGAATTTCCCCTGTGTGTATATTCACTTCAAGTTGGCTTATCAAACCTTCCCAACGCTTCACTGCACTAGCCCATTAGTTTGCCTAATGCCTACCAAAAAAATAGTAGCCTAGCAGCTATAGGCTATGTGATAACGGGCTGCTTCTCTTCAAGCTATCTGTCTGATTATTTAGGCTAAACGTGGCAAACTCAGCCTGGATTTATGAAGATTTTAATTAATTTCATAAAACTTGATGACGATGATCGTTTGTTTGTTATACATCACCAACTCACCTTTTCCGACAACGTTGAGTCGTCTCATATGACAACAGCGACAATCTCCTTCTAGGGCAGCTTATGCAGGCTCTGCTCTGGTGCCGGTCCGGTGCATCGCTGCAGCCACGTCAACAGAGTTTACCCTTCCCCTACTGACTTTCGCTTCCGATGCCCGAATGGAAGTGAATGAGGCTTTGCGATTTTTTTTTTTATCTAGGCCTACGTGAAATTCTGCATCCATTGTAGCCTACGATTTATTTATTTATTTTCCCCATTGGAAGGGCAACATGAGTCAAGAAGGGCATATGGGCAGTTGCCCGGGCAACCTGAGCAACCCCCTGTGCACATCCCTGCTGCACAGCACAGCACTCTTTTTGCGGAACTGTAAACACAACTCACTGCGTTACACTCAATTTCCAAATGATCAACACACTCCTAGCAAATCTATACACATGTATGGATATTATTTACACTATTTTGCCAACTGTCTGGCACACTTTCTCATGTTTTAGATAATTAGTTCACTTTGCAATCAGCCTAAGCACTATAAATAAGCCACAGGTAATGTACAATGGGTACAATGGAGGGAGCAGGAAGAGTGAGAAGAGTAAGAATTAGAGGAGGCCGAAGAATAGGACGTGGAGATGAAGAAGTAGGAGGAAGAGGACGCAGAGGTGAAGAAGTGAGAGGGAGAGGATGACAAGGACAAGGAGGTGAAGTTAGAGGATAAGGACAAGGAGGAGGACGAGGAAGGGTAAGAAGAGAAAGAAATAGCCCTTTTACAGGCAAAAAAATCAGTCTACATGTGGGGATATTGTCATGTCAGGCCTAGATACAGCCTTCCAGAATATATTTTCCCCTGTGCCTTGGACTAGGACATTGCATGTGATGTAGACGAAATTTTGAGAGAGACGACCCGATGTAGACTGATAGTTTTGTCTCAGTGAAATTGCTATTTTGTGTTTTGACTGGGAAAAACACACTTGTGTTTGTTTTGATGTGAGTAAATAAACACCAATACTTGATGTTTGGATCCCTGTATGTTAACAGATCTATGACAACCTCAAACTGACATAGTCTACCTTGTGCACAGAGAAAGCCAAAGCCAGATGTGTTTTTTATTCATACCAACAGTGTGTAGTTGGCACATTGTGTGCTTACTATTGTGATGGCGTGTGTTTTTACTGTTTGATACGAAAACACAATTTTTACGAAGGTGTTAAGAAGGTGTGAAGAGTTAAGCAAGGTGTGTTAGCTTTTGCAAGAGAACTACAATGTTTTGCTGATTGGGTGAAAGGTTTTCCTATTTGTGTGTAGAGTTTTGCAAAAAAAACGATAGTTACAAAAATGTGCTTAAGCAATCAGAAAAAAATGTAAGCTAATTGTTCAGTCTGTAGTCACCTTAAACCATTTCACATAGTAAAACACAATTTGCAGATCTCACTTACAATTTTTAGCAAAACTTTGAACACATTCTCATTCTCAAAACACATTCTGCACTCTAATGCACATGCATCAATAAAGGTAAACACAAGTGGCAAAAATGAAATAGAAATAGACATACACATAATAAGCTTTATTTGTATAGCACCTTTCATACACAGAATGCAGCTCAAAGTGCTTTACATTTGAAGCATGTAACACAATAATAGTCAGTCAGTCATTATCAATCACTTTTCTTCATTGCTAGGGGCCGTTTATGATCCACTCAGCAACATATCAAAAATATAGAAAATGACATGTCATAAGACTGGCAGCCTTAACCCTCTTACCCCCCACAAGCACGCCATATGGCAACTGTGGCAAGGAAAAACTCTCATATTCCAGGAAGAAACCTTGAGCAGAACCTGATTTAAGGGGGAGCCCATCTGCTTCTGGCTGGCTGTGCCCTCCAATAGCAGCAGATGTAGAATAATCTGAAAAAGTAGTCTACAGGATAAGATGAGTTAACTAAAAGCTTTCCTGTACAGGTATGTTTTCAGATCTTTTTTAAAAATATTTACTGAACTCACCTGCTTGATGTACAGAGGCAGGGTGTTCCATAGTTTGGGGGCATAATGGATAAAAGCAGCTTCTCCACTTTGTCTGTGGAGCACTTTGGGTACGATTAAAAGATTAGAATTGGATGATCTAAGTTTCCTTTGTGGTTGATAAGATATTAAAAGCTCAGAGATATATGAAGGTGATATGCCATTCAGAGCTTTGTAAGTAATTAACATAACCTTAAAATCAATTCTATAAGAAATAGGGAGCCAGTGCAGTTCAGCCAACACAGGGGTGATGTGTTCTCTCTTCTTAGTCTTAGTTAAAAGTCTAGCCGCAGAGTTCTGTATGAGTGCCAATTTCTTTAGATGTTTTTTGGGAAGACCAGTGAAAAGTGCATTGCAGTAGTCTAACCTGCTAGTGATAAAGGCGTGAATTAGTTTTTCTGCATCTTGTTGAGTTAAAAAGGGCCGCACTTTGGCAATGTTTCTCAAGTGGAAATAGGCTGTCTGAGTAACTTTACTGATATGGGGCTTAAAACTTAACTCTGCATCTAAGATGACACCGAGGCTTGTTACTTTTGGTTTGACCTGGTGCGCCAAGTTCCCCAGATTACTAAGAACAATATCTCGCTTTAGTTTTGGTCCAACCAAAAGTACCTCTGTTTTGTCATCATTTAGTTTCAAAAATGTTTTGCTCATCCACTGATTAATGGAGGTTAGGCATGCAGTGAGGGAGCAAAGGCCATCTGGGTTAGTTGGCTCCACAGAAATATACAATTGGGTATCATCTGCGTAGCTGTGGAAGTTTACATTATGCTGACTTATGACGTTTCCCAATTGAAGCATATATAGGGAAAATAGCAGGGGACCAAGGCAGCTCCCTGGGCCACACCAAAAGGCAAGTCATGTTTTCAGATACATGATCTCCTAGACTGATATAAAAATCTCTGCCAGTAATGTAGGTTTGAAACCAGTTTAGAGCATTATCAGAGAGACCCACCCACTTCGCAAGGCGGTGAATTAGGATGCTATGATCAATGGTGTCAAATGCCGCACTCAAATCCAGAAGAATAAGGATTGAGACTTTGTTTGAGTCAGTAGCCAGTCTGAGATCATTGACTATTTTTACTAGAGCCGTTTCTGTGCTGTGATTTGATCTAAAACCTGATTGTAATTTTTTCAAGGATACTGTTTTTTTCGTTGAGGAAGGTATTTAACTGATTACAAACAACTTTTTCAAGTACTTTGCTCAGGAACGGTAGATTTGATATAGGCCTGTAGTTGCTCAGATTGGTATGGTCAAGATTTGACTTTTTAAGTAAAGGTTTCACAACAGCGGTTTTAAAAGCAGTTGGAAATATACCTGTTTCTAATGAGGTATTTATTACCTTGAGAATAAAGGGAGCTAAGCTATCATATACTTTTTTGAGGAATCTAGTAGGGATTGGATCTAACACACGTGTTGAGGAGCCGGTTTGAGTTATAATTTTACCAAGCTCAGATTGAGTAATAGTGCTAAAGGACCTTAATTTTGGGGGGCTGTTTTTGGGTGTACTATCAAACATATTACTTGTGTTACCAATAGCCTCCCTTATAGAAATGACTTTGTTTTTGAAGAAGTCTGCAAATTCTTCGCATCTTCGAGAGGATGCCTGACTGAGTGTATCAAAAGGTGTTTGATGCAATAGCCTATCAATGGTAGAGAACAACACCCTAGAGTTTCCACTGTTTTCAGAAATTACCTTAGAGAAGTGGTTCCTTCTCTCATTCCGAATAGCTCTATTATAATTTCTTTTAGAATGGCACGGTGAACCTGTAACTTAGTTTTTCTCCATGTTCTCTCAGCTTTTCTACATGATCTTTTTAGATCATGGATATTTTCGTTCATCCAAGGTGTCAGTTTGCTACAGGGCCTTTTTTTAGTCTTTAAGGGTGCCACTCTGTCAAGCAGAGCGCCTAATTCACGATTGAGAGCCTCTACCATTTGATCAATGGGATGATGTAAAATATCTAAATTTATGGAGTCTATAAGAGCTATGAACTGCTGTTCTGCTCTAATGTCCAAGAGTATGTAGTACTACATTAAAAGATACACAATAATGATCAGACATATTTATATCATTTACTGATAAGTCTGTGACTTCTATCCCTCTAGAAATGACTAGATCGAGGGTGTTGCCAAGATTGTGGGTGGGTCCTGTAACATGCTGCTTTAGCTCTAAACTGTCCAACACATTAAGGAACTTACTGGCTTTAGCATCAGTTGTCTTATTGACATGAATATTAAAGTCGCCATTTACAATTATCCGTGTAAGAATGCATGGTGGTGGCATTCCAAAGGCTGCAGTTGTCAGCCACTATCAGAGATTATATACAGTAATTTTGTGCTTTTTTTTAGCTCCCCCCTTTTTATCTGGGCTTTTTGCTGTTGTTTTTTTGTTCAGAATGCTCTTGTGTGTTTCATGGATATTTTGTTCACTGTAAGCAATACTGTAAAACTTTTTCTGTTCTATCATACTGTAAACAGTATTTCTATTGTATCTCCTAGTAAACAGTTAAGGGAAAAAAATGATTTGCTTTTTACTGGGATGCTTTTGAATGTGAACATAACATGTGGACATACAGTTCCCAACCAAGAAATTTAGTGTAAAAATTGCATGCAAATACCTGTAAAACTGAAACATAAAAGTCTACAGTATGCAGTTTTTGTAATGTCAACAATAGCCAGTATTTTGAAACCTGGTGTACTTTGATTGACTGCATGTACCTTGTGAAGTGAAAACAAGTGTTATTCTTTGACAGAATAATTTCATTTTGAGTCAGATTTCCAGTGTTTTGGTAAAGTTAGTGTGTGCAGAAAAAGATGTGTTAGTAATATATTTAACAAAATTTGTTTTTGAGAAGAAAATTATCCATTTGGCCAGTTGTGTTTTGTCTGTGTCTGTGAAAAAACTGTAAATTAGATTTAAAACCATCTAAGGTGCAATTTGTCCACTAGGGGTCTCTCCATGGCCACTCAAAATGCCTGGCAGTCAGAGTCAATAGACTTATTTATACTGTGGCCCATCAGTCCTGGAGTTCCTGCTATGTTTACATCAAAGATTCTAGAGCGCTACGCGCAGCGCTCTAGAATCTTTGGTTTACATTATCATGGGCCAACTGCCAAAATTCATCCATCTGCATGAAGACACTGCAACGTTGCTGCAACATTCCGCAGTAACCATGTTGAATGGAGTAACCATGTTGAACCATCTTGAATTTCCCCTGGGGATCAATAAAGTATCTATCTATCTATCTATCTATGTAACCAGTAACCATTCATTGTGCTGTGTCCACACAGTGTTTTTTTCCTCCTTCGACACAGAAACGCAAAAACAGCTGTTGAAGGCTGTCAAGAACACATCAATCACAGATCGCAGATCTGTCAACATTTTAAAGAAAAGGGAAAACATGTCCCAATCCAAAGAGTTTCCATTTGGCCAGAGTTTTTAAAAAATATCCGTTTTCAGTGACTGGAAACTGAGTTTTCGGCCTTTCTTCCACACAAAAACGTTGTTTTTAAAATGGAGTGGACATGGCCTAAACTTAGTCTTGTGGCCCTGAGCGTTGAGCTGGGCTTGTTGCTAGGGCTTAGGCTCCTGGTTTAGCCCCGTTTAAGCCCAGTATAGGCTAATGTAAATGCTTCCCTGGGCCATGTCAATCTCATGCAAGCTTTCGTCAAGATGAACACAATCACTGTACACGTCAATGGTCCATCTCTCTCACAAAAACAACTGTCACAACTTACCAAACTTACTATTTGCTATATTACATATGCACAACACCTCCCTCCATACCACAGCCGAACTGTGACCACTTATACCTTTCTTAATATAGTTATATAGATATATAGACTTTATTCTTGCACTGTTGCACTGTCTGACTAACTCATTTGCACCATAACCATGACACTCATTCACACAGAGCACCTTACCTTACCTTACCTTATGCACAGAGAATCGCAGGCTCAGTCCCTGCCTCAGTCATTGCAAGCGCATCTTGATTGATTAATCACCCACTATGTGGATACTGTTTTTTAGAATTGATTTAGATTAAGTGTTATTTAGTATAATTTGTATTTTAGTATATTTAGTATATTCTTTATCTTCTACTGTCCTTATTGCTTAGTTGTGTTTTTTATATGATATACTTTTAATTACTTTTTCTGCTGTTAGTGAATGTGTGTGTGTTGTCTGTATGCTACTGTGACCTTGAATTTCCCCTGGGGATCAATAAAGTATCTATCTATCTATATTAGCTAATTCAAACATAATGCACATACTAGGCTACTGTAGTATTACAATACTGCCTCAATGACTTATTAGCCTTTTGCCATGTTGACTTAAACTCAGTCACGCAGTGGGTGTGAGACACAGGCTACATTTCAACCAGTTCCACACGCTCACACACCACACCCTGTAGTATTTCTCACGCAGAGATGACTAGGGATACCAAGGTGTCCGCATTTCTCACAGGGTTCATAAGTATCTGACCGCTCACCAGCCAGTCAAAAAAGAAATAACCACCCAACTGCCTATCAAAAAATACCTGATATGTATCCTGATAAAATGTAAAAATAGGTGATGGGTGACTCACTCACTGCAACCATTTTATGCCGATACTGGTTTGATCAAGTTGGCTATTGAATGACTAATCTTGGTGAAGCTATTCTTTACATAAAGTAGTTAATATTATATGCTGTAAATGTAATTATAGGCTATATGGCTCTTCACAATACTAGTACTGCCAACCACCTCCTTAAGATCCTCCCATCAGGTAGAAGGCTGAGGGCTATTAACACAAAGACCTCCCGCTTTTTAAATAGCACATACTGTAGTGTAATCAGACTTTTAAATAACTCTCCATCCTTGCACCAATACCTTATGGAAGCAGATCAAGCCAGCATAGGTCTTGGATAGTGTGTTTTTGATCTTTTTTTTTAGCAATATGTTTTAAATTGTATTCATGCTATATGCCACAGTAATATACAGTATATTTATTTGATTTATTGTCATCATCACCCTGTTACATTTGCACTTTTGGAAGTGAACTTAAATCCTGAACTTTGGGTAAACTTCAACTAAAATGTCAACTGCCACTTTTGACTCTTGCCTATGTAGGGACGAGCCATGGATGAATGTACTATGTCTGATGTCTATGTCTATGTCTTTGGCTTCTTCTATTTGTTTGGTGTTGTCTTGTCTGTTGTACACTGAGCACACTGCAGCAAATTCCTAACAACTTCTGTTGTATGGCAATTAAAGTATTGAATCTTGAATCTTGAATCTAGTAGGCCTAGAATGGAATTTCCCATCGTTTTATGGTAAAATAAATTCATCAGGCCCCTTACCACAGGTGCATTAATCAAGCACCATGCAGTCTGCATTCATAATCCAGGTGCTTGATTTTATTCACCTGTGGTAAGGGACCTGATGAAGTCTATGAATATGAAAATGTGTCATCTCATTTCTTATACATTATTAGCTATTCCATGTGACAGAACAACTCTATATCGGTTAGGGATGTCATACATGAAACATTAGGGGGATTCGACTTGATGTAACCACCTACAGCCGTCTTAAAATGACTGCATAACATGATTATTTCTCAGATACGAGGTTCAACCATGACATATGCACAATTCCGGTTTAAAAACGTATCAGAATCTCAAAAGTAATCATGTTATGCAGTCAGCTTAAGATGGCAGCAGGCGGCTACATCAAGTCGAATCCCCCTAATGCTGCATAAACACGAAAATATGACTGATATAAGTAGGCGATCATTTCAGTTCCTGTTTATATATATTGCACAATGGGAAAGAATGTAATAGAATCTAGTTGCAGTCTTGTAAATAGTAGACTGTAGTCTTTCAAAAATCTTTCCCAAATCTTTGCAAAGTCTGTCAGTGTAAACTGTAAAACCTGCAAACGTGACAGGCTCTCTCAGTGAGAATGGCTGTGTGTGTGCGTGCGAGTGTGTGCGTGTGATAATGCAGGTGCATAGACTCACTTGTACATGTGTCCTTGATTAGATAACCGTTGTCTTTTTATCTCATACCTTTCATACTTTGTTATTAGACAGACTTGTTAGTTTGCATGAGGGTGGTGGGAACTGCGATCTTCCATCTTCTGCACTGCTCGTGGAATTGAAAATGATACCCAAATGACTCTGAAAGTAGCTTGGTGTCACGGTAACCACCGAAGCTATTATGATCTCGTGCAAATGGCTCGTAACATTCATGGAACAGGGTTCATTTCTCCGTAGTGGTATTAAGGCTGAAGAAGCCATGCACAGGAAGCACAAGGGTCAGGCAACACTATAAAGACCGCTCATAGGAAGCACAAGGGTCAGGCAACACTATAAAGATTGTAGGCTGTCATTACGGAATATCTGAAATGTGGTGGTCAAAAAGGACAAAAAGGAACTCTCCTCTGGGTTTCTGTGGGGTCCAGAAAGACTGTGGCGTCCAGAAAGACTGTGGGGTCCAGAAAGACTGTGGGGTCCAGAAAGACTGGGTATATTCACGTCCTTCTCTGTCTTCAAACTGCAAGCCCCGTCTTTTTGGCCAACCCTTTTGTATTTCTGAAGAATGCCTTTTGCAGTCAATTTACATCTGTGTGTTTGATCTCTCTTGTCTTAGCTGGCCACCCATACAGTGGCTATTTGGCCTCTGCTCTCGACACCCTGTTGAGAGCTTAACTCAATCCTGGGGCTGCCTTGGACCACAGGAAAATATTCTGAATTTGTATCAAAGGAGAAATTATAATCTGCTTGTGTTTTGATCAAACTTTCCTCCACTACACAGGAGGCCTCTCTCTCTCTCTCTCTCTCTCTCTCTCTCTCTCTCTCTCTCTCTCTCTCTCTCTCTTTCTCTGTCTTCCTTTGTCTTCCTCTCTCTATCCTTTCTCTCTGTATGTTATTCTTAACTTGTTATTTTGTTAAGCTTAAGTTTGTGTTTTGATAAGCTTCCTTAGTTTGTTACATTGTTACAGTAGACTATGTGAGTTTACTTTTACATTCAATTTATGGTTTATTGAGTACAGTTACCCTTAAGGCCTGATGCCTAATAAATTGTTACTTTAACCACCAGTCGCTATCTCATATCTCTAATTCTCATAGCATATGCCACGCCATACTCTCCAGCTGATAAACTAGTTACTTGGTTACAAGTTATTAATTAAATGGTATAATTAAATGAATAATAATAGTCACCAATTAACTATTCACTCTATTTGTCCATTGTTCATACATGTGAAAAAGGTGAGCGGTCGCCTTAGAAAGCGCAGAAGTCTCTGCGCTGTGTTCAAGCGCTCACCCCTGCGCTGTATACCTCTTCACCTTGAGAGGTGGAGGGGGGAAGTCCAGGAGTGGGTAGTGCGTGAGAGTGCAGGGAGCTGATGCTATCTGTGTTTGGATGGGGGAGGGGCTGCTCTTCTCACGCTAGGGGAGAGCGGAGGAGTTCTGGGATATGCATTGCGTGCCTGCTACACACACGCACACACGCACACACACACACACAGCATTTATATGACCACTCATTTCACTCAGTATTGGTCTGTTGAGTGCATAGGGACATCCTGCTCTCTGTTGGCTACTCTCATGTCCAACACGCTCTGACAAATACAAAGTATCTCTCCTAAGAATTCAGCCACTCCTACTGACAAGGAGGGCCTCTCTCTTTCTCTCTCTCTCTCTTTCTCTCTCTCTCTCACTCTCACTCTCACTCTTTCTAGTGTCCCTCCCACTCACTCCCTGCCTTTTCTCCGAAAGCCCTCAGAATCTTGTGGTCATGTTGTCGACCAGCTGGTTGTGGGGACTGGGGCTTTGGCTGTGTGTGTGTGGGGGGTTCCCTGGCCCTGTGCAAGGAGACCGTGTGCTGGCCATGCCTGTGGACGGGAGCCACTGGCTCAGCATGAAGCTGCTGGTCAAGGAGCTGGCAGTCAGGGGCCACGAGGTCCTGGTGCTGGCACCCGAGACCAGTCTGCTCATCCAGGGCTCGGAGAAGCAGCCGTACCGCACCGAGAGCTTTCCCGTGCCGTACACGGCGGCCGGCCTGGCCCAGAGCACCGAGTGGCTCCGCGAGAGCGTCTTCTACCGAACGCCGCCACTCGCCGAGATCACCACCAACGTGGAGCGGCTGCTCAACTTCACCAGCACGCAGGTAAGGGGCTGTGAGGCGCTGCTCTACAACCGCCCGCTCATGGAGCGTCTGCGCGGCCAGGACTTCCAGCTGCTGCTCACCGACCCCTTCCTGCCCTGCGGCTCCATCATCGCCGACGCCCTGGCGCTGCCCGCCGTCTACTTCCTGCGGGGGATGCCCTGCGGTCTGGACGTGCAGGCCCTGCAGTGCCCGTCGCCGCCCTCCTACGTGCCGCGCTACCGTTCCGACAACACGGACCGCATGGGCTTCCTGGAGCGCGCCAAGAACTTTGTGATGAGCGGCGTGGAGCTGAAGCTGTGCGGCGTCATGTACGCCAGCTTCGACGAGCTGGCCGCGCGCTACCTGGGACGGCAGGTGACCTACCGCGAGCTCCTCGGTCAGGGCGCCGTCTGGCTCCTACGCTACGACTTCACGCTTGAGTACCCCCGGCCCCTCATGCCAAACATGGTGCTCATCGGTGGCATCAACTGCGTGAGGGACCACGGCCTCTCGGCGGTAAGTACCAGAGACATCCTGAGCTCTCCTTACCACTCTCTCAGCGTGTACACACACTGCTCTGTTTGCACCATCTGGGCTATATCATGGCACAAAGTTACTACTAACGTGTACATATTTCCCTGAAGCTGTGGGGTCCTTCTGGTTTGGAAAGTACAGTGTGTTCTCCAGGCGCACTCTAGGGTCTCCCCTTGCATGCCTGCTCTGTTTTGTTAAGGAAGAAGGAGGGGTTTGGTGTGGTGTCTTGTCGCACTAATTCTTGAACAGTGCTTTTGGCCGGCTGGCTATCAGATTGCGGGTTTGTTTTGTTTCTGATTGACCTGGGCTCAGGTTGCATGCGACGTGGTGTTGTGAGTTTCCACCACCCTCGCGTGCACTGCTGTTTACACAGCCTCAAACGAAACGCATAACCTGATCCCACTGACCCGAGCACTGGGGGGTTGCTGGGGAAACGGCACGTGCACTCTCACTCAGTCCGAGCCGCCTTCCTCTCCAAGTGGCCTTCCTTCCTTCCTCCCGTGGGGTCTTTTGTGCCGGGACTTTGCGCTTTCCTTCGTGCTCATATTTGCATTCAGGGCCCTGCTTCACAATCTGCAGTCAGATCAGCAAGCTCAGGGAAAACATGGTGGACAGGATGCAGCACAGCCTGGCCAGCATGTGAAAACGAGTGGGTGTCACTGGACTGGAGTGTGTGTAGGGAGACTGACGGGGCAGTGAGTTCCTAGAGAGAGCGGACAACAACGCCAGCCACTGCAGAGAGGGAGTGGTGCTCCCAGCCAATCAGTGAAGCTCAAAAGGATCACAACAGATGAAAAGCACACTGGATGACTAGAGACTGTGTGTACTCACTATTCAGACCAGACTTTATTTGTCTCGAAAGCACAAATATGTTGCTTTGAATTTACATCACATTTCCAGATTTGCATTCTTTGGACTATACTCTGTTTTTCAACACAACACGTCATTTCCAGAAAATCACACTTGACCGATTGGCAAGTTGCTTGCATTGAATCTACAGTGCTGCTCTACTGTAGGTTCATTCCAGCAAATTATCCAGTGCAGTCTTTGTCTCTTATAGAGTGTCTGTGTCAGTAGGACCTATAACAGTCAGTGGCTTTTGTAGAATGTTTGTATCAGTAGGACATGTAACAGTCTGTCATGTAGAATGTCTGTGTCAGTAGGACCTGTAACAGTCTGTCATGTAGAGTGTCTGTGTCAGTAGGACCTGTAACAGTCTGTCATGTAGAATGTCTGTGTCAGTAGGACCTGTAACAGTCTGTCATGTAGAGTGTCTGTGTCAGTAGGACCTGTAACAGTCTGTCATGTAGAATGTCTGTGTCAGTAGGACCTGTAACAGTCTGTCGTGTGCCACCTACAGGAGCTGGAGGAGTTTGTGGAGGGATCTGGAGAACATGGCATCGTGGTCTTTACCCTGGGTTCGATGGTGGAGTCTATGCCAGCAGAGAAAGCTGCCATCTTCTTCTCAGCCTTCAGCCAGATTCCTCAGAGGGTGAGGGGATCAATCAAGCTTGCATGAGACATGGCTAAAAGCCCACAAGATCAAATTAAACATACTCAGCGGGTTTTAATGAAGAGGCTTGGCTTAGGTGAACCTCAGAACCATAATTGACTTGTTTTTCCACACACACAGTGCTATGAAGTAACTTATATATGGTTTAGAATTGATGTTTGATACCTTCAGAATATAAAATCTACATGGAATCCAGCAGTTCAGTATCAATCATTTGCAAATTGTTTTTACAGCATAAGAACATTAGTCCTGTCTTCTGGAGACATAATAATCACTTAAACTTGGACTGTCTCCCAGCAAATGATGTGTTGCTTTGTTGTTGCCACATCTGTGTAAAAAGAGTACAAGTCACGCGTCTCAAACAAGCTCAGACAGAAACCTTAAGGAACATCTGGTTGCCATTAGACTCCTCGGTCCTCGTAGATTGCCTGCCAACAAGAAGCAGCAGACAAGTCATGTTCTCACAGCACTCATCTTGAGTTAAGGCCTTTGTTTTCAAAGCTCAACATTCAGTTGGACTCCCAGCTACTCAGGATATTTTTCTGTGTGTAGAGAGTTAAGAGGATTAGGATCTACACACGGCTTAAAAAGGAAATATAACCAAATATAATTACACACAGGCGGTTTGTTTTGCTCAGTATGTTGAAGTGTGATATTAGATGTGCTATGGAACTATCACTATTATCATTTTGAAATAAGCTTTAGATGATAAATGACCACTCTTGATCACCTACAATGGCTCCGGGTCAGTTTAATGACCACTCTTGATCACCTACAATGGCTCCGGGTCAGTTTAATGAGTGAATGAGCACGTAAACCTTCTGTTCAGGTTCTGTGGCGCTACTCCGGGCCTGTTCCAGACCATGTCCCAGGAAATGTCAAAGTGATGAAGTGGCTGCCGCAGAATGACCTTTTAGGTAAGTGACCTTCAGTGACCTTACAGTGACAAGTAACATTTTCCCTGATTTCTTTGAAAACACTAAATAAAATCTTGAGCCATTTGTATTGTTGATCCTGAAAAGTAATATTCTTGCATGGTCCAGGGACCTGATTGTTAGAATGCTTTAAAGGGTATGAGAACCCCAGGTTGGGTGCTAGATGGGTTGATCTCTAGTCTACAAGAGGCTTTACAGAGTTTGGCGTCATCTTAGACTGAGCCACTGATTGAAACTTAGGTTGGTTTACTTGATAACAAACTGAAAATAATCTAGAAACGTACACTGATCATATGTGACATGGCAGAATGGTTGAGGGGACCCTCTGAGCTGAGCCTGAGTGCATGTAGAAGCAGTGTTTTCCACAGATAACAACTAGAGCCTGAGATTTCTCCTCCCCTTTGTCCTTCTCTGGTCACGGCCCAGCCCATCCCAAGGCCAGGGCCTTCATCACTCACGGTGGGACTCACGGGATCTACGAGGGAATCTGCAACGGCGTTCCCATGGTGATGATGCCACTCTTTGGTGACCAGAACGACAACGCTCACCGCGTAGCCCACCGCGGAGTGGCCGTGGTACTCAGCATCTTTGATGTGACTTCGGAAGCCCTTGTAGATGCCCTGGAGAAGGTCATCAATGACAGCAGGTAAGGGACCACTGCAGGCCAAGGCTTTATCTATAGAGCTCTGCTAGCGAGGGGTACAGAAGGAGGTAAACAGCAGACTTGATGAGGTTGCCCTGAAGTTCTCATTCAAAGTTTCAGATCACCACTTGATACTGACCTTGATAGATTTCTCTTTAGTCCAATGTGTCATGTGGATTAAAAGCACATTTATTTTTGTGTTGCATTTGAACTCTGACTCAATTCTCTGTCCCCGTTTTCTCACCTCCATCTGGGCTGAAGTTACATGGAGAACATGCAGAAGCTGTCGGCCATACACAATGATCGGCCCATAGAACCCCTGGACCTCGCTGTTCATTGGACGGAGTTCGTCATGAGGCACAAAGGGGCGGACCATCTGCGTCCAGCTGCCCACCACCTCAACTGGATCCAGTACCACTCTTTGGATGTGATTGGCTTTCTGCTGGTCGTGGTAGCAACTGTTGTCGTGGTGATGATTACGTGCTGCGCGGTGTGTCTGCGGAGGTGCTGCAGAGGCTCTAAGAAGACAAAGAAGGATTGACAGACCAGACAGACTCTACAAGCATTAAGAGCTCTTCTGAAAACATGCACTGGATGTTCACAATCACGTGGGACTACTACTGGGCCTGAGTTGCATAGAAATACAAACCTGTCAGCCATAGCTGGTTTATTTGAGGAGATTACACACAACTGACTAGCTGTTTAAAACAACAAATGTAATGTCAGACGGGCTGTGTAATATCATGTAATATCGTGCACACTTTTTACCTGCTAACTCCCTTCAGGAGGCAGTAACCGGAAAAGTTGTGGGTTCAATTCCCGGCTTTCATGTTAACCGTTGACTTAACCCCGAGTTGTCTCTCTGGGGAGAATGGCCCTTGTAATATAATTGGCATATGTAAGTCGCTTTGTCTGTTAAATAAATACATGTAAATTTAAACTTACTACTTTCTCAAGATTCATATCTCTCTTTAAAGCTCGTCAACTACTCAGTGCTATGGTGTCAGCCCCATTTTTTGGCAACTCTTCGGAGGTCCCCATCACATATGGATGACATCAGTTTTTAATGTGATGATATGTCTATGCTGGCTACTAAATGAAAGATAAACCAAAACTATATATTTAAGATTATGGATTTTTTTTTTTTTTTTTATCAAACAGGGTGCAGCGTAGGAGCTTGCACTAAAGCCTGCTCTGGTTTCTGAATTAAGCTTTCTTCACATAAATGATTGTTGACATTGAATCAATGAATCAAAACTGTCACACCACTGTCTTCCATACTGACACTGATATAGCTTGTGCCCATTCTTCCATCTTCCACCTGACCTGTTGCCAAAGCGATGACTTCATGTTTGGTGATATCACAGAATTTGATTTGGCTCATATTATTATATGTGCAATATCCTACAGATGACATGGGCTAGCAAGCCAAAAGTGCTGTCATGCAATATTCAATTAGCTTCTCACATCACAAGCCTTGAGACAATGTATATTGTTATTGGCACGATAAACTGTAAATAAATAGAATTCAAATACTGTTTAAAAACATATTAATTAGTTTTTCTTGGTTAGTGAACACAAGCACACACACACACACACACACATATACACTAGGAGCAGTGAGCACACAGTGAGTAGTGACACATGCTAGGAGCAGTGTGCGCACACACACACCCGACCTGGAGCAGTGGACACACACACACACACACACACACACCTGGAGCAGTGGGCTAGCACCAGCGATGGCAGCCCTTACGAAAAAGAACTATAGAAATCATTTAGTATTTTGTATTATATTACAGTTTTTCTCGATTGCTTTGACCTGCTTAAAAAATCCACTTGGTCTTCATTGACACCTTCTTTGCACAGCAGAAGTCAGAAGTCAAAAAACCCTTAGTATAGGTACGTTGGTGTTGCTGCCCCTGTGCCGTCCCTGATCGCGTGAGATAAGTGGTGTTCATTGGAGGCAAGTCCTGCACGCCATGCCCTCTGCCCTCTCAAAAGATTCGATGTCTGCATGTTTACGTAAGGGATAATGTATAGAACGCCGGTCATTATGGGGAAAATAAGTCCCGACAGGGCGAACCGGACCCCTACGCATCAGCGGAGGGGTCTTGTTTTGCCCTGAAGGGACTTATTTTCCCATGATGACCGGCGTTCTATACATTATCCCGCTTATTATACGGCTACTTGCCAAAACGAAAAAATAAACTCCATGATATGTCTCTTTACACTTATTTGTTACCGTTTCGTCGTGGCTTTTGCTGAGAAACAAATAGTTCGCAACACACGCTGAACTTGAATCAAACATTCTTTAGAACACAGCTGATCAACCGTCTGCTTTCACTTTTGAATGAAGTTCCAAGCACAAACTCCGTTGCCATTGACAGCGGTCATTCTTGTTTTCAGAGGTCCTTTCCCAAGAAATAATGACCGCTAGAACTTTCGGAAATCCCATTCAAGTCAATGGAGCATTCTACTTGCATTGTGAAGAGCCGTATAATAAACTTCTATGGACCCTTTCAAGAGAGTTCCATTATCAGCATCATAGTTAGCCCCACAAGGCTTCCTTTTTAACATTCCATATGTTATGCAGAGGAAGTAGATTGGGGCCCAAATAGAACGTTCAAGCATTGTTTTTGTTTTTATTGTTGAAAGGGTCTAGACAGAGACGGTTGATAAAGCGAGACGATTCACAGAAGGGTTCTTCCTGTTCCCCTATGACGTATGGTTCACTAGCGCCACGCCTTTTTTAGGAGACTAGCGAGAGATTCTTTACACTGTGGCCCTATGGAAGAAATCATTTTTTTCTCGGATTATGCCCCAGCCCTTAATTATACAGCTCGAGATTGGACATTTTAATGCATTTTCTGTAATTCACATGTGTTCCTTACATTCTGACACCGACATGGCGTTTTTCAGATGAACAGTTAAGGAGAAAAACGACTTTGTTTGCCACTTGTCTGTCTGTTTCTGTAACCCACTGGCACGCGATCTACTAAGTAGCCGAAGGTTCTCTGGAATAAGTTACCGTTGCTTACCACTTCGATGTTGATCACTCAATCGCGAAAATGCCTAAACTTTGGGTGCATAAACAGACACCTTTCTGTCTTTTCTTTCCCTAAGGACGTAGACATGTACATACCGTCATATTGACTGATCAGCATCGTTTTTGATGTCTGGATTGCGTTCAAATAGGCTGTATAGCAGACGGCCATACACATAAACTAGGGCAGTGGTTTCTCAACCTTTTTTCAGTGATGTACCCCCTGTGAAATATTTTTTCAGCCAAGTAGCCTTCCCCCTAACCAGCGCAAAGCATTTTTAGTTGAGAAAAAAAGGATTTAAAACAGAGCACTGTGCCATCAGTGTCTAATTTATTAAACTTTGGAACTAATAAACACATACAAAATTCAAACATTTTAAATTGTAATAATCCATGACTACATTTATTGCTAATTATTTGTATATTTTAAAATCTCACGTACCCCCATTTGAGAACCACTGTACTATAGTATTGCATCTTATTGTTTAACAAGTAGGTTATATCACATAATAATATGGACAGCCAGGGGTGCGTTTCCCAAAACCATAGTTTACATCGCAACCAACAAAGTAGCTAACTTAGTTAGCAACTATGGTTATGGGAAACGTGCCCCTGGTTAACAAGTTGCTAACTAGCACACCTAACCAGACATCTGCTTTCTCAATTAGCCTTACCTCTGATGTTTGATAAAGTAGCGCCAATCGATGTATCCACACAGCCACACGGCCATATCTTTAGGCCTACTACCCACGCAAATTACAATGGAAATACAATAGGCCTACACCACTTATTTTTTCATTGACATAAGGCTAAAAATATGATGAACACTGGCATTTCTCTTTCAGATACCATATTATTGAACTAGTAGAAGAAAGAGGTAGCTTGTTAATATAAGGAGTGCCGACTTGTCCATCCGATCCAAACAAGTAAACCTGAGGAAAGGAGGGTATAAAGTGTGTGAGGCTAACTTTGAATGGTAGGGTTTTATTTGAAATTCACATTTTCAACAAATCCCACAATTTAACACCTGCATACATAGCCACATTCTGCAGTCTACCCACTAGGAAAAGAATAGCACAACTGTCCTAAACCCCTCCATCAACTGCCAGTAGATGTGTCCTGCATTGAGTGGTAGTTAAGCATTTACAAAACTAAATACTGTTATTGTCTTTGAATTAACTAACATCCTGAATGGAGTGTAGGAAAGCAGGATCTCTTCGTTTGGTTGGATGAAGGTTGAAGTCATATGGCCAGCATTTACAGCACCTAAAACAGAGACAACACCACACAAAGTAAAATAAAAAAACATCATGAATTACAATTATGTTCTTATGTTCTTGAAATTAAGTTACTACACCTGCACATTGCTTTGCTTAATATGATCCTTCCTACTATAAATGCTGTGATAACACAATAGGACTGAAGACTATGATACAGCTGGAGAGGCTGCCAAGTTAGGCAAATACTACGACTGACTTCTTTGAGGCCATGAACAGGCTTTTTGATGTCTTAAATTCACGGTATAAATGTCCATTCAAATACCCTACTCCAGTTTTAGCATCAGTCAAATTGTGATTACAGCACTTGATTACAAACACAAACACTTACTTCTCAGGCATCTCTGACCCCAATCCATGGCGTCAGTCCTATGGGACCACAAAGCAGACATCAGATCCACCATCTTTACGGAGAGCCTTCAGTGGATTGAGTCTTGGACCTTCAGGTTGCTAGAGAACAATACATATAGTGCAGCAATCATTCTCAGTGTGTTAACTAATGTTGAATAATAGATCTTTTTTTTTCCATACAGAGGGAAGTTTTAAATCTAGTTACAGAGTTTCATAGTGACAGGCTGTTGGTCGAAACATGTTGGCCAATGCAGCCAAAAAGGCTTTTCCTTGGAGTGCCTTTTGTAGAATTAGTTTCAACTTTATTTTGGTAGTGTTTCATGAAGTCTTCAGGTCTGATTGTTAGTAGCCTATATGAAATTATATTTGATATGTTTAACTTTGAAAGTCTGTAACTTGTATAGGGCAATTCCACGCAAAACTGTCACATCCATAATGCCAACTAAATACCATGGCATTGTGTTGGTGTTATGGATGTTACAGTTTTGCGTGGAATTGCCCTATACATTTGAATGGCCACAAGAGCGGACAGTTACAGAACACAGTCTATGTACATAGCATTGACTTATCCTCTGAATAACACAGGTTCAAGTTCATTCCTCCCCGTCATCGCGGGTTCATCCTCACCATCCATAGCGTCCTTCTGCTCGTCCAACAACTGGGGAGAGAATTAGCAAACATGACGTTAATTTTAGTGCTGCTTGATAAGGGTCTGTGCAAGACCATCCGAGAAAAACTACTCAGAACTGATGTAACGTTATTCAACACAATCGTTGAGCCACCCTGACTACACATTTGCCATCAGAGACAAACTTAATACAAAAATATGTAATGTGCAGGATCGGGGCAGAGATCAGTAGAGAAAATCGTCGCGTCATCGAGGACAGACAGAGAATATGGCATAAAACTAAATGTTTCACTACGCTAAGCTGATAATAAAATTCAGTGCACCAACAACTGTGTACATACGGTACTCATTTTTTACTAGCAGCTAAACACATTTCAAAACTGCTAAATCAATGTAAACTTGCAGTAGATCTGATCCACAAGCTATAGTGATGCCGATTTAGGTAGAGCAAATATCAGGTTCGTAAATTATCTTTGTAGCCTAACTACCAAATTAATCTGGTAGCTAGTGCCTCAGCTAGCTCTGCTATAGGTATCAGATGGTTAGCTAACGTCAACTAACGTTACTCCTCAATGAGCTAACATTCATGACGGCGACACGAGATAATAATAATGTTATTACCTAAACTACGCAGACATTTTACTACATAGATAACTCGTTACACAGACACAGACTAATCACAAATACCTTGCCACATTTCAAACTGCCACTTACCTGGAAATCAGACCGCATCTTGCCAATGACGATGTACCAAATTCAGTCACCCAGGCCAGCTCCAGTTGGTCACAGCAAGAGAGAGGCGAAAAATGAAAAAATCTTTGACGTTTTCATCAACGAGGTAGCGTCAGCGCATTCTGACCACGCCTTTTTAGGAGGCAGGAACTGTGTACAATTCCATTCCATTGTAGAAGCCTGTGCTGCTTTATCTTTGTATATTAAGGATCTTTGGTCTAGATTACTCTTCTGTCCTTTGTCCCCTTCAAATCATGATAAGAGTTCAAACTCTTGTCAGAGAAAGTGTGCTCACAGAAACAGTCAGTCATCATTCATTTAAATGACAGCATTTATGGTACTATTTCCTTATAGCATGACCTCTTACACCAATCAGAAAACCACACAAACAGAGAGCAAAGCATTTCACAAAAACAAGAGAAAACAAATACAAAACCATAACTCCAGTCACTCGGAGATGACAGTCTGACACCAGGGCAGGCTTGCACTATGTCTTTTTGAGACACTCAGGTAAATGACATTATGATCAATAGGAAAAGGATAAAAACAAATACCAGGGACCTAAGCATGTTGGTTACACCCTTAGCATGTGGAGTACAGCCTGCATGCATGAGAATATATGGTGATAAGTAAAGGTGCAGTCAGCGATCGTACACAATTTCAAGCCCATTACATTTCTTGTCACATTCACCAATCATCTCCCGACGATCCGCTAGCTGCCCATTCCATGAGTACAATGTAAAAAAAAAAAACAGCCTCTGTAAGCAGGCTCAGAGAACTGGAAGGAACAAAGTTGGGGTAGCCTGTTCCCCAAGGGAGGGGTGAGCTACAGTACCTCTCTGGTGTGTTTCATTTGGTCCTTGGTTAAGATATAATGTACGCTGTTTAGGACAAAAGCGTCTGCTAATAAATTGTAATATAAACATAAACAAACGTGACTTCTTGCGTAATCACTGACTGCACCTTTAAATGCTGCACAGTGTCTACGGAAGTGCTGTAGAGGTTCACAGAAGACAAAGAGGACGGGCAGCCTCCACACGCACAGAGTTCTTCTGAACATTAAAACACTGCAAAAAATGATATCTTACCAAGTGTTATAATCTTATATTAAAATAAAAAAATATATTTAGTATTGTTTTTAGTATAAAGATACTTCCTTTTGAGCTTTCTTGTAAGATTTTTAAAAACAAGTAAATGTATCTGCCAGTGGAGTAAGTAAATTTACCTTAAATAGTCTTAAATGTTCAATCTTATCTTAAATTAAGATAAAAAATTACTTAATTTAAGAAGATTTTGACTTATTTAAGTCAAATATCTTACAAGAGAACTAAGAAGTAAGTATCTTTTTACTAAAAACAATACTAACTAGATTTTATATCTTAATATAAGATTATAACACTTGGTAAGATATCATTGATTTGCAGTGAATGCACTGAATGATCAGACCTGAATGCTCATTTGACATTGACAAGTCTGCTATACTGAGTTGTGTTGTACAGAAGGACAAACATGTTGGCCAATCTACAAATACTTTAGATTTTTCTCTTATCAGTATTGAAATGAATCCTTTAGCCTTTTTTTTTTTGAACCCCACTCTCCCACTCCCTTTCTTCAGTCCTATCCTATAAATGCAGAAAGCACAAAAATACACTTAAAAATATATATTTTTTAAAAAGTCAAGAAGCTTGAGAAATGACCTGTTACGCAGCAGATGTCCAGCTAAACCATGTAACAGTTTGTGGTATTGCATGTGGTCAGCTAAACCATGTAATAGTTTGTGGTATTGCATGTGGTCAGGTAGACCATGTAACGGTTTGTGGTATTGCATGTGGTCAGCTAAACCATGTAACAGTATTGCATGTGGTCAGCTAGACCATGTAACAGTTTGTGGTATTGCATGTGGTCAGCTAAACCATGTAACAGTTTGTGTTATTGCATGTGGTCAGCTAAACCATGTAACAGTTTGTGGTATTGCATGTGGTCAGCCAAACCATGTAACAGTATTGCATGTGGTCAGCTAAACCATGTAACAGTTTGTGTTATTGCATGTGGTCAGCTAAACCATGTAACAGTTTGTGGTATTGCATGTGGTCAGCTAAACCATGTAACAGTATTGCATGTGGTCAGCTAAACCATGTAACAGTTTGTGGTATTGCATGCGGTCAGCTAGACCGAAAGTGTTTGTCAGATTTATGAATGACCAATTCTAACAATTACAAAAACATTAAATTACTAAACCTGAAAAATGAAACATTCGTAATATTTCTTGCAATTTCTTCCACTTGAGGGAATTTCATTGCTCTCTAGTTCCCTCTTGTGGTTGTGGTTGTAGTAACTAGAGGTGCGATTTTTCTTGGGGTCACTTCAAACAGAGTGGGAGGAGGTCATGTAGCTTGTTCGGACCTAAGTTGGGACCGTATCATTCTCCCATGCCAACCGACTGTGCTGATGTCATTCATGGGCAGATGACCATGAGGGGGGATGACTTAATAAAACAGACAGCAGTGAGAAACCATGTAAATTACTTAGTTTATTTAATGAAAAGACTTTCAAGAAAATACAAGAGTTCCCAGGGTACACAGAGGACATAAGTTAGCAAAGCGCAGCAGAAACGCCCGGCTTGGCATCAGTTTCCTCAGGAACAGTCTGAGCAATGTGTTTCTGTATCTGGTGAATCCCAGCAAAAAAAAACAAAACAAAAGAAATCTGTAAATTCACACAAAGAATCCAGTCATCCTGTTTAAAGTGAACGGAAGCCAAAGGCTATCTCCTGTACAAACAATTTTAAAAAGATAACACAAAAAAAATGAGCTTAAAAAAAAAAAAAAAATAATAAGCAGAGGGAGGAAATGTATCTATGCGAACCATCATGCTGAAGAACATTAGTGTAACCATTGGAGTTTACATACTGTAAACATTTTCATAAGATAGCTTGCATTCTTTAAAAAACAAACACTTCTTAGTCAAATTGTGGTCAAGGTTATGGGAAAGGACAACAAAACTATAATTAAGCAAAATCTACATAAGTTAAAAAAAAGAAACACAAAATGCTTTCATAGCAAGCTACTGTTGTTCTGCTGATGTAGTGGTCTTGGGTTTACTGCCTTCAAGGACCCCTTCGATACCCCTGATTTCCCCAGAAACAGATGTGAATGTTTGAGTTTAAGTCAGTGTGTCTTATGTGAACGGTCAAGATGCGTCTCTGCAATCGCACATAATACCAGATGTGCGCACACACACACACATACGTGGAGGGATATATCATTGGCCAAGTGCATGCTTACCAACACACACATAGATAAACACACACACAAACACACACACAGAAGGAGACAGAAGAGCATATGTTTCCTTTATGAAGATTTTTATGCTTAACAACAAACTTTCTAAAATCAAGAGCAGTTCTGAAGTCTACATTTGGCAGATTATACAAGCAAGTTAAAAAATGGATGCCTTCTGTGAAGACAATGGCTCAGTATGGAAATCCGCTGTGTTTATATGTGTGCGTGTGTGTGTGTGCGTGTGCTCGCTGTGGGGGTGTCTGTGGGTGCTAATGTACATGCCAGATCAGCTGTTCATCCCTTTCACAACTTAAAAAAATGCATCTTTAAAATAAAACTGAACCTAAATGTCCTTCATCCTTTGTCCTTCCACCCAAACCTTCCTCTAACTCACTCGTTCACCCAAACCTTCCTCTCCTCTTCCCTCAGCTGGTTCCTCAGTTCAGTCCCCACTAGCATCCCACCTTCCTCTAACTCACTCGTTCACCCAAACCTTCCTCTAACTCACTCGTTCACCCAAACCTTCCTCTAACTCACTCGTTCACCCAAACCTTCCTCTAACTCACTCGTTCACCCAAACCTTCCTCTAACTCACTCGTTCACCCAAACCTTCCTCTAACTCACTCGTTCACCCAAACCTTCCTCTAACTCACCTGCTCACCCAAACCTTCCTCTAACTCACTCGTTCACCCAAACCTTCCTCTAACTCACTCGTTCACCCAAACCTTCCTCTAACTCACTCGTTCACCCAAACCTTCCTCTAACTCACTCGTTCACCCAAACCTTCCTCTAACTCACTCGTTCACCCAAACCTTCCTCTAACTCACTCGTTCACCCAAACCTTCCTCTAACTCACTCGTTCACCCAAACCTTCCTCTAACTCACTCGTTCACCCAAACCTTCCTCTAACTCACTCGTTCACCCAAACCTTCCTCTAACTCACTCGTTCACCCAAACCTTCCAACTCACCTCGTTCACCCAAACCTTCCTCTTCCCCTCGCAAGCTCGCTCATTTCCGTTCCATCGTTCCCCCAAACCCCACTGATCATCACACACACCCCAAGCGGCGTGGCACTGGAGAGGGCGTGCCGCTCTTCACCCGGAGCCCTGCCACAACGCATATATAAGATGGGCAGCGCTTTTCAGCAGAGAGGCTCAAATAAACACTTCTATCTGGTTAAAAAACAAAAAACAAAAAAAAAAAAAAAAAAAAACAATAACGTTTAGCCCTGTAGGAGAATATACAGTATGATACGCGACTGGGCTCTGTCAGGTAAGAGTGGACTCACTGGAGATTACAGAGCCCGATAACCCCTCCCTCTCCCTCCCTCATCTACCTCAGACACACAGAAACCAGCCACCAGCTGTCAATCCAAGTGAAAGACGCGTGTATATATACTAGCATATCTAGAAAAAGAGCCTCCTGACTGGCCAGGATTTAAAGAGAGGTGGGGCCTGAAGCCAGAGTCAGAGCTGTGATTGGACAATGCCGTTGTCTGTCTCTAAAGGCTGAATGAGGGTCAGCCTCCAACGGTGCCGAGCCCTGCCGCTATGCACAAGCACAAAGCTCCAGTCCTAGAATATTCTTCATCATAATCGTGGTCATCGTTATGGTCGTAGTCAGGGTTGTTGAGGTCAGTTTGTGGGCCGTTGGGGCGATGGTGGTGCTCTACCAACTCAACAGGTTGCTGCGACCCAGCGTCATGAAGTACACCTGGCTGGAGCCGCCAGAACGCACTGAAGCAAAGAACACCTGCAATGCAACACACACACAGGTTCATCATTAGGACATTCACTTTACCGGGTGATGTTATTTGCTTTGTTGGTGATTTTGTTTTTGATGGTAAATAGGCTTGGTTGTTGATTGGTCGCCGTGGAAAACCCCCGACCTACAGCACTAGGAACTGAACACCTCTCTGTACATCTCCGTACACCTGAACATGACTCAATCAGAGGCCAGCTGATGAACAGGCACCTGTAGAGAGAACTCCTCTGGCTCTCACCTTGTCATTGTGCATGTGTGTGTGTGTGCTTGTTGGTGTGTGGTGTTTGTGCATGTGTGTGTGTGTGTTTGTGAGTGTGTATGTGTGCGAGCTGGCTCTCACCTTGTCATTGTGCGTGTGTGTGCTTGTTGGTGTGTGGTGTTTCTGTGTGCGTGTGTGTGTGTGTGTATGTGTGCGCTTGTTTGTGTGTGGTGTTTGTGCGTGTGTGTGTGTGTGTGTGTTTGTGAGTGTGTGTGCGCGTGCTGGCTCTCACCTTGTCATTGCGCTCGCACAGGAACTTGAGTCTCTGGGCACGCTTGTGCATGAAGACCCCGTCCAGGTGTCCGGTCTCCACCGAGCGGATCTCGATGGCCTTCTCTCCCCAGCCCATGATCTGGTTGGAGCGGATGTACGCTGCACACCAGAGTACAAAGTCAGCACTGATATTTCAACTACGGCTGTCATATATTAGTGCACAGATAAGCATGACACTGTCTGTCCACGTGTGTGTGTGTGTGTGTGTGTGTGTGTGTGTGCGTATGAATGAGCGGGAGAGAGAGGCCTACCAACAGATGTGGGCATCTCTCCCCACTGTAGCACCACGTCTTTGGTGATGCGGCCGTAGGTGTTGACGTAGACGCCCTCGTCTTCATAACACACCAGCAGCTCGATGCCGTCCGTGTTGGGCAGGATAATGATGGCGTGAGACTGGATACTCGTCTGGATCTGATGGAGGGAGAAGGAAGCCAGCAGAGTGAGAGGGAGGCCATCAGAGATTGTATTCAGACTATATTACTGTGATGACTCTACACTAATGTAATTCATATGCTCCATCTACTTACATGTGTCGGCAGGTAGATGTCGTGAGTGTGTGTGTGTCTACTTACATGTGTCGGCAGGTAGATGTCGTAGACTGCTCCAGAGTCCACATCAACGGCATGGAAGCCCGAGTAGGAGCCATAGATGACCTTTAACCTCTGACCTTCCTCCACAGTCAGGTCAACCAGCAGGGGCTTGTGGACGAGGTCACCAAAGGACTAGACGAGGGGGACAGACATAAACACTCACGGCATCAGAATCTGGACCTAAGAGGACAGTGTGTGGACTACTGATATCAAATATGCACATTGTGTGTGTGAGAGAGAGAGAGAGAGAGAGAGAGAGAGAGAGAGAGAGAGAGAGAGCTATAAAAGCGTGTCCGTGTCCACTCACCTTGAAGGCCATGAACTTGTGGTAGGGCTTTGGGGCCCACGCATACACTTCCACAGCGTTCTTCAAGGCAAGAACCAAGAACTTGATTCGTTCATATTTCACTGAGGAGAAAACGTACCATAAAGTTAAATAACTACCACCAAAAAAACGTCCTTTAATGACGTTTCTTAATTCCTCTATCACACATAGACAGTAGACATGCTCCAGTCCAAATTGGTCCTTACCAACTTTGTAATGCACACAGCCCTCCAGGTCTCCCACGTTGACCCAACCCTGCTTCTTCTCCACCTCTGGGTCATTATGCAGGATTTTGTTCCTCAGCCAGGATAGGTAGTACACACGCAGCTTGTTCTTCTTCCCTATTGGTGGAACAAGCAAGGAGGAGGCGGAGGAAAAGACAAGGTCAAACAAACCATTCATCAGATTAAAGCATTCATCCATTTCAATGGACGTCGAGAGAGATAGAGATAGAGATAGAGATAGAGATAGAGATAGAGATAGAGATATATATATATATATATATATATATATATATATAGATAGAGAGAGAGAGAGAGAGAGAGAGAGAGAGAGAGAGAGAGAGAGAGAGAGAGAGAGAGAGAGAGAGATAGAGATAGATACTTTATTGATCCCCAAGGGGAAATTCAAGGTCTCAGTAGCATACAGACATCACACAACAACATGCACTTACAGCAGAAAAAATTAATACAAGTCTATAAATATAAAAACGTCCACTGCACAATAAAGACAGTAGAAGATAAAAAATACTAAAATACTAAATAGTAAAAATACTTTAAACTTTAAACAAAAACTAACTAACGTCAAGTGAGGTTACACACTGACGACAATAACTGATGACGTCCAGCACAATACAGAACATGTGACCAGCGGACACGGACCTGATGACAGCGCGTAAGCTAGAGAGAGGTGAGGACAGTGACCTGATGACAGCGCGTAAGCTAGAGAGAGGTGAGGACAGTGACCTGATGACAGCGCGTAAGCTAGAGAGAGGTGAGGACAGTGACCTGATGACAGCTCGTAAGCTAGAGAGAGGCGAGGAGGTGACCTGATGACAGCGCGTAAGCTAGAGAGAGGCGAGGACAGTGACCTGATGACAGCGCGTAAGCTAGAGAGAGGCGGGGAGGTGACCTGAGGTGCGTTCAAATTCGCAAACATAAGGCCAACGTTTGCGAACAGTTTTTCCATTTGCCTTGAGTTTTCAGCCAACGTTTACGACCAATCGCAAACAGTCCGTGGAGGTAGTTCTCCGCAAAACATAGTGTGGAACTGGATGAGAGCTTGTTAAAGGTAACAATGCAATTACCGTTTAAAATGGAATGTTGACACCAAATTTAACTGTTCACCACTGTTCGGCAAATTGGAACGCACCTCTGATGACAGCGCGTAGGGCTACAGAGAGGCGAGGAGGTGACCTGATGACGATAACAACGCGTAGGCTAGAAAGGGTCGAGGAGGTGACCTGATGACGATAACAGAGCGTAGGCTAGAAAGGGTCGAGGAGGTGACCTGATGGCGATAACAGCGCGTAGGCTAAAAAGGGTCGAGGAGGCCTCACCTGAGATGGTTACGAGGACGTTGAGTCCCTCGAGCACGTCCATCTGCTGGAAGCGTCGTCGGTTGATGAGGGGGTAGACCTTCCCCTGACCACTGCGGTCCAACAGCATCAGACCAGACTCTGTGCCCACCAGCAGGTTCACGCCTACAACAGAGAGAGAGGGAGGTGTGTGAGATGTGAGTCTGTGTGTGTGTGTGTGTTCCAAGCCTGCAAGAGCCAGCTGGACTTAGTCTTGGGTCCAGGTTGTGTCTTAGTGAGTCAGAGCGAGCGTACATGTCTGTGTTGTCTGTGTGCGTGTTGTCTGTCTGTCTGTGTGTGTGTGTGTGTGCGTGTTGTCTGTCTGTCTGCGTGTTGTCTGTCTGTGTGCGTTAGCGGTGGGCGATATGGACAAAAAATAATATCTCGATATTTTTTGTGATTTTGACGATAACGATAATTAGTCGATATCCTTTAAAAAATGTTTTTGTTAAAGTCTGAGTTACTTTACAGCTCATTATTTATGAATAGCATCATTACAATAATAACCAATAACCTAACCTGTGACTTTTTAACCAAATCAACCAATGCATTGTCACTCTGACTCATTTCCAATTCTGCCCCCACATGGGTGTGTGGCAATGACATTAGAGAACATTAGAGAAGATGAATAGGCCCAGTTTCCCAAGAGAAAGTCTGAAGCTGAAGTTCCTTTCAAACCGTTACATAGGATTCACTGTAAAACTAAGCAGACCAACAGAGTACATATCAGTTATATCCTTCTATGTTTTGTTTAAGAGCACTATAGCATTCCAAGTTACAGTAGAAACTAATGCGTTAGCTTATGGCTAATGTATATGAGAAGTCCCATAGAGATGTTAACGGTTAGCATAATCGGTAAACGTAGATATTTAGAGCGAACTTCAGTCCATTTACAAAAGAGTTACTTGAGAATAGTTCTTTGTTAAACTGACTATTAAAATACTCAAATGCTAATGCTTTCTCTCCATATAATACCGTGTAGGAAAAAACGTGACTGTCCCATCAATGCTACTTGAACAGATACTTGACAAAAGTAGCAGCATAAAATCCCAAGTAGGCTACTCTCGCTGCACAAAATAAACATTAGGTAAACATATGTATGTGTGTGTTTTGTCCGTCTGTGTGTTGTCTGTGTGTGTGTAGGAGTTTTGGACTTACCCCACAGTGCGGCACACAGGATCTCGGAGTTGAACCTCTTCTTGTATTTGCGGATCTCGGGCGTGTCGCTCTGAGGGCGAGTGTTGACCGGGTTGACGTTGACCACGGAGCCCTTGCGTGAAGGATCTGGGAGTCGGACGTCACCAACAAAGCCAACTGCAGGGGTCAAAAGGTCACCAAGTCAGAGAAGAGCTTTCAAAGCTTTGACCAAGACTCACATCCAGTACTGAATACAACCAATCACTCCTAAAAGCACCCATAAACAGAGTGAGCGCTGTGTGAAAGCTCAAGAGTGCTTCAGTCAGTCATAGGAGGCCTGCGACTGGACACCACTGAGGGCCTGAACGTGTGGACACCGGTGAGGTGACGTAGCGAACTCACCCATGTTGTTGAGCAAGGTGTGCAACAGTGTGTGTGTGTGTGTGGGGGGGGGGGGGGGGCCTGTGTGTGGACACCGGTGAGGTGCCTAGCGAACTCACCCATGTTGTTGAGCAAGGTGTGCAACAGTGTGTGTGTGTGTGTGTGTGTGTGTGTGGGGGCCTGTGTGTGGACACCGGTGAGGTGCCTAGCGAACTCACCCATGTTGTTGAGCAAGGCAAACTCAACAGTGTGTGTGTGTGTGTGTGTGTGTGTGTGTGTGTGTGTGTGTGTGTGTGTGTGTGTGTGTGTGTGTGTCTAGCGAACTCACCCATGTTGTTGAGCGAGGCGGCAGCAGAGGGCGAGATCTGGAGCAGGCGCGGGTCGATGAAGGGGGTGAATGAGGACGAGGACTTGTGTTTCTGAAGAGTGTTACTGGCCGACTGGGTCTGCAACGCACAGGGGACAGGTCAGTCCTCTTACCTGAGGGTGCACCTGGACAACTTGCCTCAAGCTCTTCCCGGACGACCAACAGTCACTTCTGTTATAGTCATGTATAATCATGTACTATTATTTTAATACTGCAACAGAACTGTCACTCTCACAGTTGTAATGGATGGCCTCGAACTGTAATGGACTATATAGCTTTTTTTATTTCGATAGACTCCCCTAACAATTCTTATTCTGAACCATTGAAATCTGTTAAACCCAAATGTGAACGCAAATCTGGCGATCCTCGTCCATAGGGACGTTAACAAACTGCTAAACAAGCACAGACTAGGTTGGCAATTAGAAGTCTAAAGCAAATGAGCCCACACACACACAAATGTAAAGGAGTTGTGAGGATAAAGGAGGCCCAAACATGGAAGATGTGTTAAATAAAGATGTGAGAATAAGGTAATGAAACACATAAAAGGTAAAGACATAAATGAAAGGGGCTCAGAAAGCCAGCCGCCTAATCTGTTATGGTCAGAACTGTTGTGGAGAACAGGCCATCAGGTCATCAGCCCGGTCAGAACTGTTGTGGAGAACAGGCCATCCCCCTAGTCAGAACTGAGAGCTGCATTTCCTCTCTCTGTGTTTTATTCCTTCACTCGCTCTGACATCACCCTGATGATAAACCCACTCGCTCTGACATCACCCTGATGATAATGCCACTCGCTCTGACATCACCCTGATGATAAACCCACTCGCTCTGACATCACCCTGATGATAATGCCACTCGCTCTGACATCACCCTGATGATAATGCCACTTTCGACATGACGTCGCCCTGATGATAATGCCGCTCGGCTGATCATCACCCCTGATGATAATGCCACTTTCGGCGTGACATCACCCTGATGATAAACCCACTTTCGGCTGACATCACCCTGATGATAATGCCGCTTCGGCTGACATCACCCCTGATGATAATGCCACTCGCGCTGACATCACCCTGATGATAATGCCACTCGCGCTGACATCACCCTGATGATAAACCCACTCGCGCTGACATCACCCTGATGATAATGCCACTCGCGCTGACATCACCCTGATGATAATGCCACTCGCGCTGACATCACCCTGATGATAATGCCACTCGCGCTGACATCACCCTGATGATAATGCCACTCGCGCTGACATCACCCTGATGATAATGCCACTCGCGCTGACATCACCCTGATGATAATGCCACTCGCGCTGACATCACCCTGATGATAAACCCACTCGCGCTGACATCACCCTGATGATAAACCCACTCGCGCTGACATCACCCTGATGATAAACCCACTCGCGCTGACATCACCCTGATGATAATGCCACTCGCGCTGACATCACCCTGATGATAATGCCACTCGCGCTGACATCACCCTGATGATAATGCCACTCTGTGAAACAGCAGTGTAATCTGCCGCTCTGCTCTGGCCCGGCCCACTGATACTGACACTTGACCCCTTCAAGACCAGCTTCACAAGATCACACCGCCATTCCTACACTCCTCCTCTCCATCGCCCCTCATCTGTCCATTCCTACACTCCTCCTCTCCATCGCTCCTCATCTGTCCATTCCTACACTCCTCTTCTCCATCGCCCCTCATCTGTCCATTCCTACACTCCTCCTCTCCCTCGCTCCTCATCTGTCCATTCCTACACTCCTCCTCTCCATCGCCCCTCATCTGTCCATTCCTACACTCCTCCTCTCCCTCGCCCCTCATCTGTCCATTCCTACACTCCTCCTCTCCATCGCCCTTCATCTGTCCATTCGGTCCCCCAAGCGGAAATGGGGACCATGGATTCCATTGATGGAATGGCATGCTGAACAACGACGGGATATTAAAAGAAAGCACTCAAATGGATTGAGTTGACTTCTAAAGTTAGAAAAGCGGTGGTTAGTTCAGCCATTCATTTCCACCAGAGCATGTGCCACAAGCTGATAAAATGGTGGGTAGGAATTACAGGCAAATCGTTTTAACACACACACACTAATGTTTCCTAGTACTGCTCCAGCTCTATTCTTCAGCAGTGTCAAACTAATGCGCACACAGAATTCAAAGACACAGAGTCTTAAGATTCTTCACATTACACAGATAGCTAACTTGTTTATACTTCAGCTCTTCCAAGTCTATCAAAGTCTAGCGTCCCCAGAGATGCAGTGGGCAAGCAGAGAGTACAGCCCCAGTGGACCCCTGCCCAGTCCATCTGGTCTAACGTCTCGCGGAGTGGTGGTTAAGTGTAGCAGCAACAGACAGAGGCAAGAGCAGAAAGCCAGAAGGAAAAAGCCGTTTCACCCCAAAGCCACTGATCTGAGGTCAGCTTCCATGTTTGTAGCTCAAGATAGATTAGGGTTAGGGAGGTGACTGCAGCTGGTCCTAGACCAGCAGCTACAGGACACACACAGTTAGCCAGAAAAGACCCATCCCGTGCAGCGGAAGGTGGAAAGGGAGAGGGGGGTCACTACGGCACGCACAGGGGGACATACCTCGCCGGCAGCCAGCTTATCCAGGGGGGCGAGAGGGGACATGGAGAGGCTGGCGTGGCTGGAGGAGGAGGGGGAGCTGGAGGCCATGGAGGAGGAGTTGGGGGAGTGGTGGCTCTGCTGCAGGAGGTCGGGCAGGAGGTGGGCGCGGCCCGCGTAGCCGTTGCGCTCGTGAGGCGAGCCGCTCAGGCCCGGAGCCCCGGGAGAACCGGCGCCGGCGGCCGCAGCCAGCCGCTTGAGCTCGCTCGCGCTCTGGAATCAAGAAGAGTCACACAGCAGCTCTGAACCAGGGCCCAGTGGAACCAGGAGGTGCTGGAACCAGAGCCTGGCCCGGACTTGGCCCGGAGCCTGACCAGACCTGGGCCGCACCACAGCTACGGGACCGAAACCTGCCTGAGCTAGCTCCTATTCAGCTGCAGCTCAAGCGTCCCCCACTGGTCCCAATTAGTTGTTGTCTGAATGCTTAATAAAGCCGTAATTGAGGCAGAAAGAGAAATAAAGAGAAAGAAATCTCTAGGGACTAATGTGGTCCAAGGCTTCAGTAGGTTTTACAACAATGTTTTGGTTAGTGCTGAAATATGACCAGCGTTGTGTTGCCGTGAGGCATGGCAGGGCCCTTATTTGGAGATAAATAGAAGAATCTACTCTGAGTTGCACCATCTCTTATGTTGTGGATCCAAATCAAATGGTTCTAGTGCTTTCTAAGGAGAAATGGGTTGAACAGCAATGTCAAACAAAACAACAATGAGATAAATCTACAAATGAGATACAAACAGAAGTTTGAAATGAATGAACAAAATGGCAAAACATGAGACTGGTGAACAATGAACTAAAATAAAAGGACATTAATTCAACAGACCAAGTGACCAAGGATGTGAGCAGTTACCTGTCGGACAATTAAAGTGCCATCTTTGCAGGGTGTGGTGGCAGGGTCACTCTCAGTCTCGTCGTGAACAATCATGGTCTTCACAGATTCTGTCTCACCATTACTGAGCTTGGAGGACCTACAAAGAGAAGAGAACATGCGTTTCAACAGGAGCAGCCAATAGAAATGATTTTCTCCTGCTCCATTTATTAATGACTAAGATGCAGCCACAGACCCTTCCTTGGTGAACCCAACCCTACCCAAGTCCTACTGTGTCTCAAATATTCAAACTAGTACAAAACGAGCATGGAACTATGTCCACAGAGAAGACCACTGATGGTTTTTCCTCTCTAGACCCTTTCAACAATAAAAACAAAAACAATGCTTGAACGTTCTATTTGGGCCCCAATCTACTTCCTCTGCATTAAGATAACATATGGAATGTTAAAACGGGAGCCTTGTGGGGCCAACTATGATGCTGATAATGGAACTCTCTAGAAAGGGTCTATAGAGCGCAACTGGTGACTCGTTGTTGTAATGGAATGGAGAGTGGAGCGATGGACGCTACAGAGCGGGGCAGTGCGGTGGGCGGGAGACGTACCCAGCCCTGGAGTCCTCCGTGCCGGACGTCGACTCGTCGCCGGGGTCCTGGTCGACCTCCTCCTCCTCGCTGGTGGCCGAGTCCTCGCTGGAGGAGGAGTAGTCGGTCACGGTCACCTTGTGAGGCGGCCGCACGTCCTCCACCGCTCGCAGCTCCTTCGCCAGCGCCGTCAGGTCCTGGACGCCGCAGACACGGAGAAGGTCAAATATCAACGGTGTGACACCAAAGCATTAGCGCACGTGCACACACACACACACACACACACATACACGCATGCACACCAGGAGGAGCAGTTTGCACAGCTGAGCATTCAGACATTAGATAAGCATTGGCTGGTGAACATGGCCTTGGCAGGGTCACACTGTTACAGTTGTATTTGTGCAATGGAATGCTTATTGTTTCCAACTTGTCCCCAGCCTACCACTTGTGGCATTCGAATGTGACATTCTCAATCTATATCAAATGTGACTATCCAATCTAGCAGGTTGGTGCCTTAATAGATGAGCATTCCATGAGCAGTGCAGACAGCTTCGTTGCAGATATTTTAAGTCCGCATGTACAGAAATACACTCGTCACGAGCAAGTTTCATTAAAAATACCATTTTTAAATGACAGAATGAATCATGAAATTTGACAGTACTCGTCTGGAGTGAGATGATCAGAACCTGTCTGACTGAGGTCTGGTTTCCGTGAACGTTGAATGAGGTCATGCAGTGCAGGTGAGGTGTGTCGGGGCTCTAGAGCCGCCAATCACCACATAAGGTCTCAGCGAGCAACCACAAAGCCTGAGTAGCCAGTGGATGTGCAGGGAATGGATCAGTGATATGGGGAAGGAGGCCATCACAAGCCTGGCTAACTGTTGATCATGCAGTAGGAGAATTTCTATGGTGCCTCTCAAGAGGCAGTGCATATATATATAAATATAATGTCCTCTGTTCAAACAAGCTTACCACATCCCCCTACAGGAAATAAATACACAGCGATACCGGTCGATGGGCATCCACACACGCAAACATGACACAAGAAACACATGTCAGGCAGTCTTGGCTGTGGTTAAGGAAAGACATCCCACAAATGCTCATAAACTAGTTACTCAGCTCTTGGCTGTTTTTAATGGGCTTTTAATGAGCACACAATATGCATTATACTAATCAGAGGACATCATGTCACATAGTCATAAATAAAGTTAGACATACAGTATTTTTTGTCATTGTCTAATACTAGTTATTTCCTTCATCCAGGACTCCTACCCTTAACTAGAGCTGTTCTATTGTGTTGATATTAATGGGGAAATTAATTTAGTTTAGAAACTCACCGCCGGGCGAGTGGGTCGGACGAAGTCCTTCTTCTCCTCAGTCTTCTTCCCAGCATGCTCTGGACGCTGCATGGGAGAACCCTCAGACTTGGAGGACGCTACACACAGAGACAGACCAAAATTACACACAGGGTCTTTAACATGACAAGAAGAGGAGGAGGTATACGTTTCACAAGTAAGAGTGTGTCTTCATGAGGGAGAGAGAAAGTGTGTATCTGTGTATTAGTGTAAAAGTGATGATCATATGGATTCATTAGTTAGAATGTGTCTTCATGAGAGAGTGTGGCGAGTGCTTAAGAGAGAGAGAGAGTGTGTGAGTGTGTGTGTGTGTGTGTGTGTGTGTGTGCGCAATGTTTCCCATACATTGACTTATTTGTGGCGGCCCACCACAATATCAACATTGACCACCACACAATGATTTTCCAGGTTGTGCTAAATTGTGCTTAAATCTGGTTAGCATCATAACCACGCTGCGCTAATTTGTTAAAAACTGTTGCATTCAAGTTAATTCTGCAAACCAACCACCACAAATAGAATTCAATTCTGTGGGAAACACTGGTGTGTGTGTGCACACATGGATATATGAGTAAGAGTGTGTCTTTATGAGACAGACAGACAGACAGAGAGACAGACAGACAGACAGACAGACGAGAGAGAGAGAGTGTGTGTGTGTGTGTGTGTGTGTGTGTGTGTGTGTGTGTGTGTATTAGTAGTGTAACACTCACAGCGTGCTCTGAACTTGTCTCCTGAGCTATTGTGAGCGGTCTGGGAGCTGGCCGAGCCAGAGGAGCTGCCACTGCCCGGCCGAGGGGCCAACTTCTCCACACGCTCCCATAGCAGCCGGGGCTCCGCACTGCTACACACACACACACACACACACACACACACACACACACACACACACACACAGACGCACACACACACACACACACAGACGCGCGCGCACACACACACACAGACACGCGCACACACACACACAGACACGCGCACACACACAGACGCGCGCACACTCACACAGACGCACACACACACACACACACGCACACACACACACACGCGCACACACACACACACACGCACGCACACACACACACACACGCACGCACACACACACACACACACACAAGACACACACACACACACGCACACACACACACACACACACACACACACACACACAGACACACAGCACGCACACACAATAGACGCCACAAGACACACACACACAGACACGCCGCATACACACACACACAGACATCGCCAAGACACACACAGACAGACGCCGCGACACTCACACAGAACACACACACACACACGCATTACACACACACACGCCATGCCACACACACACACACCAAGCATTACACACACACACACGCAACAAGACACACACGCATGCGACGCTACAAGACACACACACGCATCGCCACACACACACACGCACACACACACACACACACGCACACACAGAAGCGCGCACACACACACACACGCGCGCGCACACACACACACACACGCAAACAGACACGGTTAATTTCTTATTGCAGCTAGATAACAGATCTCCTGCACACAGTGGTATGAACGACAACATGTTGCCTCCTCCTGCTCCACACATGAGACTTCAACATTCCCAAATATCTTAGAGGACAAACGCAAATAAATACACAACTCAGACTGGGTGAACCCTACACTCTGAATAGTAAGATCACTGGTAAATTACATGACATTTTCAAAACGCAATGCAATGCCGTTTAAGAAAACAGTACAGCCCACCCTTTCAGAAAAGAATCAAGGAACTGTTCCGGTACCTTCCAGTGGTCCTCTGTCCTGATTGGTTGGGGTGCTGGCCGCCCTGGTGAGGCGAGTCTCTACGTGACAGCACTGGAGATCTGGACGTGGTCCGCACAGGAACCTTCCAGATATACACACACACACGTTAGTTCCAATACATAACAATGAAGAGATAGGTGAGGCATAAAGACCCCATCTAGCTAACAGAGACCCTCAGCTCCCAAGAGGGAAATGAGTTAGTGACTAGCGATGGCCAAGGAGAGTCCATCACACAATTTCAATACTGTACTTCACAACAGCACATTCTCTGAGCTACAGAAGGAAGTGTTAACCCAAATTACAATGACATCTGAAATATTTGTAACTTGAACACTAATCTTTTCCCCATCCATATTCTGTCTGATCACACTAAAGTGGCTGGATAAGACTTGACGCAGCATGATTAGAAACTACTGGCTAATGTTAAGAGGGAGAGGGTGACGTGTGAGGAGGGAGGTAGGAGTGAGCATTCAGAAGAGAAACAGAAACATGAGCTCAAACACGAAATACGAGCTCAAACCTGAACAGACACTTAAAGCCAAAACAGCGCAGCCTTAAGCAGATTACGTGCTTTTCAGAGATTTTGTCAACGACAACGTCACTGGAATGCAACAGGCTGGGGACTACCTCTAGAACTACTCATATCTGTGGTCAAGCTACCATCCGTAATAACAGATCGGGACTGGAGAGTTAAGAACAAGGCATACTGCTGAAAACTGCAGATTCTTCTCTTTTTCAGTCCGTAGTAAGTTTCATGTATTTATTCATTTCCATTTTTAGCGCAATTGTACAGAATGGAAGAGAGAACAAAGTCAACAACCAAATCGAAATCCACAAACAGTAGAGCAAACAGCCCAAGACAGGTCCATCCCAACAGGTTTCCAAATGATTCAACACACTAGCTGACTGCAGTGCTACCAGTCTGACACTAGGGGGCAGCCCTTCCACTAGATAGAGCCACTGAGTAACCCTATATGCTTCCCAGAGCTACCAGCAATACCATACTGTTTAACACTAGGGGTGCTGCAGTGCTACAATACTGGGGTGAGTTTCCCAAAACCATAGTTGCTAACCTAGGCAATGGGAATTTGCATGGCAACCAACAAAGTTGCTAACTTTGTTAGCAACTATGGTTTTGGGAAACGCGCCCCTGTTTAACACTAGGGGTGCTGCAGTGCCACCATACTGTTTAACACTAGGGGTGCTGCAGTAATACCATACTGTTTAACACTAGGGGTGCTGCAGTGCCACCATACTGTTTAACACATGCTACCATGTCTGAAACTAAGGGAAAGCCCAACTAATACCCTTCCACTAGATGGCGCCACTGTGGCCCCACCGAGAGAGAGAGAGAGAGAGAGAGAGAGAGAGAGAGAGAGAGAGAGAGAGAGAGAGAGAGAGAGAGAGAGAGAGAGAGAGAGAGAGAGAGAGAGAGAGAGAGAGAGAGAGAGAGAGAGCCCTCCAGTGGCGGGAGACGGCGTGGGCCCTCCAGCAGTGCAGCAGCTCTGCTTACCCTCGGAGGCACCTCCTCCTGGCCCAGGGGAGGCTGGGGGGCGTGGGGGGGCTGCGGGAGGTCAGTGCGGGCAGGGTGGTGCTGCTGGTGGTGCTGGCCGGGGTGGTGGGGCTCCTGAGAGCGCAGGTGGAGGTGAGACAGACTGGGGATAGGGTCGCTGAACGAGTGCGAGCGAGAGACAGGGGGAGCGGCGTTGCTCTTTAGAGCGGCCAGCTGGGACCACTGCACCTTCCGGACAGGGAGAGAACAAAATGGAGGAGAGGGAGGGGGAGTGTGTGTGGGGGGTGCAGACAGAGAGACACAGCATGAACACACACACAGAGGAAGAGAGGTGATACATGTATGGACACAAACCATACACACGCACCAGACACACACACACACACACACACACACACACACACACACACACACACACACAAAGGAAGAGAGGTGATGCATGTATGGACACAAACCATACACACGCACCACGCACCAGACACACACACACACACACACACACACACACAAAGGAAGAGAGGTGATGCATGTATGGAATTTCAACAGACATACAAGACACCAGAATGTACCAAAACATGCTTCACAGAGGTTACACAAAGAGACATTTGCATACTCAGTTGTATGAAGCACAAGGGCTTGAAAGGTATCAGTGTGCTGAGAAACAGCTCAGAAATGATCCAGGAGAGAGTGGGCGGGATAAGAGAAGATAACAAGACTGTGACGGCCACATCATGCAGCTGGCGGTGAGGAAGTGCTTTAGTGAAGAGGGAGGCTATCAAGGCTCGTCGAGCTATAGAGGAGAATCAGACTAACACAAAATAACCCACAGCTAAAGGTTATTTGCCTGGTAGATCGCTATAAACTAGTTGAGTTTACAACCCATTGTCGAAATTATCATTTATCTGACTATGCCAATTCTGGCTAAATGTCAATAATCTCAGTTCTGATATTACATGGAAACACCAACCTAAGTAAGGCTTAGTGGAGGGTATAGAGGGGAAACACCAACCTAGGAAGTAAGGCTTAGTGGAGGGTATAGAGGGGAAACAGGTAGAGACAAACACAGTAAAAGACACTTCGGGGACCAACATAAGATGGGATGAGGGGTTGCCCTGGTTACCTGTGGTTCCATAGGCCTGTGCATGACCTCGGAGTTCCCGTTTGAGAAGGGCTCGGAGCGAGGCGGGACAGGGGGCTGCTTGGGTGGGGCGGTCTGGGGGGAGCCCTGCGCGGTCTTTCGGAAGCGATCGTCCTGCTGGACAGGGGGGGGAAAGAGACACAAGGAACACTGAGGATCTGGGAGAGGAGGACGGGCCAGACGAGAGAGAACACGGAGAAGGACGAGGAGACGGGGAGCCAGTCCATGCCATGCTCCATGTCAAAACACCAGGCTCGGACGCAGGACAGCCAGTCCATGCCATGCTCCATGTCAAAACACCAGGCTGGGACGCAGGACAGCCAGTCCATGCCATGCTCCATGTCAAAACACCAGGCTCGGACGCAGGACAGCCACCAGGACGAGAAAGTCGACGACATACGCTGGAAGTTTCATTCTCGTTTAGGAAAGGGTTTGTGGCTTGCACTCGAGCCAAGTGGTGTCACTGTTCCCTCACAGTGGTCTCTAAACTTGGCTGAAACTACTGGCCCAGTATAGTGTGTGTGTGTGTGTGTGTGTGTGTGTGTGTGTGTTATTCGTGCTCAAGTGGATGGCCATCTGCATATTTTTCATCAGGTAAATGGCTCGAGACAATGCAGAAAACACACATAACATACAGACTCCATGACACGACTCCATGCCTGACAAACACAGGAATAGTCGGGACGTGTTAAAGACGCAACAGAACTCTACAGATGAAACATCAAGTGGACCCAACAGACACGCTACTTTAGGCCAAACAGCTCCAACGTGCAGCCTGATTAAGTAGGAACATGTTTTTTTACCATTAAAGGCACATTTTTGTGGTTAATTACATCTATAACATTGTTAGATCAATTTTGGATTTGTGAGATATTAACACATTGGTTACTAACACAGAATCCCAAATCATATACTCTACAAGGTCAGGGGTGTTAATCGACATAAAAATTCAACTAAAAAGCGTAATTAAGTTTAAAAGAAAACTAAAATGACAAAGCAACAAGCTATTTGTAGCCCAACTCCTGACTGACTACAACATGAATACTACAGGGACACTAGACAGGATGGAGACACATTTAGTATAACCAAATGGGGAAGTAGAGATCATGAGATGATGAAACCCCTGTTTGCATGACTGGGGGTAAACCACTAACATGTTAATTCCGACCATGTTTCGGGGACTTTGCTACCAGGAATTAAAACTCATCCAACACCAAACAAAAATAATGTTATGTGAAAGGCTATATTACTGTCATTTGTATATTATTGATTTGAATATCATCCACTGTCTATCATTATTTCAAGAAGCGTAACATTAATTAGAGTTGACGAGATGTTTCATCTGGAGAGGGTTTAGTATCTGTGGAGGAGAGGCAAACATTCAGCATTAGAGGCACACAGGAAGACCTCTCATGGTCTCTTCTGTCACTTTCAGACTGATGGTTGTGAGAGATGTGGGTTTCAAACGTCCCAAAGCTACTAATTCAATTGCAAACCTACTGTTTGCGCTTTGCCATTTCTAGACACCTATTGAGGATTCTATTATTTATTGTTGAATACACTAGGTTCACCTTGGCCTGATTTATGAAACATAAATGTAAAATGGATATTATGTAAAAAGAAACACATAAAACAATATGGAAAACTGTACATAAAGTAACAATACCGCAAAAATAAAAATAAATAAATAAATAAATAAATAATAAATAAAACCAAAACCCTTCTGCTCACACAACCACTGATTTGGCCAAACCAGGAGACAAACTGCGGAGCCAAACCGGCAGCCAAACGGAGGGGTGATTTCACATGAGCAGCCAGAAGCAGCAGGCAGCGGGTGTCTTTTGAGAGGGGGGTGGTTCACCTCTCCGCTGGGCCGGGGCGGAGGTGGGCTTGTTGAGCTCTCATGGGTGGGGTCTGTAGGGGCATCGCGGCCCTGTCTGGCGGCTCCTGCGGTGTGGGACTGGGCTCTGTGCCAACGTGACCCGGGGACTCGCCCATCGCCTCGCCCATCGCCTCGTCCACCGACAGCTCCACTAGCGGGGCATCTGCACCAACAGGGGGCGCTATCTGCGGGAGACAGGGCTCCCAGGAGGGACGTCGCTCTAATGCTTTGGCCTGCTCGGCCAGAGGGGGCTGAGTCTGGGTCTGGGTCGGGGGCAGGCTAGCGTCGTCTGGGGGATTGGACTGTGGGGGTCGGGGCGCATCTTTGAGACGGGTGACGGGAGTTCTGGTCCAGTCGTGGCCCGGTTGCGTTGGCGGCTGCGTTGGTGGCTGCTGCTGCTGCTGCTGGAGGGAGAGCAGGTAGGCCTGCTCCTGACGCAGCTGCCTCTTCAGACGCTCCGCCTTACGCTGCTCCTCCAGCTCCTTCCACTTGAACTCCTGGAGTACAGGGAGGAGCGCAGCACTAGCAGTCAGCCCATAGGGGGCGCCACCACAAGAATAACATGGAGACCACTGGAGATGGGCTTTTTAGGGCAGACAGCAATCAAGATACTCTCTCTAGTATCATGCATTTTCATGGTGAAAGATTTGAGTGATGAAAGCTTGAAAGATTGTTTTTGCTTTTACGAAGAGAACACATCTCAAAAGTGAAAGAGTATTCAAATCTTTCATTTAACTTCAGCTATTACTGGATATTTGGGTGTAGTACTGTGAGAAACAGGTTGGGTTAAAACAGATAGGGTTTTGTTGCCTGAGAAAAAGACATAACATAAAACAAAACAAAGGGTTATAAAGAAGAAAGATGAGAAATCAAAAAGGTACAAAAAGATGACTTGTCTGGATCAAATAAATTATTTTTCTTTCTGCACTATAAAATAGACTCCTTAAAAGGGAACCAACACGTCAACACACTTCAAGTCTAATCTCAGCTTCAGTCTACGCTTCACATGAGACCTGGGTGTCTAAGGCAGAGGATCCAAATTCCATAACTAGAAGGTCTGACTGGGGAGAAAAGGTCAGTGAGGCAGGGCGGAGTGGAGTCAAGGTCAAGGGGTCACAGGGTCAAGGTCTTAGTTTCTTTCCTGGGTCTCTGCATTCCCTCATGTCTCCAAACTAGCCTTTTCTTACAGTGGACTTATCCTGGAGAACAATAACACACAGCCAGCAGGCACGGTGGGACACCTCCGCTTGGCCCAAAAGTCATTTCCTGATGACCTCATTACCTCAATTCTTGACCTGGGGGGGGGGAATAGTTATTTTGGCTAGATGCCAAGGAAAATCTGCTTTCACTTACATCTTCATGTACACTTCACTAGCACAAAGCCAGGGCCTAACCTCCCAGGTAAGATTCTTGTTCACACACTCAGCACACAGTTTCCCACGCTTAGAAGAGAGTTGAGCCTCCCAGAGAAGGCTAGAGAAAGACACAACAGAGAGTAGGGGGGGAGAAGACCGGACGAGTGTGAGCGTGAGGGACGAGTCCGTACCAGTAGCATGGCCTGCTCATGGAGAAGCTGCTGCTGCAGGATCTCCAGGTGCCGCTGCTCTTCCTCCAGCTGACGTCGGATATACTCCTGTAGAAAGAGAGAGACCACTAACCTTACTCACACACCAAACATGGAGGACAACAGAGGGGCGAAGTCACGCAAAACATAACAATGTAGACACATATTAGGGAAAAGACAGTATGGCATAAAAGAGTATGGCATAAAAATAAATGTTTGGAAATGTCCGTAGTCTAAATTATGTTCATAATATTTACTTTATCCACTTTTAGAATTTTTTATACATCCAACAGGACAAGATGCCCAGCTGCCCCGTCTAGTCCCACAGAAGTTTTGCCCATGGTGTACCTGTGGTGGCGCACGCACCTGCTCGTGGCGTACCTGTGGTGGCGCACGCACCTGCTCGCGGTCGTTCCTCCTCTTCTCCTCTTCGGCTCTCCTGCGGTCGTCCTCCTCCTTGCGCCTCCTCTCCATCTCCTCCATGCGCCTCTTCTCCTCCTGCTCGCGCCTCCTCTGCTCCCGTTCCTGCTGCCTCCGCATCTCCCGTTCACGCCGCTGTTGCTGTGGTACACCAGCAGGGGGCAGGAGTGAGCACATTGCCACATCTCACACGCTCATTTGTTGCTCTTTGGAACATTACTTCTCAGAGAGACGGGTATTCTAATGTGTATGGGTTAGGCAACGATCATCTGTGATAAAATGGTACGGTAAGTAAGATAATTGCACCTATTCAATGCGGGATTGTTGCCTTTCAGTCTGACAAAAGAAAACAAGCTTATGACAGCAGGCATTACCAAAAGTGTCTGTGTTTCAGACACACACACACCTGCTGGCATGTCCAGACATGTTCTTATGCTCCCATTTACTTGACTGTAGTTCTGAATATAATCTGATTTGATTGGCATACAGTAGTAACCAGGGTTTACATAGCCTAGACTATAGCCTATTTGTTACCGTTCATCGTGGTTTTTGCTGAGAAACAAATAGTTCGCAACAACACACGAACTGAACTTGAATCAAACATTCTTTAGAACACAGCTGATTAACCATCTGCTTTTCACTTTTTAATGAAGCTCCAGTAGTTGCGGGGTGATATGAAAGATCTGCATTAGGAGCACAAACGTTGCCATTAACAGCGGTCAGTCGAAAACAATGACCGCTAGAACTATTGTGAAGAGCCGTGTAATAACATTGTTTTATTTGATTCATTTTTAAAAATTCTTCTTCAGAATAAAGTGTTTTTTGCGGTTCATCACTTGCAACACACTAAACTTGACCCATTAACGCTCAATGTTCATGTATTTTCCTATTAGTTATGCTGGTTGCTTGCTTTCCTATTAATTAGGCTGGTTGTTCCTACTAGTTGGCTGGTTGCTTCTTTCCTTCAGCACCTACTGTAGGCCTTAGTGCCCTATAGCCAACAGCACACCACACACACACACACCTCCTCAAGCCGTCTCCTCTGCTCCTTCTGCTGCTCGATGCGCTTCTGCCGTTCGGCCAGTAGTTGGCGCTTGTACTCCTCCTGCTCGCGGAGCTGCTGCTCCTGCAGGAGTTGCTGGCGTCTCAGCGCCTCTGAGCGCTCCTTGTTCTCCTGCTGCAGCCGGATGAAGTCCCTCCGCAGGGTCGACTCCCCCGGCACATTAACAATCGAGCTACACACACACGCACACACACACACACACGCACACACACACATTAAGTGAAGTCACTCTGTCAGGGTATACTTAACCCACAACAGACTGGGCTGCAGTCTAAGAGTAAGCTGCTTCATTCAGTGCTACATTAATCAATATCAGTGAAATAATTTGTAACAACATAATTGATTTAATTGGTATGGGGTACCTGGGCTCTCCCTCTGCTTCAGGGGGATCCTCCTCTTCCTCCTCACTGCCACTGTACTCGTACTCAGTCTCATCTGGGAGCACAAGAGAAAATGAGGAGCAGAGAAGAGCTCTGTTTGAGTGTGTGTGTGTGTGTGTGCAGAGAAGAGCTCTGTTTGAGTGTATGTGTGTGCAGAGGAGAGCTTTGTTTGAGTGTGTGTGTGTGCAGAGAAGAGCTCTGTTTGAGTGTGTGTGTGTGCAGAGGAGAGCTCTGTTTGAGTGTGTGTGTGTGTGCAGAGAAGAGCTCTGTTTGAGTGTGTGTGTGTGCAGAGGAGAGCTCTGTTTGAGTGTGTGTGTGCAGAGAAGAGCTCTGTTTGAGTGTGTGTGTGTGTGCAGAGGAGAGCTTTGTTTGAGTGTGTGTGTGTTCACGGGGGCCTCTCACACACCCATCTGTTTCCCTGCGGTCAGCTTGGCCTTTTAGGGGAGTGTGTGCATGTATGTGTGATGTGTGTGCATGTATGTGTGTGTGCATGTATGTGTGTGTGTGTGTAATTGTTTGTGTGATGTGTGTGTGTGTGTAATTGTTTGTGTGATGTGTGTGTGTGCATGTGTGTGTGCGTGTGTGTGTGTGTGTAATTGTTTGTGTGATTTGTGTGATGTGTGTGGAATTGTGCACGTGTGATGTGTGTGGAATTGTGCACGTGTGATGTGTGTGGAATTGTTTGTGTGATGTGTGTGGAATTGTTTGTGTGATGTGTGTGGAATTGTGTGTGTGATGTGTGTGATGTGTGTGGAATTGTGCACGTGTGATGTGTGTGGAATTGTGCACGTGTCAGCCACTCACCCTTCTCCCCTCTCTTCTTGCGCGTGCGGTCGATGTGGTCTTTGAGCTGGATGCGCACCTGCCTCTCGTTGGGCTGGTCCCGGATGAAGGGGTGCTTCAGCAGCTGGTCCGTGGGCGGCCGCTGAGTGTAGTTCTTCACCAGGCAGCCCTCGATGAAGCTGAAGAACTTCTTAGACCTGAGAGAGAGATAAAAGGTGACAGGACAGGGGTCTGAGTGACCACAGGGCACTGGGAGCGGGGGGCTCATGGGTCTGGGGTGGGACACATGTGGATATGTATCTGTGGGAGAGAGAGAGAGAGAGAGAGAGAGAGAGAGAGAGAGAGAGAGAGAGAGAGAGAGAGAGAGAGAGAAAGGAGGGAGAGAGAGAGAATAAAAGGAAGAAACCAAGCGAAAGAGAGAAAGAGCAAAAGAAAGAGAGAGACAGAAAGGAGGGAGAGAGAGAGCGAGAGAGAGAGCGTGAGGGAGAGACAGGGAGAGAGAAAGAAAGAGGGAGAGAAAGACAGAGAGAGGGAGAGAGAGAGCGAGAGAGAGCAAGAGAGAGAAAGAGAGAGAGCAAGAGAGAGAGAGAAAGAAAGAAAGAAAGAAAGAAAGAAAGAAAGAAAGGGAGAGACAGGGAGAGAGGGAAAGAAAGAGGAGAGAAAGACAGAGAGAGGGAGAGAGAGAGCGAGAGAGAGCAAGAGAGAGAAAGAGAGAGAGCAAGAGAGAGAGAGAAAGAAAGAAAGAAAGAAAGAAAGAAAGAAAGAAAGAAAGAAAGAGAGAGAGAGAAAGCCGGTATTGTGGCCGGTATTGTGGGGACTGGTTGCTGAGCTGATATCATGGAAACTCTGAGCAGCTGCTTTGATGTGTGGAGGAGAGTCAGAGCTCAGGTATGAGGTCGGCATGGAAACGCTCTGTCTTGTGCCCATCTCAGCCCGGGACGGCCGGTCAGACCAGACCAGATGTGCCCCAGATGCCAGGCCAGCGGGCATGCAAACGGGCAACATACACACACACACACACAACTGGAATTCACACGGGCAACACACACAACTGCAACTAGGGCTGAGGAGCTAACCACACCTTCACACCACCACCCTCCTCTCCATCCTGACTCATCACTCCTCTCACTCTTCTCCATCCTGACCACCACTCCTCTCACTCTTCTCCATCCTGACTCATCACTCCTCTCACTCTTCTCCATCCTGACCACCACTCCTCTCACTCTTCTCCATCCTGACTCATCACTCCTCTCACTCTTCTCCATCCTGACCACCACTCCTCTCACTCTTCTCCATCCTGACTCATCACTCCTCTCACTCTTCTCCATCCTGACTCATCACTCCTCTCACTCCTCTCCATCCTGACTCATCACTCCTCTCACTCCTCTCCATCCTGACTCATCACTCCTCTCACTCTTCTCCATCCTGACCACCACTCCTCTCCATGCGTTCCCTTAACTTAGCTTGAACTGCCATTCTGTTCTATGTGAGTAGCACCTACTACTGCACTAACATGTCTTAGCTGCACTCCAGACTGCTCACTTTTTTTTCCGCTTTGGATAAAAAAGCCTCAACTTGCCTGAAGTAGTCGTAACATACTGGGAATTCCCATGTTCCTTGCTATTCATTTAAACAAGTAACATACTGGGAATTCCCATGTTCCTTGCTATTCATTTAAACAAGTAACATACTGGGAATTCCCATGTTCCTTGCTATTCATTTAAACAAGAGCATCGCTCCCTAAGGTAAAGAGAAGAGGCTGTGTGGAATTTGCTAGTGAAATAAATACTGACGACAACTGACAAAAACACAGGTATTAAACAATGGCTTGAGCACTGCATGCTGATCTCAGAGAGGCTTTGAGGGAGTTACTGGTGGGAGTTACTAATGGCTGTCGTTGCAGGAGTGCTCATCTTTGACTCACCATTTCTTGGACTTGAGTCTCGGAGGAGGGTTTCTGGGAATGAGGAACAGGGCTCGCATGGGATGCATGTCACACAGCGCTGCAAGGGCAAAGGCCAAAGGCATACACACACACAGATTTAGATCTGAAGAACATGCTGAATCCATCAGTAATGAGACAAAGTAGGAATTCAGTCCCTTGCTTGAGGTGAATAACAAAATGGAAGAGACAAAGAGAAACAAATAAGAAGTTATCTACTGGATGAGAAAGAAAGAAAGAAAGAAAGAAAGAGAGAGAGAGAGAGAGGGAGGGAGGGGGATAGAAGAGGGAGAGAGAGAATGAGAGAGGGGGAGAGAAAGAAAGAGAGCGAGAGACAACCAGACATAGAAGTCACAAAAGCTCAGACACAGCAGTAGGGCGAAGAGAAGGAATTTGGGTATTTAAAGGACAAAACAAGTCAACAGTAGCACTTACGTGGGGCCCCTTCAGCCATCTCAATAGCTGTGATGCCACAGGACCACAGGTCACTCTGAGGAGACAGAGAATAGTAAAACACTACACTACACTACACACACACACACACACACACACACACACACACACACACACACGTATCCTGCGTAACCGTGATTATTTTCCCTAATGTGCCTGTGTGCTACTGTGAGTGTGTGTGCATACCCTGTAGTCATATGTGGCGTCGGGGTTCTCATCGCTACTGTGAGTGTGTGTGTGCATACCCTGTAGTCGTACAGTATGTGGCGTCGGGGTTCTCATCGCTACTGTGAGTGTGTGTGTGCATACCCTGTAGTCATATGTGGCGTCGGGGTTCTCATCGCTACTGTGAGTGTGTGTGTGCATACCCTGTAGTCGTATGTGGCGTCGGGGTTCTCATCGCAGGCGATGACTTCTGGTGCCATCCAGTAGGGTGTGCCAATGAAGGTGTTCCTTCTGCCCACTGTTCTGTCCAGTTGGGCGCTCACACCGAAGTCCACTGCGTGCACACACACACACAATAAGGATTTGCATGCACACATACAAGAAAATTCTTCTTTATATTTTAACAACAATTACCATTATTATTAAAAGTGAGAAATACCAGGAGATCAACATGATTTCACAGTTTTACTAAATATGTAAATCAGTTATTGGTTCCTATATCTCACCAAACGGGGACCACATGGCTATTCAGGTGTCTGTGTCTCCCATACATTGACTAATTTGTGGCGGCCCACCACAATTTCAAAATTGACCACCACACAATGATTTTCCAGGATGTACTATATTGTGCTTAAATCTGGTTAGCATCATAACCATGCTGTGCCAATTTGTTAAAAACTGTTGCATTCAAGTTAATTTTGCAAACCTACCACCACAAATAGAATTCAATTATGTGGGAAACACGGCTGTGTCTGTGTGATTTCAAAATCAAACACTAATGCCATGTTCATTCCCACAGGACAGGAAGGCTTCTTACCCAGCTTGACCTCCGCATTCTCCGTCAGCAGGACGTTTTGGCCCTTTATATCTCGATGGATGACATGGTGAGCATGCAGATGGGCCAAGCCCTGAGCCGGAGCAGACAGGCAGAGACAGCGACGTTTAGAAGAGAGAGTAACATGAGGACGAGTGCAAGTGCAAAGATGATCTAGATACAGTCCAAGTTTACTTTAAGGCATAAAATGCACATTGATAAGTGCATATTCCATGAACAATAATCTTGGGTCTCTCTGAGTGTGCTGAAACATTCAAATTATCATTCTGTATTGTTTCATTTCACTACGTTCACGTCTATGTTTAATGTTTGTTTTGTTTACAACCTCGCGGTTGGAACGGTTTCAAAATAAAAGACCCAGAGAATAGGAAAAGGCCAAAAAAAGCAAACGACATAAGGAATGCATTAATAGTAAATGGAATCGTGACTTTAAAAATGAAAATTGTGCCAAGGTGTCTATGAATGCACATGATTTTGTGTGTGTGTGTGTGCGCGCGTGCGTGTTGTACACACCCTGAGGATCTCTCTGGAGATATATGCGATCCAGTCCTCCTTGAGTGTGTTTCCCTTTGTGTTCTTCACCAGGTCTGTGATGGAGCCAGCTCCACAGAACTCCATCACCAGCTGCACACACGTGAAACCAAACAGAGATATCGGGGTAGATGTGAGCAAAACTAACTGCAGCCACTGAAAAAGGCACAGAGTGTGTGTGTGTGTGTGTGTGTCCTACCCAAAGCTGGTCATCATTCCCAGGTGGACTCTTCTTGATGAAAGCTCCATAGTAGGTGGCAATGTTTCTGTGATGGGAGTACTTCTTCAGCATGTTAATCTCCAGCTTAATCTCCTCCTCTTCATCCTGCAGTAACACACACACACAATGAAGTGGGTTAATTCACAATGGTATTAATTCTTAATGGTAGCTTTGGCCAAAAGTATTTAAAATAATTGATGTATTTATAGCCTATGACAAATAATCTGGGGGAAGAAAGTGGAAGAAATGCAGATTAGGGCATCAGATTAAGATAACAGAACCTGTCTCCCTCTCCCTCTCCCTCCCTCTCCCTCTCCCTCTCTCTCTCTCCCTCCCTCTCTCCCCTCTCCCTCCCTCTCCCTCTCCCTCTCCTCCCCTCTCCCCTCCCTCTCTCTCTCTCCCTCCCTCTCTCTCTCTCTCTCTCTCTCTCTCTCTCTCATCCATGCCATTCCGGGAAGGGAATCCTCTGACACACTTTTCCCCTTTTTTTTTTTTTTTTTTTTTTGCCTTTAAAAAATAATACAATTCATTCTACATGCATCCTTCAGTCAACAACACTTCTAAAAGCCACCAGATGGCTTATGGCCCAGAATGGAACTGTACTATTGCATGTTAATTACCCATTGCAGTGAGAGCATCATGTAAAAGTCCAATAAAGGCAGTGGACTCAGCTCGTGAACTGTGGCTAAATGAAATGGCCTGGGCAGATGTTGGCAGCCTTGCTCCAATGGCTGTGCTTCCCCTAATTATGCATGATCCTCTTAGCCCTTTCTGCCTTAGCACATACACGCATACCACGTAAAACACTGGTTTCAATGACGCGCGTGAAAACAAAAAACCCTGCCGCCACATGACCTAAAGTTATGAGTCTTTTCACAGGCCTTTCAAAGCTCTGACCCAAAAGAACTCCCCCGAGTGTCCGTGTGGACATATGTGCGGGTGGGTGTGCTCTCTGCGTCCAGTTTCCTGGAAGATTAAGTTTCATCTGAGAGCAGAGTTGGGGGGCAGAGGCCACTAGGAAGGCAGATCAGTCAGGGAGACCCTTGTGTAGTCCTGACCCAGAGCTTAATCCCTGTCTGGAACACAAGCCTCAGGGACTCTGATAGCTGCTGTCGGAATACCTTCAGGCGCTAGTGTTACAGCGTCATGTTTGAACGACCGCGCAGTTAAGCCCTGCATCTGGCCGGGCTCGAACCTGCAACTTGCAGCACCGTCGGATTGGGAGGCGGGCGCGCTAGCAAGGGAGCCAAAACCCACAGGTGCTAGCATCTCTTCCTAGCACGTCTCTTAAGGAGCTCAAACCCACAGGTGCTAGCATCTCTTCCTAGCACGTCTCTTAAGGAGCTCAAACCCACAGGTGCTAGCATCTCTTCCTAGCACGTCTCTTAAGGAGCTCAAACCCATAGGTGCTAGCATCTCTTCCTAGCACATCTCTTAAGGCGTCGGGGAGGGAGGTTTTACTTAACGTACATACCGCGCAGCTATACCAGCTGGGTATCGTTACACTGGGCCCTCTAGAGTCTGTGACTTCCATTCAGTCTGTCGCAGGTCAGAGCGATGTCACTGCCGATAAGGAATTTAAGAGACGGTCTTCCAGTACGCTAGCAAGTTAGTGACTATGGCATGTCTCATCCAGGGTGTGCATGTATCGCTGAAGTTCCTGAACCTGACGGGAGGGAGTCGGCATTTGGCCTTCAGCCAGGATAGCCCCATCTCTCCCCTTCACCCCATCCCAGAATGGAATGACAGAGCAGGAGACAGGCCCTGCTGTGGTCGCACAGAAAGTGCCATTGTAAGAAGAGGTCACAAAAAGCAGTCACAAGACCCCTGGGAGTAGACCATTAACACAAACTCACTCACACACACAAACATCACACACATACACACGGACATTAACTTCCCAGACCGAGTTTAACTCGACACACTAGGCATTTCCAACAGCATGTGACATACATTACACATGTCTGACAAAGAGCCATTGAGCCGATGGGCAACGTGAGCATCCCGATTTTATTAATAATGCTGCAGCAAGTGTGTGCACAAACTCACGGATGTGTCTCCACACACACACACACACATCAATGTTATTTTAGCCTTTCCACTCATACGCTTTGTGGAAAAATCATGCAGCTGAGATGATGTCATCCTCCTCTTGTTACCACCCGCCGTCTGTGAGGACCATAAGGGCATGAGAGGCCCATCTTGCACACACACGCACGCAGACACACACACACACACACACATCTTACAGGCCCCGCTAGCTCCACGCACACACACACACTCTTACAGGCCCCGCAAGCTTCATTCATACATACACACCCAAATACATTCCACAACACTCAATTCAGAACAACAATTCAAGAAAAGGAAAACGTGAAGTTAGAAAGTGTGTGTGTGTGTCTGTCACACATGAAAGAGAAAGACAGAATGTGTGTTTACATAAAGACTGCTCACAGGAGAGATGGTCTGCAAAAGAATGAAAACAATCCCCCCCATCTCTCTCTCTCTCAATGTGGGTCAGGAAGAGCAGTGTGGGTGGAGCGAGGTGAGGTGAGTTCACTCATCAAAACATCCCTCCAATCTCAGGTGGTGCAACCTCGAGCAGGTTCCTGGCACACGCACACACACACGCTGGCCTTACTCACCTCTTTCGAGGAGCGGCAGACAGCCCTCAGGCTACACACCCTTTCCTCCTCGCAGAGGTAAACAACAACACACCTATGCTCAACAATCCTGCACATCCCGCACAGTCACTGTTGTACCCTGCGCACACACACACACACAAAGTCACTGTGTACCCTGCACACACACACACACAAAAAAGCTGTTGTTGCCTGCGCACACACAAAGTCACTGTTGTACCCTGCACACGCACAGTCACTGCTGTACCCTGCGCGCACACACACACAAAATCACTGTTGTACCCTGCACGCACACAAACACACACACACGCGCGAGCGTGCAGCGTCACTGTTGTACCCTATACGCACACACACACAAGCGCACAGTCATTTTTGTACCCTACGCACACACGCACGCACAGTCACAGTTGTATCCTGCACACACACACACACACAGTCACTGTTGTACCCTGCCAGCTGGTCTCACACTGACTCGGGCCCATGCCAAACAAAAGACGCTTCCAACAACCAATGGGAAAGCCTATTGCCTACATATGAAGCCTATTTTGGAACTAATGCATGATTCAGACATACATACGGAGCAGAAAAAGAATGTTTTTGATTCTCCTGACCTAGTTCTCATGCTGCTGACCACTCAAGATCTCTCAGGGAGAGAGAGGGAGAGAGCGAGAGCGAGAGAGCGAGAGAATCATAATGCCACTGAGCCTCAGTTTGTCCATGTCCTCCCAAGACTAGTTTGTCTCGGATGACAGTACTTCTGTTTGGATTGGCTTAGCTTCAGAAGACCCTATTGCTCAAGATGATTATTTTCTCTTCGGGATACATGTCGGGTGGGGTGGGGTGGGCTGGGGGGCCAAGCACCACGGGCCAACTGTGTGAAATGCAGACGAGGGGGAAACGCATTGTGAGGGACTCTGGCACGGACGGAGGAGGGACTCAACACAACCCCCGACATGTGGCCAGCGCTAGCTGAGTTCTGACATTCTACTGCCCCAGACGGCGCTGTGGAGGTCAGACAGGAGTTCAGACAGGCTTTCTCTCGCTCTCTCTCTCCGTCACTCTCTCTCTCTGTCACTCTCTCTCTCCCCGTCACTCACACTCTCTCTCCCCGTCACTCACTCTCTCTCTCCCCGTCACTCACTCTCTCTCTCCCAGTCACTCACTCACTCTCTCTCCGTCACTCACTCTCTCTCTCTCCGTCTCTCTCTCTCTCTCTCTCCGTCACTCACTCTCTCTCTCTCCGTCACTCACTCTCTCTCTCTCCGTCACTCACTCTCTCTCTCTCCGTCACTCACTCTCTCTCTCTGTCTCTCTCTCTCTCTCAGTCACTCTCTCTCTCCGTCACTCTCTCTCTCTCTCCGTCACTCTCTCTCTCTCTCTCTCTCTCTGTCACTCTCTCTCTCCCTCCGTCACTCTCTCTCTCTCTCTCTCTCTGTCACTCTCTCTCTCCGTCCTCTCTCCGTCACTCTCTCTCTCCCTCCGTCACTCTCTCTCTCCCTCCGTCACTCTCTCTCTCTCTCTCTCTCTGTCACTCTCTGTCTCCGTCACTCTCTCTCTCTCTCTCCGTCACTCTCTCTCTCTGTCACTCTCTCTCTCTGTCACTCTCTCTCTCTGTCACTCTCTCTCTCTGTCTCTCTCTCTCTCTGTCTCTCTCTCTCTGTCACTCTCTCTCTCTGTCACTCTCTCTCTCTGTCTCTCTCTCTCTCTGTCACTCTCTCTCTCTCTCTGTCTCTCTCTCTCTCTCTCTCTGTCCTCTCTCTCTCTCTCTGTCACTCTCTCTCTCTCTCTCTCTCTCTCTCCGTCACTCTCTCTCTCTCTCTCTCTCTCTCTGTCTCTCTCTCTCTCTCTCTCCGTCACTCTCTCTCTCCCAGCCTCCCTCGTTCAGCTGCGTAGGTCAGGCAGGGGTTCAGGCAGGCTCAGGCAGGCCTCACATACTCAGGAGAATGGGCGCTTCCTGCCTACTGTGTAGCGCAGCTACTCCATATCGCACTGCTCAATTAAAGAGCCTAGCATTAAGCAGGCATGAGAGCTATGATTGCTTTAGCTTGTTTCCATTGTGTGCGTGTGTGTGTGTGTGTGTGTGTGTGTGTGTGTGTGTGTGTGTGTGTGTGTGTGTGTGTGTGTGTGTGTGTGTGTGTGTGTGTGTGTCGCGCGCGCGTGTAGGTGAAGGGGTTCGTTAACACGAGTGTGGGTGGTCGTGCCTGCAGTTTTCTAGGTGGGTTCAGATGTTCTTGTTGTGTCCTCACATGCTCTGAGGGATGTGTGTGTGTGTGTGTGTGTGTGTGTGTGTGTGTGTGTGTGTGTGTGTGTGTGTGTGCGCGTGTGTGTGCGTGCGTGCAGGTGTGTGTGTGTGTGCGTTCTCTCATGTGGTTTCCCCTGTTAGTGCTATGACGCAGCTGTAAACCCAACCCTGCTTAGAAGTAATGATGGCGGCCTGCTGGAGCTGCGCTGCGCTGTGCTGCTTTGCGCCCCTCTCCCTGCTGTTGTTACACACCCTCAGAGCGATGCCAAACACACTGCATCTACAGCAGGCTCCTACAGAACAAGCCCAGAGGAAGAGAGCGCATTGTGTCTGTCTATGTGTGTGGGTGTGTGCAGCGTGTGTACTGCTCGCATGTATTTGCATGCATGTGAGTCTCTGCCTTGTGTGTGAGATGGTATGCTGTTTATATGCGTGCGTGTGTGTGTGTATAAGAAACTCTCTGTCCATATATAGCCTATAGGAGCCAGACGTGTGCTTAAGAGACAATTCTCTATGAAGTCTGTTGACTCTGTTCAACAGTATACAATCCTGGCTTGTTCACATTGTTTAAAGGGACACCAGGCAACGATTTTCGTGTTAATTAATCATCTTCGTAGCCCACAGCTAACTAACAGCCAACAAAAATCACCTTGCAAACACACCACCACCACAACAGGCACTGAGCACAGCTAGCCAACCTGCTCACTACAGCACAGCTAGCCAACCTGCTCACTACAGCACAACAGGCACTGAGCACAGCTAGCCAACCTGCTCACTACAGCACAGCTAGCCAACCTGCTCACTACAGCACAACAGGCACTGAGCAGCTAGCCAACCTGCTCACTACAGCACAGTTAGCCAACATGCTCACTACAGCACAGCTAGCCAACCTGCTCACTACAGCACAGCTAGCCAACCTGCTCACTACAGCACAACAGGCACTGAGCAGCTAGCCAACCTGCTCACTACAGCACAGTTAGCCAACCTGCTCACTACAGCACAGCTAGCCAACCTGCTCACTACAGCACAACAGGCACTGAGCAGCTAGCCAACCTGCTCACTACAGCACAGTTAGCCAACCTGCTCACTACAGCACAACAGGCACTGACCACAGTTAGCCAACCTGCTCACTACAGCACAACAGGCACTGAGCACAGCTAGCCAACCTGCTCACTACAGCACAGCTAGCCAACCTGCTCACTACTCACTACAGCACAGCTAGCCAACCTGCTCACTACAGCACAGCTAGCCAACCTGCTCACTGAAGCATTTGAGGAAAGTACCAGTATTTGCAGTAAAAATAGTTCTTACTGGAGAACAAAATTACATGCCGACAGACCTATGCAGCTGGTGGGAATGATCATTTTAAGGAGCTAAACAAGTTGGCTGGTGACACAGTACTCTTAAATAGTGAAGACCCCCATAATGTAGCTTGAAGTTCTAAAAAATAGTTTTCTGTACTCTATACTTTTGTTAAAAAGTGCCATTCTGTTTTATTACATGTGGCGAGGTACAGTGCGCATGCCAGACTCTTTCTTGTGGAAATGTAGCATAGATGAAGTAAGATGAAGTTCAAATTTCCTGCATGCGGAGGCCCCTCCTGCCTGTTAACCAGCCTGGTAAAACTTAAGTGAGTGTGTGTGTGAGCCTGACACACCCAGACAAGACTGCTGTCATTTACAGCCAGGCAAATATGCCCATATATGCCTAAAATATGCAGCAAAAGAAAAAGTCAAAATCACACGCACACACACAGCTTTTGAGCCGGTAGTTCACCTGGGTTTGGACTACAGCTTTCTTACCAAGGACCACATCAGATTCAGAAGAAGAGTCCCAGGGTTCAACATAACCACTGGCCCGGGGCAAGAGAAAGAGCCTGGTGTGTCAGTTCTGCCCCTCACCATCATGAGGCATTCCAGTTCTCCTCTGATGCCACCTTGCTGAAGTTAAGCATGTGGCTACTAAAATAAGCATTCAGTACAACGGAATTAAATGACAGTGACTGGGGCCAAATGGGGGTGAATCTGATGTTGTCCTGTCAGGAGGATGAAAAGGCACAACGTCTACATCTTCTTCTCATACCAGCTCACAGAGTACACAGAGGCCTCGTGGGCGGCCACTGTGGACGCCTGGGATAGGGCGGGACGCGGCAGAGGCCTCGTGGGCGGCCACTGTGGACGCCTGGGATAGGACACGGCGCTGGGGTTTCCCACGGAAACAGGTCGGGGTCAGGGGAAAACCTTACCTCCGTGACGTCCATGACCTTGATGGCGGCGAGCTGTCCGGTTTTGACATGTCGGCCCTGAGGAGAAAGGAGACAATAATAGCATCAGTCACCTGCTGTCCTACAGATAAGACTGTGTGTGTGTGTGTGGTGGAGGAGGAGGGGGGGTTAGGGTCGTTTGTGTGACATGTTTATTTGATCGTGTGGTGTGGTTGCAAGGACAGAAGTCTAGCCTATATCCCACATTTAGGTTACATGTACACTTGTACGAGTGTGTGTGGTGCATGTTAAAGCATGGGAGTGCAGTGTGCCCTACAATGGTTATTGGTTACAATGGCAATCTTATACATACAGCAATTGGAATGTCTGAGGAGTAATTCTCATGCAGGATGTAGCTATTATGGCCGGTCCCCAGAACCCACCCCCCACCACTGCAGTCCACAGCAGACGAAGGGGGCGTCTGGGGACCGGCCCCTGCACCCCTCCATAAACATTCCCACACTTTCCTCTCTCTCTCTCTCTCCCTCTCTCCCTCTCTCCCTCTCACCCTCTCACCCTTCGCTCTCCTCCTTATATAAACAGACGGAAATAGACGGCCTCTTCTCTTTTATCAGGTGTCTGGGGATCGCTGTTATTTTAGGCTGGATGGTACTATGTGGGTCAAGCGCATGACACCCGAGCATGACGGCACATGCTAACTCGCAGGCGCAGCAGAGACCCTGGCAGAAATGCGGTCAGATAGCTCAGTCATTCAGCAGCAGAGACCCTGGCAGAAATGCGGTCAGATAGCCCAGTCATTCAGCAGTTTTTTTAAGTAGAGGACGAAGGTCAAACAGCAGGGGTGTGTGCGCTATCATCATGGGTCAGTATCACACATTACAACTTCACCGTCCCTGAGTAGATGCTTTGGGATCATCAGAAGTCACTCACAACCAAGATCACATGAAGCCAGAAGAACAATAGTGCTTCCATGCTGTTTACAACACTACAAACAGACACACACACAAACAAAAACACACACACAAACACACACACACAAACACACACACACACGCAGACACACACACACGCAGACACACACACACGCAGACACACACACGCAGACACACACGCAGACACACACGCAAACACACACGCACACACAAACAGACACACACACAAACAGACACACGCAAACACACACGCAAACACACACGCAAACACACACGCAAACACTATGACATGAAGGCGGGGCGTACATTTGGAAAAGAAATACATCAACCAGTCTTCTACAACTACTTTTACACTCTGCAAACAGGACGCTTCAGTTGCGCACCTGGTGTAGCCCGGCTGTTCTGAAATCCCGCCCGCAGGCCACCAGTGTAGTGCAGTCCACAGGACCGCCCCTCAGGGAGGCGGACGCTCAGAGGGGTCGCATGATGTCTGGACAGGCAGTGAGTGAGTGAGTGGGGGGTTTAGACGTTCACATGATGGTGGACCCACACGGCACACCGCCCCGGGCCCACCACAGCCTCTTACGGTGGAACCGCTAAAGAGGAGTGTGTCTGTGTCGAAAGATATGTGTGCATTAGTGTGTGTGTGTGTGTGTGTGTGTGTATGGTGGAGATTTAGAAGTGTGCGTGTGGGGGGGAGCTAAGCCTCACAGATGACCGATCAGACAAAGCTGCAATCGGAGTGACTTCAGACGGCCTCCTCATTCATCATCTGAGGTCACTTTCCCAGGAAATCAGTGGTGTTGTAGTGGGGTTGGAGTCTAATTTAATTCCATAGGGTTGCATCACGGGTGATGACGGTGATGACTCTGGACAATCTAGAGCGGGGGGAGGGGGGGGCAAAGTGTGGGGCCTAATCTGAGACGACTTCAAAAGAACCCCCTTGCGATGCAAAACACTGAGAAAACAAACCTTATACTGGAACCTCTGTAGCTCTGAGCAATACTGCGGATTTAGGCTCAGGCCATCACTTCTCAGAACCAGACACTCTGTGTGTGTGTGTGTGTGTGTGTGTACTCCAGCTATGGTGAGTCTATCAGACTCTAGTCAATCACAACACTAAGCCCCAGTAATTCTAGTCAATCAGACCACAACACTAAGCACCACCAGTAATTTCCTGCTGGCTATCAAATCCAAAAGCTGCCATGACCTCATCCACAGAACACTCACCTGCAACGGAACCCGACCTTTCCAGCCATTCTGATTTCAACATCTCACTCAGTGACCTCAGCATGAAAGCAGCTCCCAGATCAACTGCACTTGTGGCCAAAGCCACAGGAATGAGAACATCTAGCATGCATTCATTCCCACTTAGAGACCATAAAGGCCAAGGCCAGTAAGTGCTAGCCTGTCGGCTCGCTGGTCACATGCTCCACTCGCGGCACTAATCCTGCACCAGGGCTTTTTATTCCACTATCGGGCCATTCTTACAGCGCTTCCATTTTAACCACCAAATAATCCTCCATGTTCCAGCCAAGGGGCTGGACAAAGCCAGGGGAAATGCTCTGAGGAGACTCTCGTCTTTGCTTTTGGACTGACACCAAAGGCCACTCGGCCAAATGTGCCGTGGTTCAGGACCGACGTGATGAGAATGGCTTGATCTGAACATTCCTCGCGGACAATGTGAATGTGCCTCAAATCACGCCATGCCCAACAGAAGCTCACACAATTTGCGCTCCAGGGAGTTTTTGAAGCCTTGCCCGTGCACTCCCTCTAGGAAGCAGCTATCCTAAACCCACCAACTCCACCATGCTGCTCTCCAGCCACATTATAATCCTCTCATCACTGTGGCAGTGCCAATGTAGGCTCTGTCTGTCTGTCTGTGTCCATTTATCATGATGACAGGAGGAAAAGATCAGAGAGGAAGAATAAGGCAGAAAGAGAAAGAGAGAGAGAGAGAGAAAAAGGAAGGAGAGATAGGGAGATAGAAGGGAGAGAGAGAGAGAGAGAGAGAGAGAGAGAGAGAGAGAGAGAGAGAGAGAGAGATAGAGAGAGAGAGAGAGAGAGAGAGAGAGATATAGAGAGATATATATATATATATATAGTGGGGGTAAGGAGAAAGAAAGGGAGGGAGAGAGGGAGGGGGCGAAAGAGAAAAAGGAAAATGAGTTTGAGAGGAAAAGCGAGGAGGAAGAGGATCCACAGGAAGCGCTGGCCCGTACTGTCCAGAGCCTCAAAGGAGCACAACACTCGATAACATCACACTTGAGCGCTGGACTTCCCCAAGGAAATGCCAAGAGAGCAGAGTCATATGGACAAAGAGAGAGAGCGAGAGAGCGAGAGAGCGAGAGAGAATAAGGTCCTGTATGCATTGGAGAGCTAGAGAGAAAACACACACACCAATCTAAATCCACATGCGCACACACACAAAATACACACACTCCTTCTATGAAAGGCACATGAAGCCAACTGATGGGAAAAAAGCGTGTTTAAACAGTCAGCCAGTTCCACAAGCCTCATGATCTCACACAAGAGACTGAGGGAAAGCGCACACACACACACACACACCCACCACAGGGGCTCTGCACTCAAAATGGACGCATATGGGGAATGGTTTTAACATGAGTGAGGTGGTGAGAGTGAGTGAGCGAGCGAGAGAGCCAGCGAGAGGGGGAGAAGAGAGAAAAACAAAGCAGCAAGGCAGCGAGCAAGCGAAAAAGGAGGAGGAGGAGGAGGAGGAGACTCAGAATCCAGATCAGTAGGTCACAGTTCACAGTGAGGCTGCCTTTCCCAGAATGCTCAGCTGCGTCTGCTCAGGCTGTTTAAAAGCTCAGTTATAAATACCCAGGCACATCACACACTTTACTGGCTCCATCGCCATAGTGACCTGAGACCAGCTGTTCCACTTCGCTCTTCAACCAATCCAAACAAGAGCCAAATGTCAAAGCTGACCTGAAACCAGCTTTGCAGTGGTAGCAGGTGAGGTCAACACATGCCATGCATGAGGCTGTCGCACTGTACCAGTGGACCTCATACAGATGACATCCCACTAAAGTATTAAGCATAATTTAGTCTGTCTGCAAGAGAATATAAACTAAAAACAGATTTGATCTGAAAGACAACCAGTCAAAGGCTTCTGTAAGCTAATGGATCCCATGCATGCTAGGGCCCACCGCTGGATGGCCCTTGGGAGTGCGGGCTAGTGAGCAGCAACAGAGGAATGTGATGACCGCAGGGGCTTTCTGTGATTCAGCACTGACTGACTGACTGACTGGGGAGACCCAGCCGAGGCAGACCAAATCCAGCAGAACAATGCAGCAGGCCAGGCCTGGTGCTGATGCATCCATTCAATGCACCACATCTGTATAGGGAGGAGCTGTGTGTGTGTGTGTGTGTGTGTGTGTGTGTGTGTGTGTGTGTGTGTGTGCGTGTGTGTGCGCGTGTGTCCCTGCTAGTGTGCGTGTGTAGGGGGTGGTCGTCACGGCAGCTCCTAACCCCCACCCCAGGTCACGTGAGCGAGCCTCGTGGCACATGGTTCAGCTCTCTCAGTCTGCCAAGAGCTAATGGCCTCTGATGCACCACCGCTGAGAAAGAGCAGCAGCCACAGGGGATTACTCTCTCTGTGTGTGTGTGTGTGTGTGTGTGTGTGTGTGTGTGTGTGTGTGTGTGCGCAAAATGTCCACACTCCCTGAACTGTGAGTTAGTATACCTCTCAAGAAGCTAGAGATAAAAAAAAAAAAAAAAATTCCTCTTTCATATGGGCCAACCTCCTCTTACAGGGACCATAACTAACACACACATTCACCATCAGCAAGCTGTCATGCTTAGCTCATGAAATGATATCCCTGTCTGTATACAGACAAACACAAAGGATCTCAGTTCACACACGTATGTAAAAAACACACAATCAACTGGGGTCATAGGTCACAGGTGCATCACCCCCCCACATCCTCTGGACATGGTGGTGGGCAGCAAAGAAAAGCTGAAAACCTCTCAGCTAGAGGAACGTTACCATGCTTCTCTAGTTGCACTAGTAGATCGGTGAGATGGTGATCTTCCCTGAGCTTCCACTATTAAGGATCACACAAATAAAAAAAAAACACAGAAAATAAATGGAACTGTGCACAGTTTAAATGGAGCCGTGTGCACTGAGTACAGTTTAAATGGAACTGTGCACTGACTACAGTTTAAAATGGAACTGTGTGCCGTTTAAAATGGAACTGTGCACTGAGTACAGTTTAAAATGGAACTGTGTGCCGTTTAAAATGGAACTGTGCACTGAGTACAGTTTAAAATGGAACGGTGTGCACAGAGTACAGTTTAAATGGAACTCTGAGCACTGAGAGAGAGAGAGAGAGAGGAGGGGAGAGGGAGGGAGAGAGAGAGAGAGAGAGAGAGAGAGAGAGAGAGAGAGAGAGAGAGAGAGAGAGAGAGAGAGAGAGAGAGAGAGAGGGAGGGGAGAGAGAGAGAGAGAGAGAGAGAGAGGAGGGGAGAGAGAGAGAGAGAGAGAGAGAGAGAGAGAGAGAGAGAGAGAGAGAGAGAGAGAGAGAGGAGAGAGAGAGAGAGAGAGAGAGCAACTGAGTCGAGGAGACAGGTAGGGGGGGTCACAGATGGTTCACATATGGCCGAGAGGCTCCACTCCTCCCCTGCCTGTGCCTGGATATCCTCTAAGCTCCACGACTCACTGACCTGCAGCGGCATCACAAGCAGGGAGAGATGACGGGCACAACAAACCTGCCACTCACCCAACATCTCTCCATTACACTGGCACTGACCACCGTACAGGACAGGCCATCACTATTACAGGCCTACACTATATTTGACCCTTTATCTAAAAAAAACACACCACACACACAAAAAAGTGCTACTACAATCCTGACATCCCTTAACCCCAGCTTCCTCCAGTCCCTCCGACACCAGAGAGAGAGATATATATATAGAGAGATATATATATATATATATATATATATAGATATAGAGAGAGAGAGATATATATATATATAGAGAGAGAGAGATATATAGAGAGAAAGAAAAGTTGAAAGAAAGAAAGTTGTTGTTGTTGTTGAAAAGTTGTTGTTATATATATATAGAGATATATAGATATATATATATATATATATATATATATATATATATATATATAGAGAGATAGAGAGAAAAAGAAAGAAAGAGAGAGAAAGAGAAAGGGGTGGAGAAAGAGTTAAGAGGTCCCACCCCAGCAGGGTTACCTGAGTCCGGGAGGCATCACCACAGCGTTCTAACCACCAAAGTGATGTGATCCCCATCTCCAACACAAAACTCCACTACAAAACGAGCCCATCTCCAACACAAAACTCCACTACAAAACAAGCACACTGTTAGTTCCCCTTTTGGCTCTTACAGGAATGTTCTGTCTTTGTGCACGGAAAGATAAAACTGCTCCATCGGAACAGAAACAAAGAAACAGGTGCTGACAGCCAAGGACACCTCGCAGAACAGAGAACAGAGAGAAGCGAAAGCATCTGCGAGAACATGTAGCGAGGCCTAAAAATGGAACATTCACCATTACCACATGTATCGAACGCCTGGCCTGAACGCGGAGGGGTGCAGGGCATGGGTCAAGCCGCACGCACGCACGCACGCACGCACACAGCACGGCTGACATCACGTGTTCACTTGGGTGACGTTAACAGCATGAGTCACTGAGTAATTACTGGCTGCTCAGTCAGGCATGACGCCCTGTGCCACTGCTTTAAGACTGGGGCATCAAAGGGCATTTCAAAGGAACGCGCGAGAGGCAGGGGCAAAAGGGGGTGTAAACCACCCCTGGGGGGGCAAGAAGGCTACCTTCCAGCACGGAGGTGAGAAAGATGGACGGTGACATTTGAGCAGAAATGGAGAGAAAGCAAAAAGGGGGAAAAAAAAGATGAAAAAAGAAGGCTAGAAGGAGTGTCATGGGAACATAGCAGGTGGAAGTGTGTGATTGGTCATGGCGTCACGGCCAGGAGGCGCATTTGTGAATACACGCAGAGAAAGACAAAACAAACTCACACCTAGTCACCTAGCGACGGCTTAAGACTCACATCAGACTAAACAAACTCACACCTAGCGACGGCTTAACTAGCACATCAGACTAAAATAAACTCCACACCGCTTAGCGGCTGGCAACTAGCACATCAGACTAAACAAACTCACACCTAGCGACGGCTTAACTAGCATATCAGACTACACAAACTCACACTCGCCTAGCGACGGCTTAACTAGCACATCAGACTACACAAACTCACACTCGCCTAGCGACGGCTTAACTAGCACATCAGACTAAACAAACTCACACCTAGTCACCTAGCGATGGCTTAAGACTCACATCAGACTAAACAAACTCACACTCGCCTAGCGACGGGTTAACTAGCACATCAGACTAAGGGGCCGTTTACACAAAACCTCCGGGTGAATTTTCTCTTACCGCTTTCACACCTTTAACGACACCGGCAAGAAAAAACCTTGAGTGTACACACAGATGTGTAACCGGCTAAATGTGCTGTAGTGAATATGCCAGACCAGTCGATGGCGCCGCTGTGGAGAAGCTTCACATAATTTCGCGTGAATCGCGTAGAAGAAAACATTGTTGAAACAGTTTGTTAAGCCAGAGAAAGAATGTCTAATAAGGGCTCTGGTTAAGCAGTCGCATGAAATAAGGAGACTACAGAGAATTTGGTTTTCAATTCAACTGTTAAACTAATAAAGTTCATTTTCAAGGTATGTGACTGCTATGTGAAATTTCAAATGCTTACCCAACAAATTGCATTAGGTCTGAGCACCACTGGAGAAAACACTAACATGCAGTAAGCTAATGTTTAACTAAGTTAAGCTAACGTGTGCTTCTAATTTAGCCACTAAAGGCTGATAGGCTACATTGTGCACATAAATCACGACAGGGGAAAAAAAACATTTTAATATGATAAATAAATGGTTTGGTTTGGTTTCTTTGACAAGCAGCCCGTCGTGGTCGAGTGTCGTGGCTGAGTTGAGGTGTGGGGCTATGTCGTCATAAAGTTGCCGGCTTCAAGACCTACAGGCGCCTACATCGGGCGAAGTTAGTCATGGGTTTCAAAGTTCCCCACTTCGAAGCCGGTTTCAAAAGTTATCGGTTTCAGTCTTCTAAACTGCCGGTGTCATGTACACACAAGCCGTAACCGTTAACAAAACCTCACCGGTTTCACAAAAACCTGCGTCGTGTAAACGGCACCTAAACAAACTCACACTCGCCTAGCGACGGCTTAACTAGCACATCAGACTAAACAAACTCACACCTAGTCACCTAGCGACGGCTTAAGACTCACATCAGACTAAACAAACTCACACCTAGTCACCTAGCGACAGCTTAACTAGCACATCAGACTAAACAATCATGATACCAGGAGAGGATCTATCAAAGCTTCCAAGCAGCTCAAGTTGAACACTCCTGTAAAAAACTATGGCCAAGTTGAGCTACCTGGAGAACACGTTTCAAGCCAGTAAAAACTGGTGGGATATCACATTCACTGGCCCACCGAGTGAAGAGTAAAACGCGCTTAAACTGAATGAAAAACTCGGCCTGCTGCCTAAAAGCAGCATACGGCCATTTTTGGTGGTGTGTGAGAACAGGGCTTCCTTAATGTCTTCATTAGAGGTCTTTTGTAAGGTGTTAATCCCTGACGACTAATCCTTCACTATTGACAAACAGCTCGGTGAGTCCATATGCTGACGGATCTGTTCTCGGGTCAAAGAGATGCAACTTGGACCTTGGACCTTGAACACAGGGTTTAAAAGAAAAGGCAGTCACAGTGACACAGGGTAGTTACTGGTGAGGCATGCTCGGTTTGACACACACACACACACACACACACTTGTATACTTCCCCTGGAAGAACAATGCCATTGCTAGGACTCCAAAAGCAGTCAGCCACCCACCCCGACACACACACACTTTTCCTTCAAAAGAGGAGGTGTTGTTCAGAGGGGTGAAAGGAGGGTGTGGGTGCAGAGAGAGGCGGTAACGTCTGTAAAACCATGGACAGCGTGGCCGAATGCCCTGCCAATCGGATATAGAATGCGTAGCCAGTCCCTCTGCCATGTGGGCAGTCTCTTTCCGCTGCTATCTGGAGCCTGAGTCAGGGTGCACATTAGCACCATCAGTTGAAGTCAGACACATCTCATTAAGCACACCCACCAAGTTCAGTAGTGCTTTTAGATACAAGATGGTGTTTAAGACCCACATTTGACCCTGATAATGGAACATTAAGGTACTTTAAGCTCGTCTGCCTAGAGTATGCATTAGTAAAGAGAAAAACGCTTAATGTAAGATAACGTCCTACCCATAAGACTGCGGCATATGGTGATCATTTATTGATGTTTTGGAAGACTAAGCCACATCAGAGACTGTTCATCAACTGTTTTAGATAATCTTTGGCCACATTAGACCTTTTCATGTTCAGCATTTTCCAATATCCCTCCCGCAGTGTGAGTATATAAAACTCATTAGAACATTAAACTTACTAAAAAAACTACAAAGAACTTTCCTCAGTGGGTCTGCTTGAAGAAGCAACAGCAACACAGGACATGGCTGACAAAATGCTACAAGAAATGGTAGGCTAGGCTAAGTTGCCTGACAAACGTGACCACAAACTCAACAAACTAGTCCACGTAGACCTAATGGACAAATGCGGACAACGGACAACCAGAACACGCAGCAGAGAGACGGCACTTCATAATGGAGAGCTTATTGATCAACACACACTACACTGTTGTACAGAAGCAAGCACCCACTCATGACTAAGCACATAATGAGGATGATGGGGGAACTGGGGTCCACTCATGACTAAGCACATTTGAGTAATGAGGATGAGGGGAGATCTGGGGTCCACTCATGACTAAGCACATTTGAGTAATGAGGATGAGGGGAGATCTGGGGTCCACTCATGACTAAGCACATTTGAGTAATGAGGACTAGGGGAGATCTGGGGTCCTTTTGATGCATCTAAGGCACTTCATCTCCTCCTCCCTGCAGTCTCCCGGCCAGAGTTCCCAAACCAGCCGAGCACATGGGAACTGGGACAAAGAGCGGCATTCCGCAGCCCTCGTTCAACCCGAGAGGCTCTGTGACGGGCAGAGCATACAGCCCGAGGGAGTGGACACAGCAGGACCGGGCCAAACCACCATGTCTGGGGAGAAGCCCGTCAGAGACTCCGCAGTCTCAGGCACTAAACCCCATAACTGACAGTGCAGTCTCAGGCACTAAACCCCATAACTGACAGTGCAGTCTCAGGCACTAACAGACGTGATGGCGAAATCTAAAAGTCTATCTTCTAGCAACAGCGTTTCTGTAGGGAGAACCGAGATGAATGCAACACTTTGTAATTAAATGTAATTTCCAAAGACATTGGAAACCCCTTAACTGACAGGGCAGTCTCCCCATAACTGACAGAGCAGTCTCAGGCCCCAAACCCCTTAACTGATAGGGCAGAGGTAAAGTAGATAGCAGACGTGAATATGCTGGAGCCACCATCAATGAAAGCACCCCCTGCACCAAACAAAAGGCTTCAACTATAGTCTGTATAGCTGTTGGTTAGTTTGTCTGTCTGTGTGTCAATATTCAACCAAACAGCTGTGGCGTGGTTCCCTCTAAGGCAGCATAGCGATAACTAGTCATGGCCAAAGAGAGTCACAAATCATCCAGCCCGAACATGGCTTCCGGCTCAGTGACTCCAGGCTGGGTGACACGGCAGAGGCAGAGACCCAGTGGGGGGAGCCCCCCAGCAGCCAGGGCCTCCACCACCTCTTCCATCCAGGGCCTCCACCACCCTCCCATCCAGGGCCTCCACCACCTCTCCCATCCAGGGCCTCCACCACCTCTCCCATCCAGGGCCTCCACTCCTCTACTGGGGCTTCACAGGAACCAGAGATTGTGATAAATAGAGACTGCCTGATGAAGGGGTGGATCACTTCCTTAGTGCACACATGCACACTAAACATATGCACACACACACTAAACACATGCACACACGCACACACACACACACACACACTAATCACACACACACACACACACTAATCACATGCACACACACACACTAATCACATGCACACACACACAAACTAAACACACACACACTAAACACTTGCACACACACACACACACACACACACACACACTAAACACGCACACACTAAAACACATGCACACACAGCTCCACAAAAATAACAGTCAAGTACAAAGTAGAAGGGAAAGTAATGTGCACCTAACAGGCCAGAAGGTCTAAAGGAGAGCGACAGCATGGAAGGGAGGAGGTGCAGGGAGGGGAGGAGGAGGTGGAGGGAGAGGACGGAGTGCAGGGATAGGAGGAGATGCAGGGAGAGGAGGTGCAGAGAGAGGAGGAGATGCAGGGAGAAGAGAGGAGGAGACATAAAGAGAGGAGGAGGAGGAAGAGGAGGTGCAGGGAGGAGGAGAGGAGGAGACATAAGGAGAGGAGGAGGAGGGAGAGGAGGTGCAGGGAGGAGGAGAGGAGGAGACATAAAGAGAGGAGGAGGAGGGAGAGGAGGTGCAGGGAGGAGGAGAGGAGGTGCAGGGAAAGGAGAGGAGGAGACATAAGGAGAGGAGGAGGAGGGAGAGGAGGTGCAGGGAGGAGGAGAGGAGGTGCAGGGAAAGGAGAGTGGGAGGTGGGAGAGGAGGTGCAGGGAGGAGGAGAGTGGGAGGTGCAGGGAAAGGAGAGGAGGAGGTGCAGGGAGGAGGAGAGGAGGTGCAGGGAGGAGGAGGAGGAGGTGCAGGGAGAGGAGAGGAGGAGGAGGGAGGAGGAGGAGAGGAGGTGCAGGGAGAGGAGAGTGGGAGGCAGGGTGCAGGGCAGGGAGGAGAGTGGAGGCAGGGAGGAGGAGAGGAGGCAGGAGGAGAGAGTGGGAGGTGCAGGGAGAGGAGAGTGGGAGGTGCAGGGAGGAGGAGAGGAGGTGCAGGGAGGAGGAGAGTGGGAGGAGGAGCTGGGGAGGAGGAGGAGGAGGTGCAGGGAGAGGAGAGGAGGAGGTGCAGGGAGGAGGAGAGGAGGTGCAGGGAGAGGAGGTGCAGGGAGGAGGAGGTGCAGGGAGAGGAGGTGCAGGGAGAGGAGAGTGGGAGGTGCAGGGAGAGGAGGTGCAGGGAGAGGAGAGTGGGAGGTGCAGGGAGAGGAGAGTGGGAGGTGCAGGGAGAGGAGAGTGGGAGGTGCAGGAGGAGGAGGAGGAGGTGGGAGGTGCAGGGAGAGGACGGGGTGCAGGGAGAGGAGGAGATGCAGGGAGAGGAGGTGCAGGGAGAGGAGGTGCAGAGAGAGGAGGAGATGCAGGGAGAGGAGGTGCAGGGAGGGAGGAGAGGAGGAGACATAAGGAGGAGGAGGAGGTGCAGGAGGAGGAGGAGACATAAGGAGAGGAGGAGGAGGAGACATAAAGAGAGGAGGAGGAGGAGACATAAAGAGAGGAGGAGGAGGAGGTGGGAGGTGCAGGGAGAGGAGGTGGGAGGTGCAGGAGGAGGAGGAGACATAAAGAGAGGAGGAGGAGGAGGTGCAGGAGAGGAGAGTGGGAGGTGCAGGGAAAGGAGAGGAGGAGGTGCAGGAGGAGGAGGAGAGGAGGTGCAGGGAAAGGAGAGGAGGAGGTGCAGGGAGGAGGAGGAGGTGCAGGGAGGAGGAGGTGCAGGGAAAGGAGAGGAGGAGGTGCAGGGAAAGGAGAGGAGGAGGTGCAGGAGGAGGAGAGGAGGAGACATAAAGAGAGGAGGAGGAGGAGACATAAAGAGAGGAGGAGGAGGAGACATAAAGAGAGGAGGAGGAGGAGACATAAAGAGAGGAGGAGGAGGAGGTGCAGGAGGAGGAGGAGACATAAAGAGAGGAGGAGGAGGAGACATAAAGAGAGGAGGAGGAGGAGACATAAAGAGAGGAGGAGGAGGAGGTGCAGGGAGGAGGAGGAGGTGCAGGAGGAGGAGGAGACATAAAGAGAGGAGGAGGAGGAGACATAAAGAGAGGAGGAGGAGGAGACATAAAGAGAGGAGGAGGAGGAGACATAAAGAGAGGAGGAGGAGGAGACATAAAGAGAGGAGGAGGAGGAAGAGGAGGTGCAGGGAGGAGGAGGTGCAGGGAGGAGGAGGAGGAGGTGCAGGGAAAGGAGAGGAGGAGACATAAAGAGAGGAGGAGGAGGAGACATAAAGAGAGGAGGAGGAGGAGACATAAAGAGAGGAGGAGGAGGAGACATAAAGAGAGGAGGAGGAGGAGGAGAGGAGGTGCAGGGAAAGGAGAGGAGGAGGTGCAGGAGGAGGAGGAGGTGCAGGGAGAGGAGGTGGGAGGTGCAGGGAGGAGGAGGTGCAGGAGGAGGAGGAGACATAAAGAGAGGAGGAGGAGGAGAGGAGGTGCAGGAGAGGAGAGTGGGAGGTGCAGGAGGAGGAGAGTGGGAGGTGCAGGGAGAGGAGAGTGGGAGGTGCAGGGAAAGGAGAGGAGGAGACATAAAGAGAGGAGGAGGAGGAGGTGCAGGGAAAGGAGAGGAGGAGGTGCAGGAGGAGGAGGAGAGGAGGTGCAGGAGGAGGAGGAGACATAAAGAGAGGAGGAGGAGGAGGAGACATAAAGAGGATTTTAAACATTTTCACCAAAAACGTGCACTGTATCATTTAGCCACTCTGCATCTTTTCATGCTAATTAAATCCATTCCACTCAAATTATCAGGAGAACACATTAGCCTAAAGTTTTATTTTGAACACTTACTTTGGTCTCACTCATTGGATCCAAATAACAGAAATAGCAAACTCCAAGTCATGGTAGGGTAAGTCAAGCTATAAGCACATAGCCAATTAAACATGAAAAAGTGAACGGGAAACTTTTTGAAACTATTTCAGCTTGTGTAGGCCTATCAGTGCTTTCTGAACATATTGAACACACTTTTAAAAATACCATGATAATACCAAAAAACGTGATAATTTTGGTCACTATAACCGTGAGGTTACATTTTCATACCGTTACATCCCTAGTTGTCAGTCTATCTGATGAGCTGTGTGGTGCAAGATGAATTTCCAAAAGGATCAATAAAAAACATCCATCTACCAGACAGACACACACACACACACACACACACACACACACACACAGACTGCTTAATGGTGGAGAGGGCGAAGTGGAACGTTACCGTTTCCCTCATCTTCTTCTCCGACCCAGCTGAGCGGCGCACCTTCAAGACATATATACTGTATATACAGTATGCATGTGTGTATATGTATGTGAGTGTGTGTGTGAGTGTGTGAGTGCAGAGTGTGTGTGTGGAAACAGAAGCCCTATTAAGCCGAGAAGAAACCCACATATCGTAACACCCCCAATTATCACCACTTTTGTTCAGAAATTCTAAAACAACGATGTTTTTTAACACTTCAAAATAACATTTACTAAATGAACCTTACATTTTTCAGTAGCCATAGTTGTGTAGATTTGAACAAAATCTGGTTTGATTCCTAACGGAGCATTTACTGCCTGAAATATCCGATTTTGTTTACCATTTCGAGTTATAGTGCTGGCCTGATGGGTCGCCTATTTACACCGTTTCAACGCACATTAACGGTTAGACCGAGAATTTCTCGTCGTGAAATTAAAATTCCACTGGAGATCCAAGCGGTTTGTGACACACATAGCCTTACAACACTGTTTACAGCTCCTCGAGTCACGGTAAAATGTCATTTTTGGTACATAGCTAATTTAGATACACCTATGTTGTGCGTGGTTGCGTTTCTATAGGAGTCCGCTGTCTTGGTTTGTATAGAAATGGATATTAAGTGACACATACACGCAAGACGGTGGAAATACGGGACCGGTGGAAATGGGGGGAGTTACGATATGTTGCTTGTGTGCTGTTGTGAGCGTGTGTGTGTGTGTGTGTGTGTGCGTGCGTGTGTATGAATGTATGTGTGCTAATGAGAGCATGCAAATGTGTGGAATGTGAGAGGGCCTTGGGTTGAGCTCGTCACCCAGCGCCCAGCAGAGTAAACTCACATGTGCCTCCAAACCCAGCACACTAACCCAGCACAGCACAGCACACTACAGCACAGCCCAGCCCAGCACACTAACCCACACCCCAGTTCCACAGCGCTCACGCGCTAAAAATAGACTTTAACCCACAGATTCAGCCAGTTAACCCTTTACACCACTCCTTCATACTCTCTCTAACACACATACACACACACTTTCGTTTCACATCTACCATTCAGACTATGTAACCACATGCATATTGTTCAAGAGGTGTTCAAGTCAACAGCAGAGTGCTGCACGGTATGTCTGGTGGTGGGGATCAAGACAATATCCAGTCAAACCCAGACAAGAGCTGCTTAAAGACTAGTGTCAGGAGCCATAGACTTAACAATATCTATCATCATAAGACTATAGTATAGACCCCCCCCCCCCCGAGTTGGGCCTTCATTTAGATTAGATTTGATTAGATTCAACTTTATTGTTATTGTGCAGAGTACAAGTACAGACAACGAAATGCAGTAAGACAACAAAATGCAGTGCAATTTACAAGTAAATCATTAAATCCTTAACACCCTCGTGCGTTGTCACGGGCGCAGGGAGGGTAAACCACAGCGCAGGAGGGTTCAGCTCGGCGCCTAACCAACAGAGCATGTGTGCAGGAAGTGATTCAAAAGTAAACAGCCCAAATGCAAACGACTGCTGCTGGCGAGGGGGTGGGGGCAGATAACTGTCATACATCAGATGGCCTCCAGGGGACCCAACCCAACCCTCTCGACCTAGAGAGCAGACAGAGGCAGAGACTGAGACGCCTGTTAAAAGCACAACCAGGGCTGTGGAGGCACGGCAGAAGCTAACGGCGGAGAGAGAGAGAGAGCGAGAGAGAGAGCGAGAGCGAGCGAGAGAGCGAGAGAGATAGAGAGAGGGGGGAGGGAGGGAGGGCGAGCATTCTTAGACAATAAATGAGACCTTTGAGTGATTAGAAACAGATGACTCAACCGCCATTTGGTGACGAGGGCTAGGCCAGCCCTTGCCAGTCAGACGAGAGTCCAGTTATCCAGCCTGCTATGAGCGATGAGCACAGCCGTGTTTAGCATCAAGCCAACAAAACAGTTAGGAGAAGGGAAAAAAAGAGAAGCCCATGTTGTGTTCTCCGAGTTTTCAGGGGGCTCAGGCTGAGGAACTGTAGCTGAGGGCACTGAGATCATACTTCCATTTTTGCTCCTCTCCCGTTTCACTGGGTTCAAAACAAAACAGAACAGAACCCCCCCTCTTTTCCACAGTCAAACCATCTCATGCAACTGGGCCAATGAAAACCTTCCCGTTTTCCCCCACACCAATTACAGCCGCTGTTTTCCCTGGCATCGGGTTTCTCTTTCTGTTTTCTGGCCAACTCATCTCGAGTTTAGTGGGTTTAAATCTGTCTGTTTTTAATCGAACAACACAATGCGACAGCATCTTAAACTGATCACTAAAGTGCAGGGTGTCAAAGGCACAGCTTTTCTAACCAGTCATGTGAACAACCCAAGTCAGCACGGCCCACGGCCAGCGATTTGTTGCTGGGCTCTCTGTGCTGCAGGCCAGGCAGAGCTCCGAGTTCTCCCAGCCCCCGAACACAGTTCTCCAGCCAATGGACCCAACCCCCCCACCCCCCAGGCTGAACTCCGAATACACCCAGCCCCCCAACACAGTTCTCAGAGCCTATGGGCTCCCGCTCCCTCCACGCCCAGGGAGTCCTGCTCCATATGGCCATATGGAGTATTAGACAGCATTAGGCAGCTTGTGCTAAGAGGATGGCTGGGGCCCACAACTAGCTAGGGCCTGTGCTGTGCTGTGCTGTGCTGTGATCTGTACTCTGTGTGCTGTTCTGTGTTGTTCTTTGCTCTGTTCTCTGTGTGCTGTTCTGTGTTCTCTGCTGTTCTTTGCTCTGTTCTTTGTGTGCTGTTCTGTGTTGTGCTGTTCTAGGTTCTGTGCTGTTCTGTGCTCTCTGCTGTTCTTTGCTCTGTTCTCTGTGTGCTGTTCTGTGTTGTGCTGTTCTAGGTTCTGTGCTGTTCTGTGCTCTGTTCTCTATGTGCTCTGTTCTCTATGTGCTGTTCTGTGCTCTGTTAAGTGTTCTTTGCTCTGTTCTCTGTGTGCTGTGCTGTTCTAGGCTCTGTGTGCTGTTATGTGCTGTCGGACTCCTGCCACTGTTCAGTGGTCTGTCCACTCAGCTCCACATTCACTTCCTGCTCCAGGTCAGAAGCAGGCGACATTTCTGGTATACATTCAATTCATAAAGATTCAGGAGGAGGAAAGGGAGGGTGTTATGGGGACATTTGATACACAAATGATAATTGCGTAAAAGGCTACATAGCTAGTGTCCAGCAGCAGATTCTTCCATAACTGGTTTGGGGACAAGGGTTTCAAAGCTTTGCTCATAATGGCAAAGATCTGCTCCCAGGCCAGATGTTAAGGGCAGACGGCCACATTACACAAAAGGCTGAGCAAGAAAACTACACCTCTGAATACATCTAGATAAAGCCTAAAAAAAAACATCAGCGTATGGCATCAGGACACACACACACGCACCTACTCACACACAGTACAACACAGAGGCCAAATATAGTACCTTTCCTGATTCGTTAGTTGCCATGGGACCAAGCAACTCAACAGCAGCCAAAGGCTTTTCTTAATGATCACTGGGACGACAGGCTAAGTGTGGAATGAAGCCAATGCCCTCCCCAACACACACACACACAAACGCAAGCTGACAATACAAGGTTGTGCACACTGAAACCAACAACAAACGCATATCGCACCTCTACGCAGCTCTTAGCTTAAATGTAGGTCTTAAACTGGAGCATCAAATCAGGCCTAGGTTATATAGGTTACATGTTTACATCAGTTAGTCTTCACACATCGAGGACGAAATTTGTTACCATGAAAAATTTGAGACTTAACGAATTTCGGTGTGTATTTGCATCGAAAATTCAGCCATAACTGTCGAATAACGTAACGGCCGTAACGGCCCCGCCCCCCATCTCAGCAAGCATTCAGGCCGCTGGTGCCCGGTACAGACTGCAGGAATGGGAGGGGGGTGGGGGTGGAACGTGGCAGGTGCTAGGACCCAACCAACCCAGCACGACCTGTGGGCTACTCTGGTAGTTCAAACACACACACGAGTCTACTCTGGTAGTACACACACACACACACACACACACACACTGAAGCCTAATCTGGTAGTACACACACACAGTCTGGAGCCTAATCTAGTAGTAGTACATACACACAGATATACTGAGGCTACATAAAATCAGTGTCTGAGTTGACAGGCACGCGTAGTTGGAATTGTGGAAAGCGGGGGTCTGCCAGGAAGAAAGCAGCATCACGGAAAGGAAGCAAAAATGGCAAAAAAATGGCAGACAGGAAACAGAGTGGTGACAGATCACGTGCGACGGGTCTACACACAAAGGCAGAGATTCCAAAAAAAGAGGTGGAATCAGAAACAAAAGTGGGAAATATTTTGTTTCCCCATGCATGCCAGAGTGTCAGAGTGCTTGCGTGTGTGTGTGTGTGTGTGTATAAAGAGTTAGGACGCCTGGTCACTAGGGCTGTCACTTTACGTTCAAAAATCGATTGCACAATCGATTGGACCAAACAACACAAGTTTCGAAAACTAAAATAGGGAATCAATTTTAACCAAATATGTACACTATTCATTTTAAAAGAATTAAACAAATAAAAAAGATAAATGTAACAAAATTCACAAACAAGAATATAAGAATATAAAATAATTCCGAAGTGCAGTAAGCATTGCGAAAGCTAAAAAGAAAATTCCCAACAATTTTACGCACCAGAAACAGCTGTTTCAATGAGCTGCTGTGCTGCTCGTGTTTAGCCAAAAAATGGAGGACAACGCGATCAACCTGTGCGACATGTAGAGACGAGTGATAGGCCCTAATAACTTGAGTTCGATGTGGAAGTAGGCCTACTTCGGATTTTTGGTATATCAAACTATGGAGAAGAACAAAGCGGTAGGCTATGCAAACTGTGCTACGTAGCGGTAGGCTAACAAAGCGGTAGGCTATGCAAACTGTGCTACGTCTAATCGTAAACACAGACACTGCTACGTTGAAGCCTGCAGTCATGTTTGTCACTGATGTAATGGCAGTCCACTCGGCTTATTGTTTTTCGAGAATGTTGCACTCCTTTGTGATTGTGTCATTGTGCATGAAACTTCACGCTGAAACTTCAGAAATATTGCTTGCGTCTACAAGCGCCCTCTTTACGTTTGTCCTAATGCCTGTTAGTTGTTTGTGGATTGGCCTATATTTGGAGTTGAAAATGGAAATGTCTTTAGACATAAAAAATCGATTCACTTATGTCTCAAAAATCAAACAGGATCTTTTCACAAAAGTGACAGCCCTACTGGTCACCCAGCAGCTCTTTCAGACCCAGAGGGGAGAGTGTATGGGAAAAGCCTGGCATACCCCGGGGAGGGCAAGGGACTGTGTGTGTGTGTGTGTGTGTGTGTCCAATCCACTGGTCTGGCTATATAAGGCCATAATACGGCTGACTAACCCCTTACCACAGCGAGAGAGAGGGAGGGAGAGAGAAAAGAGAGACAGACAGAAAGACAGACAGACAGAGACAGACAGACAGCGTGTCCTAATAATTCATTCCGCGTTAATTTAATCATTACTCTGCTTTTCGTTGCTGAGCCATCAGGCTGTTTTCTGGCAGCTGTTCTTGCCAGCTGGTCCACGGCCAGAGTGATGAACTCCTCCAGGTCTCTCCTCAGGCACCCCTGATGCCCAGCGAGGCGCCTCTCCAGCCGCAGACCATCCAAACCTCTGCCCAGGAGAGGGCACAGCACCCTATGCCAATCCTAACCTCCGCCCAGGGGAGGATGCAGCGTGCCATCCAAACCTCCACCCAGCACCCCATCCAGACCAGGGGAAGGTACAGCAGCAAAGTCGCATGAAACGATTAGTCTAGAGGTCAGGGGTCGTTTGCTGAATTCTATGACTTCTCCAGGCCTGGACGAATAAATGGGATTTTACAATTCCTCTGCAGTTCCATTACTTTTTCAGGTTTTGTATGAGCGTGGGAACCCTGTCTGTGCTTCTGCATTTGTGCTCATTACAACTGTACAGAAATCAATGCAAGGGTCTTGGGGGAAGGCTGAGGACAAACAAAAAAAGCAGTGCTTACGTAACTGCGTTGTGTTTGACCAACCGTGTGGTTCAGCGCTGCAACTGCCCAGAATCGGCCTGCAACTTGCGGCATCTCAGACTGGGTTGCAGGCGTCCTAGCAAGGGGGCTAAAACCCATGAGTGCTAACATCTCTTACTAGCACATCTCGAGGTGTCGAGAGGGAGGTTTTACTTAACGCAAACCCTGCACAGCCATGGTACCAGCTAGCTACCGTTACACTAACACAAAGCGGTGCCACCCCAACTCCACCTTTGACAGAAAATAAAAATCAGAACATTACCTTTGATATATATTAATAAGAGCGCAGACTAGGCCTCGTCCACCAAAAGGAACACAATCATCTCTCACTCTGGGGCAGACACACACATGCCCCAAAGCTGCCGACAGTGCGTGGGAGGGATCAGGCCAACTTTTCCTTGAGGCAGGCAACCCTTAGCAAGAGGGCAACCCTGCCCACTGATGTTCTCTCAGAGGCAGTAATTTCGGAGGACTCCCTTGGAACGAGATGTGATGGGGAGACAAACTGCTCCAGCAGATCCAGATTTCCTTCAGATCAGGCCTAATGAGTACCAGGAAGCGGCTTTTTAGGAGAGCTGGAGTTCCAGCCTGGTTTCATTACGCTCGCTCTCTTCTGGGACCTCCTCCTTAGTGCACTTCATTAGAAACACACTTGGGAACTTGATGCACCCGCATTCATAGGAAGATCATTAAGAGGCTGTGCACGCAGTCCAAAACTGCAGCTGCAAAACCAACAAACACACCCGAACGAGGTCTGAGCTGATTTTAGGATAAGTTATAGTCCATATTAAAGATTGCCTTGTCCATCACGCCAGGCTATGTGTTTAACTAATTGCCCTCTGTGCGATGGGACTTTAGCTGCCAGCAGGCCATGAACATAAAGCACTGTGACAATCTGGTTCAGCACAGCTCCAGCACTACAAACTCGCTGGCAAGACAGCTCGAAACCTCGGTGATGTACAGTTTGACATAAAACGTCTGGATGTCTCTGAGAAGTTGCACCCAGACTGAAATACTAAAGAGCTGCTACATCCCTGAGGGAAGACGCCAAATGTTAGGTTGATAGAAACCTGTGTGGGGAGTTTATTGGTCATGTGACACACTACAGATCAACAGGTGTATTGTCTTCTATGTGTGTGCTGTTGTTTTTCACTGAAAATTGGATCTGAAGGAACTCACAGCCAAATTGTTAGCCAATAAATTATACATTTGGAGCCAGAGTGTGCGACGACAGAAAACCATCACAAGGTCCCACAGGTTGGGAGATCATGTCCAGTATGCGTCATGCAGAAACAGAGACACAAAACACACAAAAGCAGAAGCCCACAGACGAGCGGAGGGGCAGGGAGGGAAGAAAAGAACCAGAGAGAAAAGAGAAGAAGTTTCTCCAAACTGCCCTGAAACCCAGCAGAGACAGAAGGGATGGAAAAACTGATGGAGGGCTTTTTTTAAGCGATAGGAAAAGGCAAGGGGAAGGACCGCGTGTGGGTGAGGTAATCTGTGTGTGTGGTCCTCATTCACCCACACAAAGGCCTCCGAAACCACACGCAGCAGAGCCCTTGTTCACCAAGTCTTTCAGTCACCAACATCCCCACTCATTTCTGCTCAGTCCACCACAACCCGGCACGGATCCGGCCCACATCGGGCCCACTACTGGCCCGGAACCAGCAACTGCACTCCTCTTTCAACCAGTTAATGTTATGCACTAATGTTATGCACTAATGTTTATGCATGTTATGTAGTATGCACCAAACACACAGACTGCAACCATCATGCCCATTTACACCACAGTCCTCTACGTTATCATGTACACACACACACACACACAATCTGAATTAGTAAGGTCCTCGAACAGGCAAAGTTGAACAGTAGGCACTGAGTATACTGGGATAACAAACTTTCTCTGAGAGAGAGAGAGAGACCATTGGCAAGACAAGAAATTACACTGCAAATTTACACTTGGTTTAGAAACCAAACACGTACACCTCCATTTTTAAACAAAATAGATGATCATTGGTCATACACACTGACAAAGTCAGATACCTACAGTAAACTAGAAAAGAAGTTTTCAACCACACACAGACATCGAGAGTGTTTCAGTTAGTCGAGGCCTGAACTGCCCACTGGGTAATTTTCCCCATTTAAAAAGACTCAGAGACAGGGCCGTTCTTCCTCCCCACTCGCTCTCCCATCGGCCGAGTGGCCAGGCCGAAAGCGCCACAGAAAGCCAAACAAAAACACCTTTGTAATGAACCCCTCCCACTGCCCCCAACCCCACAGCTGCAGCTCAGCCAGCCAGCGCCGCCTGCCACTGTCCTGCCTGACCATTGGTCAGACCAAGGAGAGACCAGATGCACTGTCCAATCAAAGAGGTTGAGACAGATAAGCACTGTTTTCACTAACACACAATCTCAGAAAGATTGGGGCGGGGGGAGGGGGGCTCTTGATTGAAATGAACAGCTCTTCTGGCAAAGTCGTTTACTCGGACATGTTGCCAGCAAGCGCATCCAACTTTTCAGCTTTTAGCAGCAACGCAGGAAAAAGGATCCAATTAGGAAAACGTCAAACAAAAATGACTGTGGCTTTCTAGCTAAGGGACATTGCCAGGTCAAAATCCTAGATCCTTTCCAAAAGAATTAAATATTGTGTCTCTCATCAGAAAACATCCTATTCTATTATGATTCAGTTCTGGCTAGTGGTGCATCGCTAACAAACATGGACTTGCTTTGACAAAATGTAAGTAGCTGCCTTGGGACGCCATTGCATGAAGTCATGCTTTGAGTGCACATTTTCACTATACTAGTGATGACCACTAATAAATCCCTTACACTGTATTTCTCTGAATGAACACATTAGTAAGCCATCCTGGGTCCTTCACGAAAGATGTTTAACTCAGCTTGAAAGAAATGCAAAGGCTAACGCACTTATTTATCTATAAATAGCTATAATGTACAGCCTACTCTTCTCTGTTACAAACAATTCAGCCGCAGCTCCCATTCCAAAAGCCATGTCATTATCTCGGCAATGGGAGGGGAAGAGAGAGTAAGACGAAAAAAAGGCGGAGGGAGGGAGAGGGAGAGGGAGAGGGAGAGAGAGAGAGAGAGAGAGAGAGAGAGAGAGAGAAAGAGAAAAAGGAAATTCTCTGCTCAGGTCCACATGGCCATCTGTTCATAAGGGATAGAGATGGCATGTACGCCAGTTTTCCATTAGGGGACATTTTTAACCCAAGTCACACGTCCCCAGTACTCTGAAGATGGATTAGTTGAATAAACGTTAGGAAGATGATTATTCTTCAGTGCAGTCATGTAGAGTAGACCTATTGCTCTGGCACAAGTGGTGCTCTATCGCTTATTCTAGAGAGCCAGAAGAAGTCACATCTTTCATTTGGTCTTAGTCAGCGATAAAAGTCCCCAGAAAAAGAAAAGCCTTCAGCCCTTTCTGCATAATTACTGTTGACGAGGGATCAACACAGGTTACCCACCCGCAATGTCAATCATCACTCCAACAAGAGAGAATGGCTTTCCTCAGATACACTCTAAAGGACACGACACTCTTCAACTAAATGCTTGCTGCCAACACAAAGGGGACAGAGCAATGCATATGATGGGGTTACAGCTGATAGTCAGAGCTGATTCAAGTTAACTTGGAGGTGGAAAAACTTCAGGTAAACAACCGTGTCCACATCCACCTCTTAACTTCGGAAAGGGGGGGCTATGCACTGCAGAGCGGCAGACGTTCAAGGAGAGGTGCAACTGAAGTTAGCAAGAGTGCTTTTCATGGAAAAGGTTGACTGGCTTGGCTTGCCAATATGAGGCCTTCTTCAGTCACAATTAGACGTTGCTGCTGCTGCTGCTTTCTTATCTGCACAGAGCAAGATCATGAGGTGGGGCAGTTGATCATAGAGAATAAGGCTTGCATTGTTAACAATGCACTCAAGAACAAGGCATGTTCTTCTTCTATGTTTTGAGTAGTGATTAGTCTTGGTTGCACAATAATTATGCATTTGAGTTTACATTTACATGTGAGCCAAACGTTCAACTGTAAGGTTAAACGTCTGGGTAAGGACAACTTGACAATTTAACATTTTCCTTTGGCCTTTATCTACATAGGGAAGGCACATGGCCAAGCATATTTGGTTTAGTAATATTTCCTGGTCCTAACACACATTTCCCAAGCTTCAAAAACAGGATATGACGAGAGAGGGTACCACAGGCGTTGCTACCCAGAGAATCCAGTCCGGGAGATTCTTGGTGTCTTATTCATCTCTGGTGAGTTGGGCTACATAATTCATAATCAAGCACCAGAACAAATAACTGACAGAATATGACTAGACAGAGAAAAAAAAAATCACAGCAGATGGGAGGCTAAATCCAGCTGACTTAAATTCCTTCTCCTTATACCCAGCCTGTTGACAATGATGCGAACACGTTCTATGAAAAATAACTAAGTGCGATCATCAGCAATGCTTTGGGTGGAAATGACGAGCTACAGAAAAATAATCAAACTCTCGATGCCATATTTGGAGTGAGCATGTACGGCCAATGCCTACTAGTTAAATGTTTATTTGAAAGGTGAAACTATAGTCAGAAATTATTTGTTTCCAACACATTTCATGGGGCAATAATTATAAACGGAGCCTAGGGAAACTTGGTTAAGAGGAACCAACCTTGTATACTTGTCCATAGGTTCCATTTCCTACCACTTCCACCAATTCAAAAATCCCGGCAGGATCCTGCAAACAAAGAAATGTTCAGATTTGTCAAAAATGGTTCAAATCAGATAAAGAATAATACAAATCATTAGTCAGTCAAGAGGAGCTTAAGCTAGACGAAGATAAACGCAGCTGTTGCGCTCATCGCATACACATGCCAATGCATTGCAAACAAAGGAAAGCTCACAACTCGGCGGCGATAGCACTCTGTTCGTCAAAATAGTGAGAAATACATTGTCCAACACTTGCTTGAAGCGACATAAAAAAAACAATACTCACTCGAATTTTCAACTAAGTAAACAAACATTCGATTCGTAAGACAACACATAAATAAATATCAATTAAACCTTGTAACCCCCTCTTCCAATACTCACCCGCAATGAGGAGAGATCTATGTCTACCAGACTTTTAGCCGGGGAGTCGTTCGCCATCTTTTTAATAATAAATAAAAATCGCAATGTCTATCCTTCCGTTACAGTGACAGGGTATCCTCGAAGCCGTATCTCCACATTTGCGGCCGCTCCCTCAGCAGTGTAAAAAGTGCCGATGATAATTCACGGCAATGCTCTACTTTTGTTGTCGAGGAGACAAAACTACTCCATGTTGAGGTGGCAGGCTAGCCTAGCCTTGGGTCCCGATTCTCTCTCCGCCAGATCGAGCTTAGAGTCGCGCAAACACAGGAAGCCGGTCGGCGGAATCACACAGAAAGGGCAGGGCCTCAACGTAGCAACAGAGCGAAGGGGGGTAGACATGAGCACGCAAAGAGTGGAGAGGAGACACGAGTTTAGGAATTAGTTTGACTCATACTTCACAAAAGACTACAAAGCAATTGGCCTCAAATAACAGTTAGATCCACGCCGCGTTGTGTTAAGCCGAGCTGCCGCTAGGTTCTCGGACATGCGCACGTGAGGCTATCTCTATCAGACGCTCTAATGATTGGGTGTGGCAAGGGAACAAATGGTTTCAGGCGGACCGGATCCTCACCAAATAGCCTACAGGAGAAAAACTGAAAAGCAGAGTATAAGCCTATCAGGTGTATGGTGATAATTGTTACCTAGACATACACTGCAAACAGACAGTTTACACTGTGTCTGACGTTCCAGCCTATAGTCTGTGGTCAGTGCTTCCCTGGGCAGTCTGTTGTCGCTGCTGTTTTGATCATAAATATAGCAGACTGCATCTTGTATGAGTCTGGACGAATGTGGTTAGGCCTATATTGTAAGGCGATCCAGTCCAGTTAACAGTTTCTCACTTTTTTATAGATACTACCAAATATGCATGTTGTGGTTAAAACCAAAATAAGACAGCCTATTTGTTTATACACACACAGTGATTGTGAGCAATCCGTTGAGTCCTGCTTCAGGGGGTGTGTAGCCAAGGCATAGCAGTTACAAAACTAACTGACTCTTCACCGTTGAAGGTGGGTCCCTGACTCTCTGGCCGCCTGTCAGGATAGACCGGTTTGGCCGTCTCAGAAGAGCAGACACAGCCCATAAGCCTAGTGTCAGAACCATACTGTCAAGTTTGCACTAGAACAAATAAACCAAAGCACCATCTTTTATTTGAGGAAAAAAAACAGAATCTCTCTCCTTGGCCTGAAGTAATTTTGTATACATTGCACTGTCTTCTATTGTCATCTTCACTTGATCTCTGTACCATAGAAGACACTTTGGCAAGAAGGCAACAGTACAGCCTAGATTAGAACATAGGCTTGTTTGGAGCACAAGGTCATGTTAACAAAATGAGTCAATAAGAGGATATGACGTAAGAGGATATTGAGATTAGACAGAGGTGCTGATTCTCATCAAGTGAGTCTCACCTTAAACACACCTTGCAAAGAAATGTGTCATCTTATGAAATCCATTAACCATCAAGCGGTAACTGGGTCTGGGACAAGGAAACTCTGGCTAATGTGTCCGTGCGTATTGCATTGCACAACATGTTGCCAAATGTTATTGAGTGCAGCTGATCTACCGCAGGGAGAGTTGCATGTGTGGGTTTGCTGAAATACAGCGGTTTCACAACCCCTCTGTGACTCCAGCATGGAGATGTACCGCAGGACTAGAGGATCAACTCACATACCGTCATCGCAGCCGTCATGCTCCCAACCAGCGGGGCCAGAGTAAGGACAGGGGTAGGGGCCAGTGACAGCCTGAGGTGAGGGCCAGAGTCAGGACAGGGGTAGGGGCCAGTGACAGCATGAGGTGAGGGCCATAGTTAGGACAGGGGAAAGGGTCAGTGACAGCATGAGGTGAGGGCTAGAGTTAGGACAGGGGAAAGGGTCAGTGACAGCATGAGGTGAGGGCCAGAGTTAGAACAGGGGAAAGGGTCAGTGACAGGACCAAGTTCACAGATGAGCTCATGTTTGAGTTTCACTGATACAGTTCCCTGTTTCTCTCTGTATATCTCTCCACAGTGGCATAGACAGGAGAAAGTATTGGAAACAATGAACAGCTTCCAATATTCTGTACAGGTCTGTGGAGATTTGGTCTACATGACAATGTTCGTAATGATATTATCTGGTATTTATTACAATCATACATGTGCTGACTCTTATCATTTCCATAAAAGACACAGGTTGCCTCAAATGTAGCCCTATGGTTCCATTAAAACAAATCTAATCTTACTGAGCAAGTCACACATGTTGTAACTGACCAGTATTCTATCTCTGAAACTGGGCCTTGGAAACTGGCTGATCACCTGAAACATTTCCAGCCTGCTCTTCGTAAGATATCAGTCTCCTCAGAAGTGGCCAGGACACTGAATCTGTCCTTAAAATAATGGACAAGTTGGCTGGCTTATCATGCAGGGCGTGTCTGCCGCAGTACTGCAATCACTTCATCCATCAGATGTATTCATGAGGCCTGGGGTTCGGTCTTGTCTCACACACCACTGTCACTGGAGAACGAGACTATAACACACACTGTGAAACTAGTGACAAACACTGCAAAAATGCATCAGTGTGTTATGGAAATTTTGTATTATGAATACTTTGTTTGGATATTCTTAAATTGTATGTGTTTTGCCATGTCTGCAAATTACTTCTGCAGAATTCTTTATTGCATACCTGAACAGACACTACAAAAAGGCCATTAACATTGGCAGGAACCGTACACAGATTCTCACAGACACTACAAAAAGGCCATTAACATAGACAGGAACCGTAGCCTACACAGATTCTCACAAAAATAACATTGCCAGGAACCGTACACAGCCACTGTCTCAGCCTGATGATGTCATCATGGCCACAACTGTGTTTGTAGCTGGTAACTGAAGCAGACTCACCTTAGACATTGGCCAATGCATCATGTTTTATGGCCATCATTTTGTCATTCCTGATGACTAAAGGGAGATTCCCATGTGTCTTCTGAAGGTGATGTTCACTGTACTGTGAACTATCTCATATGTCATACACACTGCATAACATTTGATGCTATGGTGTGTGTTGTTAAGCAGTACTCTAATTATGTAATTGAAATGATATATTATTATTTGGAATGCTGCACTCTTCAGTGGCAAATACCAGTAGAGGAGGGATTTAACAGCAAACATTTGCTGTTCATGTTTTGATTATGGGCCACTGCCCTCCTGAAATGAAACACACACACACACAGACCTAAAATGTTGTGGAAACACTGTAACAAGGTTATCCGGAACCAGGGAGTTCATACCAGCCGTGTGCACGTAACTGCACAGAAGGATGAGGGTTCTTTTTTTTTTTTAAACCTTAACCACTCAAGGATACGAACTGTGATGAATTATGTGTTGTAATGCTTCGAGGCACATGTAGATTATTAACCCTTAAAGGTGTGGTGTTCAAGGTTCTAAAATTCTATGTTGAATTCCAGATATTCTTTAGAACGTTCATTATCCAACATTCCCTTCACACCGGTGTGACACCTTTAAGGGTTATGAGACAGCCTCATGGCAAGTTCCTCACCTCCATGGTCTTCACACCAGCTTCCCTGCCTGCATGTTAGCTTCACCCACTGAAACGCCTCAGTATTTACCATCTGTTCAGGTGTTTGCACTGGAAACATACACGTGAAGGTCCCAACTCAATATCAAGGACTGACAGCACATTACTTTACACTGGAGAGAAGATTAGAGATCTCAATTACATACAGTAAAGCATTGCACTCATTGAAAGCATCACGGCAGACGTCCAGCTTGAAGTCTCCCAGTCCAGACGCGGACTCACCAGGTCGGCGGGGGGGATATCAAGGCTTCAAACTATTCATCACATTTATCTAAACATAACTTCGAAAGACTTTTTCACACGTTGAAACATTATCAAGGCTAATGTACCAGAGATTTTGACTGTGTTTGAGTGTTGGTGGGATATGAGAATTTAATCCTAAAACATGAAATATTGTATTCCAAAACATACCTGTTTAATGCATACTGCTGAGGCTGTTGAGAATGCAGATCTGTGATGAATCAACTCATTACTGCTTCCAAGTGGAGACAAGATGGTACTGCAGGGCTGAGCGGTGGCCTAAAATGTAGGCCCTAAATGGTCTTTCTCAGGGGCTGGTGCACAGATGTTCCATTTTAAAAGTACAAAATCCCCAGACAGTTGAAATATACTAATAGTGATGACTTTAATAAATGATCAACTGCTGAGCTAACCACATCCTATAAAAAAAGAGACCCTGGACAGGTTATCAATTAAAAAGTTCAATCAATTAAAAAGTTAGCAATTAAAAAAGAACGGCACAAAGAAAACATACCAGTGAAACGCTTTCATCTCAAATACAAAATAACTTTATTTTCATCATATCTTAAATGTACAAACTTGGATGAAAAAAATGCAGCATTTGTGTACCATCCCTAAACACACGAGGGTTGATGAACACTTGTGTACCATCCCTAAACACACGAGGGTTGATGGAACACGAAGATTAAATCATGCACAATCACAAACAGAATAAGTACACTGTAGAAAAATATTTAACAAACAAAAGAGCAAAGGCCTCCAATTGTACATCAATCCAATCACAAACAACTGGCAAACCAAAACAGACATATACGTAAACTACAGCACACATGGATTTAGATCAATCACACACACACACACACAAAAGAAAGTGACTTCCACGCATTGACAAAGCTCTGACGCACACAGGGTCCATACACCGAGAGACTGCACTAACAAAACCACTCAACTTACACTAATCTTACTTAAGGGTGGAGACAACATAGGTACATTAGGTCACCCCATACTTGAATGTTTGCTACTTATTCGAGTTAAAAAGGTAGGTCATGATAACTTTAAGGCCTCTGATTTTTTTTTCTCTCTCAGTGGCGTCGAGTATAAACCCACTCAGTTTCTAGGGACTACTGTAGTGTGAAGGATAAGTGTTGGTTTTCCAAATGAGGTGTAAAGAACAGGAGTGTTCAGGGGTGTTGGGTGGCCCCCTCTAGCTTATCTATCTCATGTGCATTTAGCAGAGAGCATAGATATGCGTGTGAAGCAATGAGCCACAGAGAACTAAGTCCAATTACATTCAGAGTGTTCCTCTGGTATGTACACTGTGCAGAGGAGCGGTCTCCATCCAACCAGGTAAAAATAACGGCTCCTCTCATCCCAAAACCAGAACCAGATGAGTGGTTTCAACACAAGTTCACTTCATGTTTTAAGACTGTCAATTAAAGCTGCAGAGAAACGGAATGAAGTCATTCAGGAGAAAAAGGAAGCGTTTCGATTGGCTATGAACTACCAGGGCGTTGTGCACTTGTATAGATGCTGCCATGACGTGGGAGAAGCTTCATCAAGTCCAACAATGGCTACTCTAAAATCGAGGTCTTGTGTGTCCACATGATCAGGCTCGGGTACAAGTTAAGTTACAGGGGAACATATCTGGGGCAGGGCTACAGATCCTTCTGGTTTACTACTACAGCAGAGCAGGAGCTTTTGAGGTTGAGAGCTCCCACTTTGCCATTGAACACGGTGACCAGACGTCCACAGAGGTCAACTGTTCCATCAGAGAGTAAAAAAGCCGCCCCTTTGTGAGGTACAGGAGCTTCAGTACAGGGCGAACCAGTGTGTGTGCGTATGACAGGAAGAGGAAGAGGAAGATGAGCGTACAGCCAGATTACTAAGCTTAGACTGATGGAACCGCACTCAGATACAGACGACAGGAAGCGTTTATATTGTGCGGCTCTTTCGCTCACTTCAGCTGCTACGGTGCCATAACTTCATTCTCCTACAGGGAAAGCAGGCGCTGCGAGAACCTAACTTGCCCACGTGCTGGATGTGATGATGCCAAAGTTCAGGAATCCTAAGGAGACACTTCAGACAATTAGCGCTAGTTTGACAGGGGGTCATTTGTGAAGCTCTGCTCTGAGCGTGGAGCAGGGCTGATCTGATCCGTTCTGTGGAGCCCTCATTTGGTCTAAAACAAGCAGCAAGTGGAGTGGCAGACCTGTGGAAGAGGTCAGAGTGTTCCGGAGTGTTCCATTCTCAAGACCTGCCAGTGCGTGGGTCATCCTCTCTGCTCCTCCTGGACAGGGCCCGAGAGAGGAGAGGGGGGGAGGGTGGGGGGGCGGGGTGGGGGTTGGTGGAGTGGGGTGAGGGGCAGAGGTTACCGCGGGCGTTTGCGTGTGACAAAGATGAGGACCCTGCGGATAGCGATGAGGCGGTCCTTGAGCGAGGTCATGGCCAGGATGGTGAGCTGGGCCCGGTTCTCCAGCGGAAGCACAGCCAGCAGCCACCAGCACCATGCCGGCCCATTGGGGTTGCCCTGGAGACAGAGGAGAGAGAACGGTGAATGCAGGTCAGTCTCCAGCCCTGGGAAATGGGAGTTAACATGCTCTGGTACTCACTACAAACCTTAAGATCCCTGAATAAATACTCTATTGCTATGTTGCAACAATATGAACTTGTACAGATGGATTTGTGCAGATCTATATGTTGCTTTTCATTTCTTTATTTTAACCCTCATCAAACCATCACATTACTGACTACAAGAATAAATGAGCTAATTGTTTCAATGGTTATAAATGTGTAATAAAAGTGTACCTGTGGATCGGGGTCTTTGACGGGCAGGTGTCCGAAGTGGCTGAGGATCTGACTCTTCATGTTGTCTCTGAGGGACGTGAACCAGGCCGTGGCCTGATCGTACACGGAGTCGTGCAGCTTCACCAGCTCCGCCAGCTCCTCACCCTCCACCTGAGACACACAAACATCCCCATCAGAGGGAAGACTGAGATTGGACACACACACACACACACACACACACACACAAACACGTCTTCATCTCCCAAACTCCCCACTATGCAACCCAAGAGCTGTAGGCGTAGGTACCTTCCTGTCCTCCAGGTAGTCGATCTTGGCGGTGTGGTAGCCATCCCTCTGTCCGTGGCTGAGGACTTTGAAGCGGGCCGCGCCCACCGTGTCCACCACCGAGCGCCCGTCGGGGAAGAACTTCACGTCCTTCACCTCCAGCATGCAGCCGTAGTCTGCAAACCTGCAGCCGAAGCATCAAACCACGGTCAGCCTTCTGTGCAGGTGTGTCATATTACCTTCTCTATAGGAGTGTATGGGTGTGTGTGTGTCCTTACCCTTTCACATCATCTGCAATGCACATGCCGAACTGCTTGGTGCCAGTCTCCATGGAGCGTCGGATCATGAGGCGGTAGCGCGGCTCGAACACGTGCAGGGGGCAGGGGATTGTGGGAAATGCCATGGTGCAGATGAAGATGGGCACTTCCTGGTTCAAGCTGAAAGGATTGAAGCAGAATAACAATCAGAACAACAATTAATCATGCACAATAAACACACACTATATTCAAGATTTTAAAAATGTGTGTGTGTGTAGACATCCATGTGAGACTCACTTGGAGAGCTCCTTCATCTCCTCTTCATGGACTTTTTTCCTCTCGGCCAGCTCCTCTGCCAGGTAGCGCTGCAGCACCTCCTCCATTAGGAAGGTCTTACTGTACCCCCTACTGGCCAAGTACTGCAAGTGCACATAGGACATACACCACTGTTAACAATACAGCTATGGTACGGCTGGCATATGTCAACTGCAGTGGGTAAGTGTGAGTACGTATGAGAGAGTTCAATAACTGAATCAGACTGTGTGTGAGGGTGTGCGTGTGTTCTGCATGCATGTGTGTGTGTGTGTCTCTGTCTCTTTCAGGAGTAAGAATGAGTCAGAGTGTGTGTGTGTGTGTGTGTATATAAGTATGTGTATTCTCACCTCAGACAGATTCTCTTTGCAGAGCGGGCAGTTGGGATTGTGATCCATGCAGCGCTCCAGACACTTGAGGCAGAAGGTGTGTCCACAGGGGGTGGTGACCGGTTCATAGAACAGCCTGGAGAGAAGGAATGGAGAGAGAGAGAGAGAGAGAGAGAGAGAGATGGAGAGGAGGAGTTAGGTCAGAGACATGGAAAGCCTGTTTCAGCAGCTCTGCTCTGGTGTGAGAACAGGAGGGGTGTTAGTTTACCTCATACACAGAGAGCACTCCAAATCTCCACTGTCTAGGAGGTCCATAGGCACCTGCCTCACACCTGGAAACACGCGCAGGGCTGCTGACGAACTGGGACAATCTGGAAACAAAGACACACGAGCCATCAGTTAGGCCACTCCAAAAACAACCCAACCATTCGCAACAAACACAGGCACTCACAGGAGACAACCCAAAGTGCTTTACAATTGAGGCCAGCAGAACAGATGATGTAAAATGCATAGATGAAAGGAACAGAGATTAATGGTGGAATGACTTGCTTAAGTAAAACAGAGGTCACATTTATTTTAAACTTTAGCCATGATAGTCTGTTAAGTGCCTTTGCACACTCCTGTACAGTAGGTGGCGGTATGCACCAAAGAGTTGTAATCCGCCAATAAAGCAAAGAAGGAGAAGAAGAGGTCACATTTCATCACAGACATAAGTCCTAACTTCACTGGACATCCGCAGGTAAACGGATGAGCCGTTTAAAGTTGAAGTGAAGTTAGGACTTGTGTCTGTGATGAAATGTGACCTCTTCTTCTTCTCCTCCTTCTCGGAAAGAAAACAAGCAGAATGTCTCAAAAAAGAGAGAGAGGTGAGAGTGAAAAGGTACCTGCGGGCCGATGGAGTTTGCAAGGGGGCGCTGGGCTGAGCTCCCCGGACCCCTTCCTCTTGAGTGTGGAGGGCACGGGCAGGGCGGACAGCACCGCCGTCCGGCTCTTAGGGTTCTCAAACAGGCCATCGGGTTTGGGGATGGCCAGAGAGGAGCTGCCAGAGCTGGTGCTCTCACTGCCCCCGCTGCTTTTGGACATGCTGGCACTGGCGTCCTGTAGGCACGGCAACAGAGGAGGGGAGAGGGGTGGTGTGAGACTTGGCTACAGATAGTTTACTGATTAAGAAAATACGTCGCATGTGTCCATATGCTAATGTGGTCCACTGGGCAGTGATGGCTGCGGATTTAGAAGAGCGGGTAGATGCGAGAGAACATCTGGAGGTGCATGATGTCAGAGAAGGGAGGTGCATGAGGACCGAGTGAGAGGAAAGAAGTGGGTGGAAATTTGGGTGGGTGTGTCTAAATTCAAAGCCAACAACTCTCAAAGCCATCCTATAAGTGTTCAGCAAATGGTACAGGAATCGATAAGGAATCGTATCGATAAGCCGACTCGACAATTGCATCGATAACGATAATTTCTTAACGATGCCCATCCCTAGGTGTGTGAGTGTGTGTAAGTGTGAGTGACTGACAGTGTGTGGGGGTGGTCTCACCTTGGAGCATCCCGGTGCGCCGAAGGAGGGGGGCAGCGAGTTGACCAGGGAAGAGGGCTTCAGACGAGACGACGGTCCACTCTGCCTTGAGGGCAACGGGGCAGAGAGACCATCCTCCTCAAACACTGACGAGAAGAGCTCACCCAGGACCTGTGTTAAAACACAAACAGACACACACACGTTAGAAATGTGGCATAGACATCAGACAGACATCATAGGCATCAAGTTTTCTATCAGTATTTCTATCTGACAGACCCTGTCTCAAGACTCAATCATTAACTTGGTAATAGGAATCCTGTCTCAAGACTCAATCTATTAACCCGGTAATAGGAATCCTGTCTCAAGACTCAATCATTAACTTGGTAATTGGAATCCTGTCTTTCAAATGCACTGACCAAGAGTCACAACCTTCCAGTGTCTCCCAGGAACTTATTCCAGTCCCATTCAGGGCAATCATTAGGAATGACCTGGATGCTTATTACTACATTGGACAGAACTCTGTGTGTGTGTGTGTGTGTGTGTGTGTGTGTGTGTGTGTGTGTGTGTGTGTGTGTGTGTGTGTGTGTGTGTGCAGTACCTTCTGTGCTTCGAGCTTGACCACGCTCCAGCCTGGCTTAAGGGCCACGCAGTAGAAATACTGCTGCAGTGCCTCCTCTGCCCTTCCAGCTGCACTCAGAGCCTTCGCCTTTGTATAGTGGGCCTGGGGATTTATGGAGAGAGAGCATGTAATAAGAATAGACCCTTTCAACAATAAAAACAAAGCTTGAACATTCTATTTGGTTCCCAATCTACTTCCTCTGCATTAAGATAACATATGGAATGTTAAAAAGGAAGTCTTGTGGGGCCAACTATGATGCTGATAATGGAACTCTCTTTAAGAGGGTATAGTATCCTGTAATGAGGTCAGAGTGGGCCATGGCATGTAGGTTAGGGGGTCAGGGGGCCAGAATGTCTGGTGCTGGACCAGAGATTTGTGCTAGTCAGACAGATATGTCACTCCAGGGTGTGTGGCGGTCATACTCACTTTGGGGCACTGAGGTTTCAGTCGGCACACGCTGTCCGCGTCCTGGATGGCTTGGCTGAAATTCCTCATTTCCATGTGCAATTCAGCGCGCCGTCCCAGCAGCCTGCAGATAGAGGGCGCTGTGGAGAAGCAAAGAGAGGCTCTGTCAAAAGTGCTGAAAACCACTAAAGAAATGGGGACAATTTATGAAGCAGAGTTTAAACTTGTAGCCCAACCATGGCATACACACCCAAATTATGACTCATTCCAAAAGAGAGACTGCATACCCTCAGTGTTACTCAGATAGAAAAATGTTTGCTTATATAAGTATGTGTTGATGTAACACGTTATATAAATGCACTACTGTGACCTTCTCTCAGGAACCTCAAAAAACTTTAATTGTGATGGAATTTACTAATATCAGAGCTCACTGATACTCTGGATTATTCCAAAGTATAAAATATAAACTCATAAAGAGCTCCAAAGTCAGCCCTATATATCTGGCGCCAGACACATAAGCAGACAATCTGCTTGCATAAAATCCAGGTCAAAGAAGTGGAACAGCCCCCCCCGTTCTCCGCATCCCACCACAGGCCTGACCATCCCTCACGGAACGTTCTGGCACACCTGTGCCTACTACTGTTACAGACTGAAAGGTAACACAATATGAGCCAGCATTTTTCATCACTTCAGGCCATCCTTAAAAATATTTTTGTTTGCAGTAACAGCCAAAAAAAAAATTAAAAATGGGTCGGTAGGTAGGTCAATATTTTTTTTTTCAAGATTCAAAGTAAAAAAAAAAAGTTCAATTTTGGTCATTGTGATTACGTAGGGAATGAATTTACACAAATGTGCATATCGTGATCGTAACTGACTGGGTCTTCAACCCGCGCCTTCAGGCTAATTCATTGCAAACCTCATTCTGATGCAGGTTATATAGACCAGCCTTTTCAAACTTCTTTGACCTGAGGCCCGGTCATGGCAGACTTTTTTGGGTCATAGGGCTCATCTACATGTACCCAGAAAGAAGGCTACAATAGCTCTTGGCCACGTTATATTGAAATTTGACTATACAATACTCAATGCTATACAGTATATTATATACAGTCTCTGCTCTGTTTCTAAGGAAGTTCCAAAAAACAACGTCGTTCTATTAAGTTTCGTTAAATAAATAAATAGCCTTCTAACAGGTTGAAGCGGAGCTTTGATACCAACGCTATCGATTAGTTTCAGTTTCTCTCGCAAGAGACGCCAAGATTGAATGAATGCTCATACCACCACTTAATTGTAGAGCTCCATGTTTAATGACATCGATAGCAGAAACGTTTGTTTTCTTTTTTTCGTCGATCCGCGGTTTCTTGATCAACTGCGCAGCAAATTATCAGATGAAGCATCGGGCCTAATTTCACTCCACGACTCCATGAACCAGCAGTCTCCATGTTGCGGACCCATATTTCGAGAAATGCTGAATAGACCACAACCAATTTCAATACTCCGACACGGTCACCGCTAGACTAGGGGAGAAGGGATGAGAAAGATCTGGCCACAGTTCTTCCAGAACTTCGTGCCAAGTAAAAGCGCTATCAGTTTGTGTGAATGAAACGAAGCGTAGGCCATAGTGTGACATGCGTAAAACCAATGGTGTAGAGATGACGCCAAGTGAGCCACGCAAAGTGAGCCACGTTTGCATGTAGGCAATTTATATTCACAATACGTGGGCCTACTAAAAGAAATTGTATTGCATTTGTATTGGTTGTTTAGAGTAAAAAACAATCGGTCGGTATTAACGCAAAAGTTTACAACCGCAAGTCGGTCGGACTAAAAGGGGGCAAAAAATAAATATTTGGGTCGGTTCTAAATTGACAGGGTCGGTCGGGTTACGGCAAACGAAAATATTTTTAAGGATGGCCTCAGTGGTATGACGGACCACAGTGTAGGACTGAACGAAAACCCTCAAATTGCCACTTATCACTGACCTGGGTTATCAGTCCAACAGGGGAAAGCACGGTCACAGAGTAGATTCTCTTCATTCTGGACACACGTCATTGCCAATTTGACATGTCAATGTGGAGGATACAAATACGTTCGCATTGGGTTTGTTGAGAGCCAAAACTGGAATCACGGAAAAATCTGGATATGAGCAATGACTGACCCTTCCAGTGGCTAGTGAGACAAGATAACTGATGATAAAACAAAGTGCAAACTTTACTTCTCAAAAAAACTGTATTTACTGATAGCCAGTGTTGAGCAGGCTTTAGACTAGGCTCACATTCTTAGTTTAGAAGCACGTCTCTGTTCACTGTGTGATGGACACACACACACACACAACCATTTCCACTGGGCCCATTTTTATAGCACACAGGGGACATTCACACAGCACCACCCACGCTCTATCACACACAGTGAGAGAACAGAGCAACACAGTTATTGCCATTGGACGCTGATACTGTGCTCAGTCCCCAAAGTCTGACCATGACACAGCAGCAGCAGCAGCAGCAGGCCCGTTGGTCTCTCACCATTACAACTCGTGTCTATTGTTCTCTCTCGTCATGTAACGACCCAGTATAGAGATCTGCTGTCCCCCGCCCCGCACTACTGAGTGCCCTACCTTACATAAACGGGTCAGCATCCAGCGACCCCGCCTGCAAAACCAGGTCAGGTCAGAGCAGATGCACAGGCATGCCGGATCCCAGGCTAGATTAATCAATCTGTCAGCAAATGTGACTTCCCTGCTAACTTACTTACAGAAGAATGGCTTAGACAAAGCACCCAAATGTTTCAGACAATACTACAACGGCAATGTTTTAACACTGATGTGTTCTGTGTGCTATGCGTAAAAAAAAAAAGTTCGAATAAATCCCTTTAAGACTGATTTCTACTGTCAGGTCACCCGCAGTATGAGCATTTCCGTCTGACATAACCATGTCTCTATTGAGGTTACTGCGCTCATAACAGCATTCCAACAGGGCACTGAAAAGCTCAGAGGAGTGTCTGCGACCTGGCCTAGTTCTGCAGGAGCGTAATAGGGTGAGACACATGCCCTCTTATGAAGTTAGAGACCCCCAAAATGAACCCACTTTGACTATGATACTGCACTGGGAGGCCAGGGCGCCCACGCATTTCACCCCAATCCCATACAGCCACGATGACGTTCAAGTAGCAGATGGTCTCTCTGGGGTGACGTGTGGCGGACGCCAGCAGGCCGCGAGTGTTTGTTTGGTAACATTCGAGCGTGTGAAAGCTCTGTACCAACACACACGTCTGTTCTAGCTCTCAATATTTTGCTGTATTGTAGAGATGACACATTTCATGTTTTACAAGCCTAAATGCTACTATCAGAACAAGAGCACACCGGCAAATTGCTTGGGAGTAAACGCATGCGCAAACACAACAATCTAACTTTCATAACACCCCCTTCACTCTGATATAAGTATTATAAAACCGTATTGCTCCATGAAAGCGTCATTGCTTTCTCTATGTAAAGTTGGTCATTGCATTTCGTTTACAACTGTGCAGTCCATAAAGGTTATGCAACTGCAAAAGTCTTCAGGTTAAGAGGGGAAGTGTGGGCATCTGCATTACATGTTACATAGCTTGTTGTTAACTAGCTCAGCCTACTTGAAGTGGCGACCCCTGTAGTCGTTATATGACCACTACAGCCAAATGTAGGTCAATCAGTCTCGTTGCAAAACCAGTTACTCGGATGAGATGCAAATTACTTGCCAGTTTCTTACCTATTTCCACAGCTTTATTGAACTTTTCCAATGCGTTGGCCAGGTCATGTTTCTTCCACATTCCGTCTGCTTCCAACCAAAGTCGTCTGGATTTGCTTTCCGATTCAAACCATTTATCCAAAAGACTGCTGAGTACAACATTGACTCCATTAAATCCATGAATACGATTCTCGCCGTGTGTTTTGTTTATTTGGGAATGACAACTGCTGCACTCCTTTGCTTCAGTGTCTTCCAGGCACCGCTTGCAAAATGTATGGCCACATTCTAATGTAGTTGGTTCGGATAACAGACACTTGCAAAGTTTACAACTAAATAAGTCCAAACATTCATCTTCCTCCGATCCATCTCTGTCAGCGCCCGTGCACCCGTTGTTAGACCTGCCACTTGTTTTTGAGTCGTGAGACGTTTGTCTTCCGTTGACAATGGTCTCAGTTTTGGGGTCGCTCAACTCCTTTCCGCGAATAGTCCGCGCAATACTTTCAACCAAAAGTCCGAGTTCATCAGGCAAAAGCCTCTGAATGTTTGCTGCTACACGATATGAGTCCAAAGCGTCCCCTATCCGACCAGCTCGAGCTAACGCGTCCGCTTTGCGTAAACACAGTCCCCGGTCAGGCTGGTGTAGATCTGCCAGCTGAGAGCTGTAGATCTCCACAGCAAGGTCGAAATCTCCAGCCCGACAAGCTTCCTCTGCAACCTCAAGCATTTCAGGACATAAACCCTGTGCGTTAGGGTTCGATATGTCATGAACGAAATGTTCCGTGTGGTTTTGTATTCCCGCGTCCATCGTTGTGTAATTGGCAGCAAAATGTGGGTTAAATTACACAGCTATCTATCTAGCAGTGTTACACAAGCTTCTTGCTAACACGAAGAGCGCCTCCCATGTCCCAGTAAAATTATAAAACGAACCCACCGCAAAAGTAGGCCCTGCCCTTAAACATTACAAAAGTCAGATTGTCCAAACTGCCAAAATTAAGTGGAGCAGACAACGGCTACAGAAGCCCCACTTAAAGTGACTGTTGTATGCTGATTAATACCCTAGACATGTTTCATAACCAATATAGACCATAATCGCTTCCGTAACTATGATGCTCCGCCAAGAAGTCCTCAGGTAACGATAGCCTAGTTTCTGTAGTTGTGAAACGTTATCCTTTACCAGTCCCAACATTTCCTTTCAATATGTACTATCATGAAAATATATATCTACTGAGCCGGCTGACTTACTTATCTAACCTATCCTGGTACACCCTAGCTTCAAACTGGTATTCTTGAAGGTCTAACGTTAGAGTTTTGTTTCGCAACACATTCGCGTAGCTATGTAACGTTGCTCTACTTCACCCGGTGAGCCCGATCGTTTCAAATACAGTCACTATCTGCCTTCCCCATTTCCTCCAGAAAGAATGTCCTTAATTTTCGAAAAAACGGCCACTCGACGTCCACTTCACTCAATGTGTCGGTTTTTATATAAGACCCGATACCATTAACATTACCGACTAAATGGCCGGTGTTTACGTAAACCCTAACTTAGCGCCAGCCAGCTAACGGTTATCTAACCTAAGAAGAAAACTCTTGTTGCCTTTCTCTTGATTTCAGTCACTCATTGCAGTCCCGAGGCGTGTTCTGTAGCTCGTCTACATCATGTCACGATCCCGGATTCAATGTTGTTCGTATATATTGTATCCCTGATTTCAAAGTCGAATGAATTCGTTAGCAAGGCACTAGTACCACACATAACAACACATTGCTGGCTAACGAAATCTGCTCACACCGTCATCACCGTCCCGATACGCAGGCGCCACGTGACGTGCAGTGAATAACGCCATTGGTGAATTAAACATCTACCTTATATAACTACATAAATGGTTGTATAATCAGAGTTGGGTCTAACCGAAGAAACTGAATGAGCACAGTCCTCATGCAATCGGTGGTCAATGAATTCTATGACAGTTCAGTTGCCTACACACTATGAATTATATTTCACTTTGAATTCCCTTGAATTCCCTTGGACTTTTTGTTATTAGCCTAGTGGATGGTAGCCTAATGCATTAAGTGAAACCCACCGCAACGCTTTGTTTATGCAAAGATTTATGTAAGAGGTTAGGCTACTTTATGTAACATATTTATTGGCCTACATAGAGACGAGCTAGATACGAGCACTGGCGTTATGAAATTAACTAGGCCATTGTTCAGTTTTTAAGCAGTTAATTTCATATATCGAGAATGTGGTCATTTGAAACGCTCACTTTTTGTAATTTAGTTGAATTTCAGTTGTTAGCCTATCATAAACACTGTTATCACATCTGTGTTAATATCTTCCACCTCTGTCATATTCAATGGATTGTTCATTACACGTAGACTACCTGGAATAGCCTACGTATTACACAAAACATGAACAATCTAATCATGCATATATTTATTACATAACTCCGTCAAAATAAATATAGTCTATAGATAATGTTTATTACCGGTGCCATGTCCATTAAAAAACTGCCATCCCAAATACTATATGCAATGCAGATACCCCCAAACTATAGATTTGTTTTTGAAAATGGCAATTGAGCAGATGTAATATTTTCCAAAAGGTGCAGCTAGATGTTATCAGTGATTGCTTCTATTTCAAGAGAATAATGCATCTTTGCAGTTTATATGCTATCCCGACAAACACGGGACGTCCACCGGACCTCATGCCGACATTCACGACGTCCCCGATTGGTCCCGAACGTCATGTTCTCTAGCGGACGTTCCGGTGACCTATTGACGTCCGGAGCAAGTTATCGTTTGGTTATTGCGTGACGTCCGGTGCAGGACTTTCTGGGGACGTCACCGTCAGGTCCCTCAGATGACATTTGCATTTGGTCATTTCAAATACCTCCTAAGGACCCGACAATAACGTTATACCGGGGACATGGTGGGGACGTTTGTTTATTCACACATGGCAGCGGAGTTGAGAGCGTTCTGGCTACCGCCTGCAGGACGGAGACATCACATCCATGCACGACTTCACGTTACACGTCTGGGGATGACTAAAGTATCTATCTATCTAGTCTCTAGCAGTAGCTGCATTAGCCTACCGTAGTCTAAGCCAACATATCATACAGTTTATCAAGTTGTGCGTCTGTGAGCAAAGTAGAACCATATGTTCTACTGCCAATCCAAACTTTTCTCATCTGTTGTTCCTCGTTGGTGGAACACACTGCCAGTTCCTACAAGGGCAGGGACATCCTTCTCCATTTTCAAAAAACTCCTGAAGACCCAGCTCTTTAGAGAACATCTCCTCTCATAGCAACACTTACAACAAGTCTTACTGATCCTAGCACTCACCAGCCGTCTTAAACTGACAAGCAACTGTTAAAAACAGCACTCACTGATGCACTTACTCTTACTGTACTCTAATGTTTTTAAATTGTCCTAAAATTGTTGAGAATTGCTCTAAAACTTAAACTGTTTACCATGTTGTTAGTCGCTTTGGCTAAAAAAGCGTCAGCCAAATGTAATGTAATGTAATGTAATATGTCTACTTTGCTCATAGATGCACAACTTCATAAACTGGGAAAAGGGTTAACGTTAAACTCAAAATGTATGTGCTACATAATTCAGCATATCTGACATGCTGAATTATGTAGCACATACATTTTGAGTTTAACGTTAATGTATAACGTTACAAACTAGGGAAAGGATTTTATCAAAATGTTAGCTGATGTGATGCTTGGTGTAACGTTAGCAAACTCGCTTTTCTTAGCTTCTAGCTTAGCCTACAATGCACTTTTCTCCAGATAACTGTCATTACGTGATGCATGTAACATGCTCTAAATAGGCAGTGGTTTATTTAACGTAGTCACGTACTTATTATCTGTTTTATTTTCAGAAACACACACATGGCCGAATTGGGACTGAACCGGCTTTTGGAGCTGAATACGATGCAATTAAACACAGCATTTGTTTATGGTTGTCTAGCAACATAAGTGACTAGGCTACTTCATTTGTAAAGCAGAACGATCTAGCTCTACATTGCAGAAGAATTAAGGATACCATACTAAATCCGGTTTTTTTTTTTTTTTTTTACCATCACGAAATATAAACGCCATACGCATAACGTCGTCGTGGTGACCATTACAGGACGCCCCTCTCAAAGTCTCGCGGACGCCTTTTTAGACCTCCCGAACAGAGGTCCGCGGGACGTAAAGGGAACCCTACACAATGTCGAGGAGGTTCGCCAGGGGACCTTTAGGGGACGTCGCCAGGACTTTATTTTATTTACTGAGATTGTCTTTAAAGATAGTAAGGCCTATTAAGTTTATAACACATGTAGATGTACGTTGTACATGTGATGTTGTTTATTTGCATGCACAACATTAGGCCTACTGTCTTATATCTTAAATCTTTATGTGATCTTACGCAAACTTTTACGCAAATTGTTGCAAAACTAACCCCTACCCCTAACCCCTCATTGCTCCCCGAGCGCCGCTGTTGTTGCAGGCAGCTCACTGCGCCGGGATTAATGTGTGTTTCACTCACGGATTGGGATAAATGCAGAGACCAAATTTCCCTCACGGGATCAAAAGAGTATATATTATGTTGCAAGGTTGGTTTTCCGCCTGGGGACGCTAGGCGCAGCAGGGAAAGTCACCATTTTCACCGGAACTGGTCATTTAACCATCCAAATGATTTCTAAACAGGTTTATTACGTTGAAATAGTTGCCAAGTACCCCTTTAATGGTCCTTTGCTTTTTTCATAAGGCAGCATAATGTAAACTTCCACAGCTATGCAGACAATTATATATTTCTGTGCATGGAGCCAACAAACCCAGATGGCCTTTGCTCCCTTCTCCCATGCTTAGCATAGACAGTAAAATGCTTAGCCTCCATTCATCAGTGGATGAGCAACATTTTTTAAAAGCTAAATGACGATAAAACACTTTTGGTTGGACCAAATCATAGCGAGACGTTATAGTAGTGTTGGGAACCTGGCACACCAAGTCAAATCAAAAGTAACAAGCATATACTTATACAGACTTAAGAGTTAAGCTTCAAGCCCTATATCAGTAAAGTTACCCAGCTTATTTCCACCTGATAAACATTGCCAAAGTGGCCTTTTTAACACAACAAAATGCAAAGAAATTAACCCATGCCTTTATTACTAGCAGGTTAGACTACTGCAATACACTTTTTACTGTCTTCCAAAAAAGCATAAAGAAATTGGAACTCATACAGAACTCTGCTGCTAGACATTTAAAGAAGCCCTATGCAACAATTTTAGCAAAAATGACCTTAATTATGCAGGTTGAGAGTCGTTCTGATGGTTCTACAACACTTTTTGGGTTTGTTGCTGTTGAAATTGTAAGTAGCCTACCCTTGGGTGAACTTCGTTTTTGTAATGTGGTTTGATAGTCTCTTGAACAATGTGCTCGACCGTTTTATTGTGAGCCCTGTATGTGTTTAGCTTGGTTTCTTGATGGCTAGCTCGCTAGCTAGTGGGGGTTTAGCGTAGCAGTCACTTGCTACCAAAGCTGCAGGGGGAGCTATGTCGTGAAAAATGCGAGCCCAAATCAGGCGAAAACCTAACCTGACTCTCGCCAGATGAATTTCGTTCCGCTTAGCTCCGCCTAGCTTCACCAGAGAATGTCTAATAGGAAGAGAATTGGCACTCTGTGGTTACTTCCGGTTTCTGGACTGGCTGCAGTACACGTCTCTGTCCATGCGGGGGCGCTCGCAGGCGAGTGCAGAATGCATGGGAGTCTATGGGATTTCACCCCCAGAATCCACTTTTCTCAGGATGTAATTTTTTGTCAAGTAATTTGAACGTTGCATTCAAAATGGGGGGCTAGGATATACACTCAGCTGAAAATTGAATTTTTAAGTTCACTTATCTGTTCTAAAAATCCGTTCAAAAAATGTGACGTCACATATTTTCATACTGCCCTTGGTGCTGCTTTACGGCAATTTCTTAGTCTATTCGGCACTTCCGCATCATGGCTTCCTTTCTCATGGCATCAGCAACATGATTGGCAACGATAACACCAGCTGCTATTTGAGGTTAGGCTCTTTTGGTTAATACACAAGTTACAAAGAGTTCTAGTTAGCTAATGTAAAAGCGAAAATGCGCGAATGTTTTATTATGTATATTACTTGCAAGAGTTTTTTTTAATTCCCACTGGTGTTATTGATAAAGGGTTTTTTTTAATCCATAAACAATGGTAATGGCAGCAACATTGATTTCTATGTATCGGCTGGCTGTCGGCTGGCTATCTGCTGGTTATCTGCTATGTAGCCTAGCCAATTTATGGTGGCAATAGTGAAAAGTAAAAGGACTTTATATATTAACATCATTAATTTACGAATGTTGCAGTTATGGATTTTTCTCTAGACAAAGCTTATACCTACTGAGCTCAGTTAAAATACACGGACGTGTTAATTGAAGTTTGATTTTCTTTAAACAATGTAGAACAAGGTAAAACATGGTAAAAGACAAATTAAGTAACAATCGTTCCATGTGGTAAAAAAAAAACAACAACTCAAATTATCATTTATATTTGTCTCCACAGGAACAGCCACAGCAATATGGTCCTCCAGCTTCGTTCAGGCTGTGAAGGAGGACCGCTTTCTCTGAGCTGCTATGGTGCTTTGCTGTTTGCTCAGCCTCCTGTTCCTCTCACGGATTTCCGCCCCGAGCCTGCACATTACGAATTTTTTTATTGCTATTGTCTCCAATAGGCTGGCGTGCTGAGGGTGCGAGGTATACAGGTTGTTGAACACCCCCAGACTGCCCAGAGTCCTTTCCATCTTTTGCGTGACGTTGTTGTGAGGCCTGTGGACAGGCCTGGATTATTTGCTCCTGCTGGAGGACCCTGACAAGCCAGCCAGCGACATAGAACAGGCCCTCCTCCTCGATGCAATCGCCAACAGTCTACAAGTATGAGAAAATACAGTGTTACATTGAATATGAGCATTAATATGAGGATGATCATATGTGAATGTCTGTTCCATGTGATGACACACTGCTATGACTATGACTAGCAGTGTGTCAATGCAGTGTTTTGTGTTGTAAAGATGACCTTATCCTCCACAATGTTCGACATCAGCACCAGTTCTTCGTCCTCTATCTCTGTCAGTGAGGTAGGGAGTGCTAGTGAGGTCACTGGAGCTGGTTGAAGGTGGTGGAAGAGGTGGAGGGGATTGCGTCCTCTGACACTGTGGCTAGGAGGGTTGTTCCGTCATCCACCTCACAGTTGGATGCAGCCGATGTTGAAAGGGCAGGGATGATATTAGAAACACTCAATCCCCTGAGCGCTGCGCTGAACTCCCTCACACTTTGTATTTTGGATTGTATTTATGGCCCCCTTTGCCCCGAATCAAGGAGAATAGGTTCTAACAAAAAGAAACAGGTGGTCAAATCTTAGTTTTCAGCTTTTTATTTTATTAACTTTTTATTTGAAAAGTAATTGTATGTTGCACTACCTCAATGCAGTCCTGGTTTAATTTTGAGGTGCACAGATACTTCATTCCAGCATCTGTGCACCTCTTGTGGACAAGAAGGACGCTCTTTATAGAGAGGCACATTCCGTGCTGGGACGGTGGGGGGGGGGGCGTTAGTGTGTGCCTCAGCCTAGATGTTGCTAGATGTTGATTTGGTGTAGTTTGGTTGTTTGTCTTCTTATTGACTGACCTAAACTGCCAGCCTGCCACCCAATTGATGCACTCCCCCAGGAAGTTCTCTTTTTCCTGGTTTCCGGCGCCAAGGGGTCTTCGCCAGGGGTTTGAGTCCTTGACAGATCTGCAAGTAGGATAGTTGTAGGTGGATAGTCGTAGTTAGTGAGGTGAGGGGTAGAAAGGTAGGTCGTAGTTAATCGGGTGTAGTTAGTAAGTTGTATATTTGTGAAGTCGAGGTGCTTTTATTTTGCATAATTACCGAGAATTTAGCACATCGAAGAGGCGATTGACTTTGGCTACAAAGTCAGCTGTATGTTTTGCCTCTGCTGGCAGTCTCTGCAATGTTACCATCGCAGAAATGCCTGGGTCACGACAGATACGACAATTGATTAGGTGGTCAGTATCACATTGCAATCTGCAGTTTATTGAAGAAAAGTTTTTGAAAAGATGGATAAACTTTACCAGCAGAGACAGTGTGGCTAAACACCTGCGTAGCCAAACTCACACGCATCTTAGAAAATGCGGGCAGGTGGATGTGCCTCTCGGTTAGCTTCGGGGCCATTCGAATTGGATGAAGCTTGTCCAGCTCATAGAATTTGGTTATGTGATTCCAACAAACATTTTTTCCTTGTGTCTAAGGATAGAAATAGATAAATACGAGCTGGTATGTGAATCATTGTGATACCTTTTATGTTCAGTATGACTCATTGCAATTCTGATTTGCTTTGTTTATTGTGCGTACTTGTAGGTCATGTTTGTATAGGTTGTTCCTGATCGATTTGACAAGGTGCGGTACATCAAAGATTACTGGAACCCTCTGGACCCCCACCAGGATGCAGTGGGACTCCTCACCTCCCAGAGGGTCCAGGCTAGCCCCAAGGTTGCGCACCGCCTTCACATTAGGGCTTCCTTGGTCACATATGACTGCCTGCACCTTTGAAATTGGTTAATGCATTTTGTCAATACAAGGTTGGAGTGGAAGTCCACGCAATGCAGTAATGCTGCTATTTCAACAAAGTCTGTGCACTACATACTGTCAGCCCTATGAGTTGCAGGTGGCCAATGGCATCTTTAATGATCACCACAATTTCCTCCGCTGCCATTGAGCTAGGGGAAAATAAATATCCTATGGTCTGTTGAAAAGACATGGTTTAGGTAAATGTGTTTGAATATACACAGCAATATCAAAACTATTTTTTTTCTAAAGTATGGCTTGCCTGCTTCCACTTCCCCAAAATGCCCCTAGCCATGATGACCATTGCCTGCTTGGCAGCAGCTCCTGATGTTGATACGCCATAAATAACGTCATTTTTTCGATCATAATCAAATTGTTTTTTGATTGCCATCTCGTCCAGGACTACTGTGCACATTCTTTCCACAGGGGTCATAGTGGTGGCGATGTCTCCCATTTGGGAGATGATTCCCTGCAGGAAGCCAGGCTGTCGGAACAAGTAAATTGAATAATCAGATTTTGTTACATCTTCAAATTATGAAACTGGTCGAAGTTGAGTATTCTAATTTCATAAATTGGTATTTACAGAGAAATATCCCACACGTCCAGTGACATAACGCCTAAGCGTTCTTGATGACTGTATTGCATGATATTCTCAGGGTCCCTGCAATATAAATGGTACTGACAGTAGTTTTGAGAACATGCCGGGACCCAGTAAGCCCATGACATTCTCTATTCCTGTATTGACAAGAAATAGAACACAAATGCATTGAGCTTATAGGGTAAACCAGTCCAATCTCCTACCCATTACCACATCAACCTCAGATTTCCCCATAGATCATATTTCCCCAACACTTACAGCAAAACTAGCACTCCTAAATATCAGATCTCTTTCAAACAAATCATTCTTAATTTATGATCTAATTTGCACACACAACCTTGATTTTTTACTTTTAACTGAGACATGGTTAGATCAAGGAAACAGTGCTGCTACTCTCATCGAATCAGCTCCCCCAAACTTCAGTTTCTTGAGTGCTACCAGAGCAAATAAAAGAGGTGGGGGGATAGCCACAATTTTCAAGACGTCTTTTTCAGTGCAATCAGTCGTCATTCGGTGACTTTACTTCATTTGAATATCTGTGTGCATGCATTAAGTCTTCTCCTCAGATTTTATTACTGACAATTTACAGGCCTCCAAAACATTCAGCAAGTTTTTCTTGAAGAGCTAGGTGAACTGCTATCAGTTGTTTGCATAGAGTTTGACTCTTATTATATCAGGGGATCTAAACTTGCATGTGGATAATCCTGAAAACAATTATGCCAAGGAATTCATTGCACTAATCGATACATTCTCCCTAACACAGCATGTACAGGGGCCAACACACTCTCTCGGCCATACCCTCGACCTTGTTATCACAAAGGGTCTCGATGTCTCTACAGCTGTTAAAGACCTGGCCTTATCTGATCATTTCTGCGTGCTCTTTGATGTGTCTATGTCCCCACACACTCAAAATACAGCTATGATGGTAAAAAGGAGAATCATAAATGATCAGACAAGTGCTCTCTTTGAGCAAGCACTTTCACTAAAGTCAAGTCAACTGTCAGACTCTGAAGACTTATTTGATCACTTTAATGCAAAAATGACAAACATTATGGATGACATTGCTCCATTACAATTCAAGAAAGTTAAGGACAAACAGAAAGCACCATGGAGGCAAAATCCAGCAGTTAAACTTCTAAAAAGAGAGTGTAGGAAGACTGAAAGAAAATGGCGTAAATACAAACTTCAGATCCACTATGAAATCCATAAAGAGATGCTCAAGCACATATAACTCTGAAATATGCAAAGCAAGACAGTCTTTCTTTTTCTAACACTATCAATAGAAGTTCAAATAACACTTGTATTCTATTTTCAACTGTTGATAAGTTAACAAATCCCCCTCACAATTAGCGCCTGAACTTCTCTCAACTAATAAATGCAATGAGTTTTCATCTTTTTTAAAGGTAAAATTGACAAAATCAGACTCAACATATCTGCTCAATTACAAATTCAACAACCTGAACTTCCAGCAACAAACAGAGGGAAACTAAACTTGATGTCAGAGTTCAGCTTGATAGACTACGAAAACACTTGAAAAAAACGGTACAGAATCTCAGCTCTTCCACATGTGTCTTAGACACTCTGCCTACCAATTTCTTCAAAACTGTTTTTCACCTCATAGCGCGGATGTCCTTCAAATTGTAAATGTATCACTGCTGTCTGGCACCTTTCCTAAGTCACTGAAAACAGCTGTTGTAAAGCCACTTCTCAAGAAGAATAACCTGGATGCCTCCATGCTAAACAATTACAGGCCCATATCCAATCTACCTTTTATTGGCAAAATTATTGAAAAAAGTAGTCTTTAATCAATTAACCACTTTCCTAACATCAAATGGGCATTTTGATTACTTTCAGTCTGGTTTTCGGGCAAATCACAGCACTGAAACAGCTCTCATTAAAGTTTCCAATGACATACGCCTCAACACAGATTCAGGTAAAACATCAGTCCTAGTGCTACTGGACCTTAGTGCAGCATTTTGACACTGTTGATCACAATATTTTACTACACAGACTAGAACACTGGGTTGGATTTACAGGCATAGTTATCAGCTGGCTAAAATCATATCTACAAGAAAGGCTTCTTTGTTGCCATCGAAACTGTACCTCAACACCAACGCCCTTGACCTGTGGTGTTCCCCAGGGGTCGATCTTGGGGCCACTATTATTCAACCTCTATATGCTCCCCACTTGGACAAATCATTCAAAATAATTTGATTTCATATCATAGCTATGCAGATGACACACAAATTTACTTAGCTCTATCACCAAACGACTATGGTCCTCTTGAATCTATGTGTCAGTGTATAGAACAAATCAAGACCTGAACAAAGAAAAAAACTGAAGTAATTATATTTGGTAAAAAGGAGGAAAGACTTAGGGTTGCCACTCTCCTTGACACAAAAGGGTTGAAGGCAAAGGATACTGTTAAAAATCTTGGTGTATTAATTGACAGTGATCTAAATTTCAACAGCCACATGAAAGTGATAACTAAATCAGCTTTTTACCACCTCAAAAATATTGCCAAACTCAGAGGGCTGATGTCAAAACTCATTCATGCATTTATCTCCAGCAGGGTTGATTACTGCAATGGACTGTTCACAGTTCCAAAATGCAGCAGCTAGGATTCTAACAAAAACTAAAAGAACTGACCACATTACTCCAATTCTTAAATCCTTGCACTGGCTTCCAGTAAGTCACAGAATTGACTTTAAAGCACTATTGCTTGTTAAAAATCAGTAAATGGAGCAGGACCTAAATACTTGTCAGACATACTTCAGCAGTACACACCTTCTCGTCCTCTCAGGTCCCAGGTGAAAACCTGCTAGTAAAACCTACAGTTAGAACTAAACATGGTGAAGCAGCTTTTTAGCTGCTATGCGGCTCAGCTGTGGAACCAACTTTTGGATGACATTAAAAGGCCCCAACTGTAACCAGTTTTAAATCTAGACTTAAGACCAAACTGTTCTCAGATGCTTTCTGCTAACTGTGCCGAAGTTACAAATTCTGAATCTGCCTTGATAATTATTCTACTTTGTCTTTTATTACTTTTTTACTACTTTTGCCTTTGTTTTGCTTACTAATTATTCTTTTATTTTTAAATGATTTTACCTTGTGTTTTATGTTTTCTTTTTATTTTTACCTTTTAACTATTCTTTGACTATATTGCCCTTCTATGCTTTTATTTGTTATTATTGTTTGGTTTTGTTTATGTAAAGCACATTGAATGATCCTTCATGTTCCGGTCAAATCTTCTTCCTCTGTCTTTTTTCCCTGCCTCGGACAGCTGTGCCTTGATGAAATTCCGGCAGCCCTCAGGACACCTCTGGAGCATCTGAGCCATAATTTCATGGGGACTACGGAAGAACAAGTAAGTAGATTATAAGATTCAAGATGCATTCCCTTTTTGTTAAATCAAGGGTTTATTATTCTAAAGGCAGCTTTTTTTTGCATTTTATTGACATTACCGTATTTTCCGGACTATAAGTCGCTCCTGAGTATAAGTCGCATCAGTCAAAAAATGCGTCATCAACAAGAAAAAAACATATATAAGTCGCACCGGCCTTTAATTCGCATTTATTTAGAAATGTATTTAACAAAATCCAAAACCAAAAACAGAGACTATGTAACTAGATTATTGAGGCCAAAAAGATTAATGTTAATGAGGACGAAGGAGTGAAGGCAGCCAAGAGGAGGGCAGGAAGGTAATTGCAAAGTAAAAGATTCACTGAAAGAAAATGCCATGTGGTACACCAAAATGTATCTAAAATGTGGAGAATACAATGCAATCAAGCATTTTGGGCAATGTGGAGTCACAAGCTGGCAGCAGATTGAATGCTCACTAGAGAGAAAAAGATGCAGTTTTAGACGTGACTGAAGCAAGCCAGTCAATAGGCCTAAGCCCGACGGTAATTGTAAAGCAATTTACAAAAGATTCACTTAACATAAATGCTGATATGATACATGAAAATTTAGCTAAAAATGTGGAGAATGCAATGCAATCAAGCATTTTGGGCGATGTGGAGTAACAAGCTGGCAGCAGATTAAACTCTCACGATAGAGAAAAAGACGGTTTTAAAAGGATGTGACCGAAGCTGAGGCAAGCCAGGCAATAGGCCTATAGGCCCGACTGTAATTGTAAAGCAATTTACAAAAGATTCAATGAACAAAAATGCTGATGTGGTACATGAAAATTTAGCTAAAAATGTGGAGAATGCATTGCAATCAAGCATTTTGGACGATGTGGAGAGACAAGCCGGCAGCAGATTAAATGCTTGAGAGAGAAAAAGATGCGGTTTTAAAAGGACATGCAGACCGAAAATGCAGCAAGCAGGTGATATTTAGAAATTTATTTCATAAAATCCAAGACTAAGAACAGACAGACTATGTAACTGGACACATTGAGGCCAAAAATATTGAGAATTCTACAGGGAATGTTGAAGACGAAGGAGTGAATAGTGGCAAGAGGCAAGCCGGAGGCTGCTGACAAGGCCCCGACGCTATTGTAAAGCAATTTACAAAAGATTCACTGAACAAAAATGCTGATGTGGTAAATTAAAATTTAGCTAAAAATGTGGAGAATGCAATGCAATCAAGCATTTTGGACGACATATTGGCACAAACAGGCAGCAGAACATGCTGAGAGAAAAAGAGAGCGAGAATAAAAAGATGCACATTTAACCAGGGCCTACATTTCAGCGCGGGATTACAGGTATTGCGCATAAATTATTACTAAGTATTGAGCATACTAATAAAAGTCCCGCAACTCTAGCCATCATAATGCGAGAAATTCCCACAGATTTTACAGCGCTGTCTGACATTAATCTAATAATGGAGCGGCCTGAATGCGGGACTATTGACTGGACGGACCAACTCTATTGCGGGACTATTGACTGGACGGACGAACCCCATGCAGAGACGCGCACGCGCGCAGGACCACTTTGGGGCTGCCTCTCTCAGCAGGATTTGTCACCGCTAGAGTCAAATTATAGGTGCTTCTGCATCAAACGCGATCGACAAACGTTTAGCGCTCAGGAACCGTCAGGAATTTTGCAAACACAGAAGCATGACAGCCTATAACGCGAGAGAACATGGATGTGTTCTCCATTTGAGGAACGTTATAATCGATTGCGGACGTGAACAGACAGCTACAGACACGGAGCGCATAGTAGGCCTAATTTCACTTTCTGTGCATATTCATTACGTAAAAGATAATTAGTAGCAAAACAGCGATCAGCTATAGGCCTTTATTTCTTGAGTTTTATTGTGAGACATATGCCTACTTTTCGTTTGGAGCGGCATACCGGTAGGCTATCAAAAGCAGAAGATGTATAATTTGAGATTTGATTTACGTTTGGACTGTTTGATTATATTGCTAAATATCGGGACTGATGACCACTGAAATCTGTGGGGTATTTAATGGTTCACTATTAAGTTTCATGTATGAAAGAGAATTGGGATTTCCATCCGCTTATTGCGATATAAGGCATCCGCTTTCATTCATTCATGGAACGTGTGCTGCGCTGCAAGTGAAACCGTATTCCGTATAGCCAAAAAGGTCTAAGATAGCCTAAATTCAGTTATTTGTTAAATTAGGCATGATTTACTTTTTAAAAAAATTCATAGGCTGATGCCTGGTAGCAACAATTGTGTTTAAATGTAGGTTATTGCTTCAGCCTCTAGCTCAGAAAAGGGCTGCGTGCGACTGGTAGCTTGAGAGCAACGTGGAGACTCATGGTGTGGGAAGATGACTTTTCATTGGCAACAATGTTAAACCAACCAACAATATAAATGATTAAAAAGAGCTCTTTTATGAGTTAAATTGAAACAAAATTATACTGGCTTTGTCCGAATCTGAGGCCCGGCTATGAATAGAATCCCGGCCATTTGAGGATTTAAGTATGCACGTCTGTTTCAGGCATAGCACAAGTGCATCTCTGACTGAAAGTGCACAGGACTTGTGCATTTGAGAGCGCTCTCTCTAGGCTGTAGACGGTAATGTTTCATGTAGGGTTCATGTCAGTTAATATAAATAAACATTTAAAAACATGTTCAATTATTTTATGTTTTTCATATATAAGTCGCACCTGACTATAAGTCGCAGGACCAGCCAAACTATGAAAAAAAGTGCAACTTATAGTCCGGAAAATACGGTACTTGGGTTTTTTAGGCCTGGCAGCTGGCTTCCTTCTCTGTTTTAGCCTTTCCAGCCGTGCAAGGCGTGCCTCTAGTTGTTTAATTCTCTGTAATAACAAAAAGGCATCCTGTATGTGTGCCTGTTAGGGCTGTAACGACGATTCGAAACCGAAATCGCGACATTCATATCAACGATACTGTGTCGTGGTTTGAAAAGGCAGAATCGCGACACACCTTTCTAGTGTTTCACGCAGTGCTTTGCATCTTATGCTGCCGCAAAAGCAATCCACATCTCCCGCTTTACTTATCGGTAGCCTACGTTGTCCAAAAACAAACAAATAAATAAATAATAATTTCATGCCTCTCCTTGCTTTCATTGTAGACTATGTGTGCAACTTTACCAAACAGTATAGAAGTAAACCCCCTCTCCTTGCCCCGCTCTCTCTCGCACTCCCTCCCTCTCCTGCTCAATGAACACGCGCGACTTAAATAAAACATTCACAATCGTGAAAGCAAGGACACATAGAAGACGACTAGCTAAATTACTATTAAATCCGCTTAGCATCATTAGCATGCTGCACATATTTGTTTAAAACTCTTGCATTGAAGTTGACTGATCATCTCAATACCAACGTTTCCGAAAAGGGCCTGTCCCAAGGAGAAACTTAAACACACATAAGAAAACTGAACAGTCCAATCAGTAGACTATGATAGGCTAAGCTAGCCAACTATGCTACTTTGTTTACAATATTTCCAGGCTTCAACCAGACAGCTGAATTAGTTGTAATAAAAAATAGCAGGCCTAGGCTATAGGCTAATCTGCATAAAGTGTGCTGTCATAAATATCAGTCATTCAGAAAAATATTTTTATATCAGGATATAAAATAATAGATATATTATATTGTAATCCTCTGGTGTTCTAAGGGAGGCTATTAAAATGTTATTTAATAAAATGTCTAGCCCCCCCCCCCCCCAAAAAAAAGAAAAATCGAGATTCGTATCGAACCGTGGGTCAAAAATCGTGAAACAAACCGAATCGTGAGGTTGGTGTATCGTTACAGCCCTAGTGTCTGTGATAATGCTACAGTCACAATCTTGAAATTGATGATCAGAACATCACCTGGTCCTTTTGTTGGAGACTGCTGAGTGGAATGGTCACCTGAGTCTGAGCCTGTTCTTCTGTGCCTCCATTTGACTCATTATCTTTACCTTCTGCGCTCTCCTCTTCCCTTTCCTCCATCTCAACTGGTGTCTCTAGAGTCTCCTCTTCCCTTTCCTCTATCTCAACTGGTGTCTCTAGAGTCTCCTCTGTCCTTTCCTCTATCTCAACTGATGTCTCTAGAGTCTCCTCTTTCCTTTCCTCTATCTCAGCTGGTGTCTCTAGTCTCCTCTGTTCTTTCCCCTGTCCTTGGTCCCTCTCTCTGTGTCTATTATTTCTTCCTGCTCCTCAGATTGTCTCTGCTTAGCTTTTGAGAATTGAATCAGTCAATTAATATCAAAAGATCAGTTAAGGTTAATTCATTTAATGTAATGTAATGTATGTAAATGTAATGTCATGGTCTTGGCCTCAGTTTTCATTGTTATCTTCAGTTTTTTTCTGCCTTTTTAGAGTTGGGGAGGCAAGTGGTGGTGGGTTGTCGCAATCCACCACTGTAGGGATGGCATCACAAGTGAGTGCCACCTTTCCATTGTGCTATTTGAAGCACACAGCACAATGCATCATTGTATTATTTATTGTATTATTGTTTATTTAATTTGTCATTTCCTTCCATATGCACAACTCACTTTTACAAGGAAGCATTCCTCAAAATGCTTTTCACAAACAACATATCCCCCCTGCATTACGTCCTTGTGAGACATGGAGAGTCTAAGGTCACTCCGTCTCATATTAATGAGCCATTTCTTTCTCCTGAAAATTGAAACCTGGATTAGAATCACAATTTTCCTTATCCGCGTATTGGTTCTTCACTAGCAGTTTGCTCCTTTTTATTGTTGAACCACCTTTGTGTTACTGACTTCATGGACTTTATTTACATCATCACACACATACACCACTCCTGAATTCTTTAATTGTAGTTAGTCTAGTGTTGTAGTGTAGTTAGTCTAGTGTTGTTGTAGTATAGTAACCTATCCTATCATCATTTTTTATTTTTGTTTACTTCATGGACTTTATTTACATCATCCAACAATCTCCTGTTTATTTATCATTGGTTATTGTTCATGTTATTATTGTTCTTATTGTTAGGTCTTCCACTTGTTATTGTTCTTGGTTATTGTTCTGTTGAGATGCCCCCTCCCACACACACATACATCACTCCTGAATTCTTTAATTGTAGTTAGTCTAGTGTTGTAGTATTCACCCCTTGCAGACACGTGACTTAAGTCACGTGACGGCTCCATGCTGGACGGCAAAAAGATGGGAGACTGACGGCAAATTACATTATGTCATAAAGATTATGATGAACTGAACACCATTACTATAACATCTTTGTAGTTCAATGTATTGCTGTTTGGGGTCTGATAGTCAAAGAAGATGCCAGTGGTGTTGTTAGATGAAATGGGTCATGATCGCAAATGTAAAGTTATTAAAACTGGTGGTAACAGCAAGGGGAGATAACGTTACGTTAGGCTACTGTAATTAACATTATGGTAAATGAACACCCATAAGTATTTCTGGACTAAAATATTGCAAAAGCCGATTTGGTTACTTTATTTGTCTTGCTTTTATCAGTTGTAACATAGTCAAAACGTTAAGAATGTCATATCAGAACATGAAATAATAACTAGCTGCCACACTTAGAAGCTAGCTATTCTAGCTAACGTTTATCGTAGCTCATAGTGCTAGGGCTAATGTAACTCGTCAGTTTGTACGTTGCCCAGCGAATAAACTTACTTCTTACATGTTTTAAGTTAAAGAATTGAAAGAAATAGGAAATTTAAAAAAAACCTTGAACGGTATTATCTGTTTACATTCAGATCTTGCCAAAGACTTTGCCTAAGTGCTATCTGCCGTCCTGTTCAGAGTCTATGGTTGCTATAGCAACCGCTGCTGTGCTTCATACAATGAGGAGATAAGCATGCAATTGTGGTTGAAATACTCCCGAAACACAAAGAAAACAAACCAAAATATATCTATGCAAGAACATGGGATGTTGTTGTATTCCAAACAATAAGCCAACAGTAGTGGAAGGGCATTACTACGGTTAAATCTCACTATAATCTCCTAGCTGTGCGATATGTCCCATTACTACCCATTGATTTGATTCGTGTTCTTGCCGTCCACTATGCTATTTTGCTGTGGCGCGAACAGAACGTGACGTCACTTGCAAGGGGTGAATACGGCTTTGAGCAGGGACGGTGTAGAGTGCCCTCTGGTGGACAAACTATACAACGGCAACACTCATGACATGGTTGAAGGGTGTTTCGTCCGTTTTTATTTTATTTTTAAAATATTCATTTATCGGCCATTATAAATGCCGATACCGATAGTTTGGAAAATGCCTAATATCGGCCGATAATATCGTCCCGCCGATAAATCGGTCGAGCTCTACTATATGTCCGACTTCGTCATCGTTCAATTCATCCCTTGTGTTTAATATTTGCGGATAGGCCGATGGTAAGCTTGTTTTTATGCTGGCAACAAAACCAGAACGGTTCGCGAACGTTATTCTTTATTCTAAATGCCGTGGCGATAAAGAGAAAGAAGTCAGAAAAGGAATATACCTTAGACTAGGCTATATCAGAGCCTGTCTACGGACATTCTCTGGCTATATAACCTATTGAAATAGGTTAATGATGTAAAGTCAAGTGCGCTTCTATGGGACTTGTGTGTGCGCGCGCAGTTTTTATTGATGAGTCGGAGTGGCAAGTGCTGCGCATAGTTGCAGTGGAATGTGGCTGCCCAGGCCATTATAAAACTTCTCACTCTTAGACCTACTTCTTACTCTTAGACCACTCATACACAACGGTAAAATGGCGTATTTAGCTGTCTAAATTCGAATCTTATGCTGGGGGAGAAATCGTCGGACATCCATGATTATTTTGTTATTCAGCACCCCTGGTTAAAAATATGTTCCCGCGCGCCTGGAAGTAGGCTATAATTGGAATGTAGACTGTTGTCAAATTTGGCAAATACAAAACGGGAGAAACAATATGGTTCATGCTCTCTCATGCTGTTTCATTCGTGCCGAAAAGGAGGGAGAATTAAATATTAAGCACGTTCCACTTTTGCATAAATAATTCCTGAACGGTTTTGGTCAGGGCTGATAATGCAACTGTATTTGACAAAGGACCGATATAGGCTATTTGCTAGTGACAAAATATGAGCTTTCAGTGTGATACGATCTCTGTAGATTACGTTTAATTAAAACGTGTTTCATCTGTTCTGGCTATCCCAGCTATTTGGATCTTACTGTATCTCACTCAATGAACAACATCTCAACACTAAATGAATGATGATCTGTAATTGTCATCAGATAGCCTAATCATATAGGTAGACATTCAGTGTGTTTGAAATAATTAATTCGATAATATTTTCCATCTTTGCAGAGGAAAAGTTTTGTGTAAAGGGAATTAAAGGCCTGTCTCATATAGACGCCTGTCTCTAATACTAGCCGATGCAGTTTGGCGATTTGGGAAAATAAAAGCCCGGGCTGTTATTTGGAGTTTTACGGTATGTACAGCCAGCTTCAAAAGCAAGCAGCCCAGACCCTAAAATTGGGCATATATAGCTGTGAAGGTAATTCACACACAATTATTTTTCTTTCGCCAAAATGTTTTTGGTAACTTCTGTAGACATCCAAAATGGGGTGGGGGTTAAAATTAGTAGGAAAAAAAAACTATTGCATGGTATATTATTAAACTATTGCATAGTATATATCTTTTTGCAGTGGTATATTCTTAATTTTCATTTAGATGTCTTGAAAAGGTCTTAAAAGTCTTTACATTTGCACTTGGAAAATGTGCAGATACTAGCTCATTTAAAATATCCTAAACTTTTTTGACCCTGCCTTTAAAAAAAATCGGAATCGAGAATCGTTAGGAACCGGAATCGAAATAAGAAATCGGAATTGGAATCGTTCAAATTGAAACGATACCCAACCCTAGTCCTGACTCAATTTTGAGGTGCACAGATACTTCATTCCAGCAGCCTGCCACCCAACTGATGCATTCTCTCAGGAAGTTCTCCTTCACCTGGTTTCCTGCACCAAAGAGTCGTCGCCAGGGGTTTGTTCAGTATTGTTGTAGTATAGTATCCCATCATTTCTCATGTTTGTTAATTTACTATTGGTTATTGTGTTCTTATTGTTAGACCCCCCCTCCCCAATTTTACAGTTCTGATGTTTGTATGGTAGATGTAGTATAAGTAGTGTAGATGTACTTAATTAACATCTTTTTCTTCTTTTTGTCTTTTTCTTAATGTTTTGATGACTGTTATTTCTTGAACTGTGAATAAACTTGCCTGTTGCAATGTTTTGTATAATTACTGTTTCAATGTGATTTATCTACCTGTCTGTGTTAGGTCATGATGTAGCCTAGGCCATATCCCTCATTTAACAACATGTGTAGCTTATAATGTGTTGCAGGGCAGATGGTTAATTGAAATTAAATTCAATGACTTAGGCTACAACAAACCCATCTGTAAAGATCAGTGAATTAATAGACATCAATGAGAAGTGTAGATTGTTTTCACTATGTACATAGTAAGTCCTAGTCCTAAAAAACGATACAGTCTATAGCAGATGTTGAAGTTGTTAAACGATCTGTATGGAGCAATTAAGTAAAGTAAGTGAAGTGCTCGAGTCCCAACACTTGGTAGCGCCAGAGAATGCTCTGGCAAGTGCGCAATTTGAATAGGTGATGTGCGATTTTACCCGCGCTCTCCCGTTTTTGCCAACTTTCCCTTGCAGCCCTCAGGTAGCATGTGCTATGATCATTTATACAGGTGCAAGAAAGAACATTACCTTTTTTGGTCCTTGGGAAATGAAAGGAAGGACAATCCATTTCCACTGTTGGAACAATGTATTGCTGCACACATACGAGGCATTTTAAACCTTTTTCTGATTTGTGTTATGATCGATTAATGTTATTGAGCGGGATATTGACTGGATTTTTTTAAGGTTGTCGTACCGTACCATGTATATTTAAACACATTGAACACAACACAAGAATAGAAAAAACACTCTACACTCAAATTCCATTTATACCCATGTACTTTTTACAATACATATATAACGATATGAAAGTAAAAGTGCCGGCAGGATCGGAAAATATAAATACAGAACACAAAAGTTAACTTCGACAGAAAGTCCTCCTTAAGTTTATGTTTCTGATTCTGCTTTAGCTTCAGGTGCCATCAAACGGGGTCTCTGGTCGTAATCGGTCGCAAGTCCGTCACTGACCAATCAGCATTCATTAGCAGAATGCTAGCGTGTTCCGGCCAACAACGGCCCAACCTGTAAGAAATCGAAAGGACATAAGTACTCATTCATTCGACTTTTGGACTAATCTATATTGAACTTGCGGAATCAATAATAAAATCTACGTTGATTCAACGATAAGCAGGAGAAAGAGATACATTTAGCCGTCTAACAACATACACTCCCATTCAATCTGCACTCGCCTGCGATCACCTCCAGTGGAATTCTAATGGAACTGCAACCAAGAGCGATACAATGGGGCTAATAGGAAGTGCCAAGGCTCTCCGTAGACGGGCTCTGGCTTCACTCACATCCATCTGGGACCTCTTCCGTTGAGAGTGATTTCTGCACCAGATTTTATGGTAGAGCCAATCAGGACGCAGGGCGGGAGTTTCATAGATGTGACATAGCGTAGAAGCGACTGTGAGACTTATCAGCATCACGGGTTGGCTTCGATGTGAGTGGTTGAAGTCAGGGGCTACCCATTTTTTGAGGGGTATGCAACTATATGTTAATATGTATTACACATTATTATTTTTTAAGAAATTCTGCCGATTTGAACTTGAAGTATTGTTAAATGTCGCATTGTCACTTTAAGAGAGTCTAAATGGTTCTCATAACGTCCTTTTGCCAGCTGTTGCTCACAAAGGATAAGGCTGATCCAACTCTAGCCTTTGTTTGTGCCACATTGACAGCACAAATATTAAGTTATTACAAGGAATCTTCATTGTTAGGAAATGGAGACATGTAATGAGTTGTTGCTCGTGTGACATTTCTGTTTGCAGTTTGCCATTAAAAGTGCAGTATGAGCATGGTAGCCACCTAGCTATCTGAATGGAATAGGCTATGTTTCAATCGGCATATTATATGCTTAGCAAACGCTAGTTAGTCTGTTAACATGAATATTTGCAAGCCTCCAAGCACAGACGTCACACTTGAAATCCTACCTGTTGCTTTTCACCATCCACTTATTTAACTACTGTCACCTTGACATGCCATCTCATTTTCTCTTTCTTTTTCTATTTTTAGCCCCTAAAAATACTACTCGTAGGCCTACCTGCTCACTCAGCGCCCCCACTCCCTCTTCTATGTCAAAATTCTATGATGGAATCTTATGAGATAGGGCGCCTACTCTAGTCTGTTAGTCCTCTAAAATGTTATTTAACATTGAGGAAATGCAGAAATTATTTAGAAACATACAACAGTAGCAGGGCTGTACGTTAACTTTTTTTGCAAGTAGCACTGGTGCTACAGGGGTTAAAAGTTTTGTAGCACCAGCCACAAATTCTGTAGCATCGATATAAAACCTCTAAAATCTCTAAAAACAATCACAAATAGGGCAGTTCATCACAGTTCATCAATTGTGGTTGGGATCTAGGCCTACTGCAACTGGATTAATAAAAGCTCATGTAGTTGCAAACATCTCACCTGGCTACATTGTGTTTGAGATGAACAAAAGCTATCAGCATGATATGTTATTTGGTTGTTGTGTTTTTGTAAAAACAAAAAAACTGACAGTTCCATGCAGTTAGACTTTCCAATGGGTATCAGGAAGACAGGTCATGCCATTGATTTTTTTGTTATTTTTTCTTATTCATGCATTGGAAGTCAGTTCATTTATTTTTGAATAAGTAGAAGATATGCTGAAGATTTTATTCCACTAAGATTTAATTCACGTTTAGTTCATATTTCTAAGATTTTAGATTAGAGTAACCCTACATTCAACCTTATTGTCATTGCACGAGGGAAATACCGTAATTACATCTAACCAGTGGTGCAAATGAGTAGGCTAACTGACATGTCAAACAGTGCACCCATGAAATGCATCCCTAGACTGTTCCATACACATGGGCTACAGTATGTAGCTTACTAAAGATAGCTGAAGGTCTGTGGCTAACGCAGTTGTAATTAAAGTGTCGTGAAGGTTTTTTCGGAACCGATCTTGTATAGGTTATTAAGCACTACTAAGTGAGACTGTTGCGCATGAAGTGGGCTCATATTTGACAGATAGAAGCTTAACGCCCCGGTGGACTTTTTTTCTTCTAAGTTTTAGATCTGAATGGTGTTGTTTGGATACAAAGTTGTTAGTTTAAAACTGAACTAAAAATGCAAAGCAACAAGGCGATTGCCACAAACTTCTACCTCTGCTTGCCTAATCTAATCTGACATACTTTTTAATCGCGTAGACTGCAACTAAGTTGAAATCAAAGTAGCCTACATCAATTCCCCGCTCACAGAAGTAGTCTATACGCACTTCAAACAAACAAACGAGCGTTTCACCGGGAGCCTACACCGGGCACGTAACAAAGAGCTCCGTTCGGACGCGCAAAAACAGAAGACGGGTCGATTTTTTTTTTTTACGTAGCCTACGCGCCTCTATCACATCTGGTGTAGCCAGTTGCACTAATCACAGTAGAAGGTAATTGATGTAGTCTCACACGCATGCATTGTATTGCCATAAGCAAAACTGTATACTGTAGCACCAGTGCTACGTTGGTAAATCATCCATCGCACAAACTATTTTTTTTGTAGCATGTGCGACATATATGTCGCACTGTACAGCCCTGAGTAGCTACATATAGAAAATACCAAATATATTATTTTATTTTTTTTACCATCGCTTTGGCACCCCCGTGGTGCTGCGCCCCTATGCGCCGCATATAGCGCATACCCACTTTTTGCGCCACTGGTTGAAGTAGCACGTCAATAGATGACGGACAAGTGGCTTATTCAATCATATGCAAGCATTTTTTGATTAGGCCCAGCCTTCTGAAGCAACACTCCAATGGATTGATCTCAGATGGATGAGTGGAGCTAGGCGGAACGAAATTCATCTGGCGAGAGTCAGGTTAGCGAAAACCCAGAAACAGCGAATAACCAGCATAGGGCTTCTTTAACTAAGACCAAGAAGAGGGAGCACAGCACCCCTGTTAGCTGAACTGCACTGGCTCCCATGTTTCATAGAATTGACCTGTCGCTAAGCTCCGCCCCCCATATACCTCTGAAGTTCGCCTACAAAAAAGCAGCCATCTTTGACATCCGGGATTTTGAATACATGGCTCCAACAATCCGGGTACTTTCTGTTTTTTTGACACATCTGGGCCTTTTTAGGTGAAACTACCCGGAAATATTTGAATGGGGGTCTATAATTTCAGTGCATTACATTTTTGAACTTTACCCAAGTGTTATAGCTATTTATACCGATCTAATGCTATGGCCAGCCAGCAGACGAGTTATACAAACTCTCCTGACCGGTGTCGCTATTTTATAGCGCATTTAACATGCAGAGTGCAACCATGATAGCCTGCAACACCTAGTGCTAGTGCTCGGAGCTGAACTGTAATCACAGCTCCTAGTAGTTCGCAAAGTTTCACTCATTCCTTCATTATTAGATTGGACATATTTAACATCGGACTTCAACTGGCTTTAGCTAGCATGACTGACTGACTTTAGCTAACGAAGTGTTTGCCGCAGACGTAAACAAATTTAGACGCCGGGTCCCACAGCCTCCCATCGGGATTCTCTCTTCTGATTGGAGCCACAAACCCCTTCTTTTCCCTTCCCTTTCTTTTTGTGACAACATACTAAACCGCAAATCCTTATTTTTTTTGTTGTTGTTGCAAAATACAACACAGCAGCTTTTAGGCATGGTGCCTGCTCATTGAAGTAGCCAAGTAGCCTACTATTCTGTCAACAGTAGTAGCAAAGAGCCTACTTCCTTCACCTAAAAAAGGGCGTGGACGTTCTGGGACTCATTAGCATATCGCTGGTGACGAGACACTGTACTCATGTATTATCGCACCTGTTAAACTCTTGCGGGGATGGAAAAGTCTGAAATGCAGACGTTTTCCTGAACACACTTTTGTCCTCTGCCTTCAAGTGGATACTGTGATCTCCGGTACATGAAGGCGGCACACTTAGATTTTTGCTACCCCAGAGCTAACTTGCAATGCAACTTGCCATAGGTAGTTAGCTTCAATTAACAACCGGATCTCCTTATATGGGCAAAGATGGCCGTTTTGGTTCTTTTTTGTAGGCGAACTTCAGAGGTCTATTGTTACCTTGTGAAAACTAAAAAAAAACAGACTTGATTAGAAATACATTGTGGATGATGGCAGCTGACAGTATATGAAAACAGGCTTTGAGGACGTTTTGGTCGATAAAGGATTTACTTTCCTCCAGAAGCCATCAAAGGGACTTAATTATGCTATGGAGGGGTGTATTCAAAACTTTAGAAGAAGTACAAGGTGACAAGCAGTTGTGGCGAGTAGCCGTGCAAATCACTGTGCAAAAAACACTGACTTTAATGCTAGCTAGCTAGCTAGTGGAAGATTGATACTAAGATATGTTAGGTTACGTTAATATTTGATGTAGTAAGAATATAATAGTTGGTTAATGAGCATTTTCATCTTGGGATTTAACAGGGAACCTGTGCCCACGTTGTTGGCTTAGTAGCCTACATTACTTCCAGCTGTTGCAAACGCGAGAGACGTCCTGTAGGCTAGCTACTGTTGATGAAAGTATACCCCGTTTTCTAGCCTCTCGGGGTACCGCCTATCAGTATTACACATCCCCCATGCAAAATGTTTGACCATGGTTATCCGTCGGGGTTTTTTTGAGTTAATAAACTCCATAAATAACCATTAATTTTATGCCTCCTCCCTGTCGTTTCCTATGGAGTTGTCCGAGCTGATGTCCGAGTCCCGTTGAGGCTGGACTGTCATTGGCTCATCAGCGTTCTAAGGGTGGCGCTTAGCGACAGGTCAATTGATTTTAAGGTTCTGATAAATACTTACAAAGCTCTAAATAGCATAGCACCTTCATATTTCTCTGAGCTAATCTTTTAATTGTGCCCAAAGTGCTCCACAAGCTTGCGGAGAAGCTGCTTTTATCCATTTTGCACCACAGCTATGTGTGACACTCCAGCTTTACCGTGCTGGGTTCATCACTAGCCCTCTAGGTCTGTCAGTTTTTGGCTGCTGTTTTGTGTTTGTCTCGGCCTGCAGGGGGTGCTCTAGGAGTCTGATGACGTGGCTAATTGGTGGCGTAATTAGGAGCCGCATAAAACCTGGACTTCCCAGTCCACGAGAGACCTCTGGCTGGCTGGCTTGCTCGACAGCACACTTGCGGCAGGGCTGCGCTCCCCACTGACACATCTTTTTGCATTACATTTCATTATGCTGACACAGGCTACACCACAGTTTTACTTTGGCGTACTTTTACTGACTTCTGTACATAGTTTATTTAATAAACCTATTTTTGCGTTTGCTATACTCCGGTGTGGTCTCCCCCTTTTATGTTGTGACTGCCTTAAGCTAGGAAGCCATGACATGGAACACCCTGCCTCCACATCAAACAGGCAAATTCATTCTTCATCTGTAAACATCTTTAAAAAAGACCTGTATATGAGAGCTTTTAATTCACTTTTATATTGTAACCTATTTCTTCACATTATTTTACATTCTACTGCTGCTATTTACAGGGTCTTCCTATTTCTGCATTAATTGTATCTATCTCTTTTGAAATCTAAATCTCTGATGTTTTATTTACTGATTTGTTTGTTTTCTTTTCTCTCTACTATTGTGGTAAATGCTGTAAATGTAAAACACTTTTAGCTGTATTCTGTGTATGATTATTACAGTTCATGCAAATGCACTGTATTGTAATCCCTTTTGGCTTCTTCAGACTTCTTCTTATTCTTCCAGGGCCTAATTTGACTTGAACCGCTTATCGTAGAAACTTGGTTCAAACTTTGATGCGTAGCTCTTGAATACAATTTTACGCGCATGACGCGCATTTTCATAATTCTACTATATTTGCTTTTTGAGATATTAAATAAAAACAACTTAACATTCTCCATAGACTTCACATTGGCTTTATGACATCATAATTGGCTGCTAAAGAATTAGAATGCAATTAACTGGACCTGTGCTCTCTCACTGACTGCAGCAACTTCTCTGTGTCTCTCTCCATTCAACTGGATAGCTCACTTCTCATCCCCACTTTCTTGTTGCCAGCATTCTCTTCTATGCAGTGGTATGCTGGGGAGGAAGCACAAAGAAGAAGGATTGAAGAAGAAGAAGAAGGCGAATTGACAGGCTGGTAAGGAAATCTGGCTCTGTAGTGGGAGCTGAACTGGAGTGCATCACTTCAATATCTGACAAAAGGACCCTGAACAAACTGATCAACATCTTGGACAATGAGTGTCACCCACTCCACAGCACTATTGTTAAGCAGAAGAGCCTGATCAGCTGGAGACTTCGCTCACTGCCTTGCACAACAGACAGACTGAGGAAGTCATTTGTCCCCAGGGCCATTGAACTGTTCAATGCTTCACTTAAGGGAAGAGGAGAGATAGACTTCTCTGCATAGTCTGTCTGCCTCTTCACCCCCTCCATGTTTGGATACTGTCTGTCCACTAGCCAGATTTTACCACTGTCTTTCTGCCTCACTGTTTGCGTGCTATATTAGCACATTAGCACATATGCATAACCCCTCCCTCCATGCCACAGCCGAACTGTGGCCACACTTATACCTTTTCTTAAAATAGTTATATATATATAGATATATAGACTTTATCCTTGCACTGCTGCACTGTTGGACTTACTCATTTGCACTATCACCATTGCACTATCACTGTGACACTCACTCACACAGAGCACCTTACCTTACCTTACTATGCACAGAGAATCACAGGCTCAGTCCCTGCCTCATCCATTGCAAGCGCCTCTTGATTGATTAATCACCACTATGTGGATACTGTTTTTAGATTTGATTTAGATTAAGTGTTAGTATAATTTGTATTTTAGTATAGTCTTATCTTCTACTGTCCTTATTGCTTAGTTGTGTTTTTATATTATATACTTTTAATGACTTTTTCTGCTGTTAGTGAATGTGTGTGTGTTGTCTGTATGCTACTGAGACCTTGAATTTCCCCTGGGGATCAATAAAGTATCTATCTATCTATCTACATGGCTATAATATGAAGCTACCCTGAATGAATTAATATGTTGTTTGGCATGATGATTACCGTACATGTGAAGAGACTACTTCGACTGTATACATTAGCTGACACACATGCTGCATTACCATGAAGCATAATTAACGTTAGCATACCAACCGTCTGCTAACGTTAACCTAGCCAGCTGTTGGTATGCTAATGTTAGTTTGTTGTTAAATTTTGTTTTGTTTCTGTTCAGCAGTTCATACCCAGGGAACACAAAACTATGTTTTTAAGAGTCTGTCTTTGTGTAGATTTAACATTAACATGAGCAGTAATTGTAAGTTAATGTTAGCTAACGTTAGCTGGCTTGAATGACACAATTCTTAACTTGCTTGAGGCTGAACGAAATTGGCAGGCCATTCATATCACAAAGGGTATCTCAGGGTGGACTTTTAAAATCCGTCTGAATAAAAAAAAAGTTAAAAGCAGATACATACCTTCCGAAATCGCCTGATTTCCATTGCATGTTGACAGCATCTGGACTGCATGAACGGTTGAAAGAATAACGATTTCCCCCGAATTCTCAAATAGATGCAGCTGTGTTAAAGTTACCCTGGTGCTGGGTAGTGTACTCACGTCAGGTGGGGGAGAGGAGGGGCGCTGTCCTAAACTATCAACCCAACAAGCTGGGTTACAGAAAATAACCCAACATGAGTAAAAGCAACCCCACACAATGACCCAACAGTTTCAACCCAGAAAATAACCCAGCATTTTTTAGAGTGTAAGTACCCTAGAACAACTAAGCAGCTGCTTCCAAAATGTCACCTTAGCAACCAGCATGATTACCCTAGCAACCAACCTAGCAACAACTTTGCATGCACTGTACTGTATATCCTTCAGGCAATACTTTTCTAGTTATTATTATTATTGTTATTATTAAATCTCAGATTTTGTTTTAGAGGGAGTTTCTACTTTTATGTTTGTTTTTGTCACTATACCAGTGATGGACTTTTGAAAATTTGTTTTCCTTCATCACTTTGAAATCATGGACTGTTGACCTCCCAGGGGTTTCCAGCTGCACATTTCTGAATAAGATTGAGCTGCAATAAGAGACTATATGCAAAGCAGATTCAATCTACAAAATGCTTGAGTTGTCCATGACACTCGGGAAGAAACTTCTGAGGAAGCATCTAATCCCAGAGCTAATCCAGGGCTAACTAGGCAATCCTGAGTGGCTTAATGACAGTACGGTGTTCATTTTAGGACATCCTCAGACTCAGGTGTCAGACTCAGAAAAACATCGGTCATCTTCAGACAAAACTGCCTCAGCGTCAGAAAAACCTCTGTCATCTTCAGACAAAACTGCATCAGCGTCAGAAAAACCAGACTCAGGTGTCAGACTCAGAAAAACATCTGTCATTTTCAGACAAAACTGCCTCAGCTTCAGAAAAACTTCTGTCATCCTCAGACAAAACTGCCTCAAGCATTAAGAAAAACCTCTGTCATCCTCAGATAAAACTGCTTCAAACCAAACTGCCTCAGAAAACATCTCTAAGGAGTCAGGTCTCAGAAAAACGCTGTCAGAAAAAAGTGGAGTCAGGTCTCAGAAAATCAGGTCTCAGAAAAAACGCTGTCAGAAAAAGTGGAGTCAGGTCTCAGAAAAAACGCTGTCAGAAAAAGTAGAGTCAGGTCTCAGAAAATCAGGTCTCAGAAAAGTATTAAGTATTAAATAAAGAGAAATGTGCTATGCCATGATGTAATACCATATAATACCATTATAAAACGTTAGCAGTTGTCATTGTCATTGCACAACAATAATAACCTGACCCTAGCCAGATGAATGTCGTTCCGCTTAGCTCCGCCTAGCTTCACTCACATCCATCTGGGACCTCTTCCATTGAGAGTGATTTCTCCAACCAACTTTATGGTTTAGCCAATCAGGACGCAGGGTGGGAGTTTCATAGATGTGACATAGCGTAGAAGCGACTTTGAGTCTGTTATTAGCGTCACGGGTTGGCTTCGATGTGAGTGGGTTAAGTAGCACGTCAATAGATGACGGACAAGTGGCTTATTCAATCATATGAAAGCATTTTTTGATTAGGCCCAGCCTTCTGAAGCAACACTTCAATGGATCGGTTCCAGATGGATGAGTGGAGCTAGGCGGAGCGAAATTCATCTGGCTATTGCCAGGTTACAACAATAATAGACAGACATAAAGATAGACAGGTACTTGAAATGTAATCCCCAGGGGACAATAACTGCAGCGTTGTTGAATTCATTTGATATGAGATGTTATCTTAACTTATTTAGAGAAATGTGCCTTGTTGTTGGTACCTTCTATTTCATGTATTATCATAATGGTATTATATGGTATTACATCATGACATAGCACATTTGTCTTTATGGGGGTTTGGGAATAATGATGTGATGATAATGATGCAGGTTTCTTACTGGTAGGTAGTGTACAACTGGGAAACGGTTAGCAAAAGTAAGAAATAATGGTCCAGATGTCGTTCTGGACTTTCATTGGTGGAAAAATGTTTAACCCACTTTTCCCTAGCTCATTGAATGTACCGTAATCCCACGAAAAACAAATTATTTTGCTGTATGTAGCAATGTAGCTTACTCCGGTATGTGCCTTACAGCAGCTGCTAATGTTACTAGCGAAGTGAGGTTAGCTAAGTTACATCCATGGATTTCCTACAATGTGTATACCATTGGATCACTTTCTACCTTTACTTATAATTTCTACATCTAACCAAGCACCAAATATAACATGCCAGTGACCAGGCTTGGAATTTCACCATTCTGGGGGCAAGGCCACTTGGCCTTCAGTTGGGCATATTTGGTGGGGGCACAAAGGCCACATGGGCACAAGGCCAAAGTAAACTATACAGTAGTAGGCTATAAAAAATGATCAAAGTTGTATTTAGCCTATTCACTGCAGTAGACCTGCATCATTGTATGAAACATTACAAAAACCTGAAACATGTCATATTACATTTAACTGTAAATCATCTGATCATCTAATAAAAACAGATATCCTCAGCCGTCCTCTGATTTACCAATATCTAGGCGATATTTGTAACATTTATTTTGTATTTGGCCCGTTATGAAATCATGTGGAACAATTTAAACACATTGTAAAACTTAAAGCCCAAATTTGGAGACATCAATGCCTGTCGAAATTTACTGCAAATTCAAAACTGGATTACTCTGGAACGGCTAACTGTACAGGGGACTGCTTCACACCTTTATGTTCGGTAAGGTCTGCTGTTTATTCTGATATGTGGTTTGTCATGTGTTAAAAGAAGGGTTCGTGAAGTATTCCACCGAGATGAATGGGTAGGGAGATCATGGACGCAAAACCTTCAGTAGAATGTATGACTAAACTGAATTATATTATTTACTTTTCTCGCGAACCGTTCAACACAGCAATTATCGGCTAACATCGTTGAAAAGCTGAGAAAAAGCTCTTTCATGTGACGTCTGTGTGATGAATAGGCTACTTCGCGAGTAGTTCAACTGAGAAGAATGGGTGAATTTGGACGCACTTTCTTGCGATGTCACTTTCTCCACTGCATAAAAGACTAAATTAATTTGCGCTGTGAATGCTAAGATTATTTTGACAGGCCGCAGGCTAAATAAAAATCGCTATTAGTAGGACACAAAGCAGAATATTGAAAGAAGGGGGCACCAAGGCCACCGTGGCCTGTAAACCTATGATTTTTTAAAGGGCTTCCACGGCCAATGAGGCTACCACAGCCGTCGTCGCCGCCGTGAAATCCCTACCCTGCCAGTGACAGAATAACGTATTAAGCATAATATTAAACTCACCGTTCTGTATCCGTCGTCTTCTTCTGTCCCCACAATAACTTTTCATTTGAGACTTTTTCGTCTGACTCGTTTTTTCTGACAGCATTTTTTCTGAGACCTGATATTCTGAGACCTGACTCCACTTTTTCTGACAGCGTTTTTTCTGAGACCTGACTCCACTTTTTCTGAGGCAGTTTGGTTTGATGCAGTTTTATCTGAGTATGACAGAGGTTTTTCTTACGCTGAGGCAGTTTTGTCTGAAGATGACAGAAGTTTTTTCTGACGCTGTTTTGTCTGAAGATGGCAGATGTTTCTCTGAGTCTGAGGATATCCTAAATGAACACCGTATGGCAAGTCTTCTCTAGTGTTTAGAAAACACTGTAACGACTTGATAGCGACAAACACATTTATCTAATCAAAAGATTTATTAGCTGAGAATGAGACCAGGGACACAGACACAGAACACAATACACACGGGGCAAATCAAGTACACACACACACTACACATACAGGGGAGGACGCAGCCCCCCACACAAAAAGGATCACACACGAGAGAGAACTAAAAGGGAAACATGTTACATTAAAGACGCCAACATAACACTCAAAACTAAGGAGAAATACAGACATTAACCCCCCTAATGTTCGCTCTCGTATATCCCAGGATGCCCTGCGCGGGAGAACGCTAACACTGTCTTTTGCGCCGACGTTACAATACCTTGGTTTTGAGGAATTACCTGTATTGGGTTTTGCGGCTGTGATGAAATATTTCTTTCTGGCTTCAATAATAATAACAAAAAAAAAATCATTTTGTCATCAGTGAGGTCACAGTGAACTTGACTTTTGACCACCATAATCTAATAATTTCATCATTCATTACCAGTGAATGCTCTTGAGGAACTAACTTCAGGGTATTCTAAAGATAATAATAATAATAATAAGCTTTTTCTGTTTAGCACCTTTCATACACAGAATGCAGCTCTAAGTGCTTTACATTTGGAACATGTAACACAATAACAGAAAATAATCAGTCATTCCTCTTCATTGGCCATGATCCAATCAGCAACATAGAAATATAGACCCTTTCAACAATAAAAACAAAAACAATGCTTGAATGTTCTATTTGGGCCCCAATCTACTTCCTCTGCATTAAGATAACACATGGAATGTTAAAAAGTAAGTCTTGTGGGGCCAAGTATGATGCTGATAATGGAACTCTCTTGAAAGGGTCCATAGAAAAGAACATGTAACACAATAATAGAAAAGAATCGGTCCATCAGGGTATTCTTAAGATATCACACATGACTATAGGACGGATGGACAACCTGAAAATACTGCCTCTGGCCAAGACTATCTTTAGTACAGAGGCATGAAAATGAAATTCATATGGACCCTTTCAACAATAACAACAAAAACAATGCTTGAACGTTCTATTTGGGCCCCAATCTACTTCCTCTGCATTAAGATAACATATGGAATGTTAAAAAGGAAGTCTTGTGGGGCCAACTATGATGCTGATAATGGAACTCTCTTGAAAGGGTCCATAATTGAGGGCTCTTTAACATTTTATGTCAGAGAATGTATTGCATTATACTGTATTTCTTTAGGGAACCAAAGTTTCATATAACCTTTATGGCAAATATTGTAGCTCATGCAGCCAAATCAAGTGACATTCGGTCTGCTAAATGATTAATTATCTTTATTTCAAAACGTGGCCTTGGCAATGTCATGAAAACAGCCTAATGGAACCTTTCAGGTTGAATTGGCAATGTCATGTAGCCTAATGAAACCTTTCACACTGAATTGTTGGTATGCACTCACCAAACAAGATTTCAATATTTTGGTGGTCAACCTAACTCATCAACCCAATTCTCTACATGCCCACACAACGCATCAGACTCAGATACCGCACTCCTACAACCTCTAGGGGCTGCTGGAACATCTTTTTCAGCATTTGCGCCTCTCTCTGAGAGTGAAGTATCTAGACTCCTGACATGTAGCTGTACTACCACATGCTCGCTGGACCCTATACCTACGAGCCTACTTCAGTCCATCAGCCCGACCATCACACCAGCTATCACACATGTGATGAATGCCTCGCTAACCTCGGGCACATTTCCAACAGCGTTCAAAATGGCCCGGGTAACACCGTTACTTAAGAAAACTTCTTTCAACCCTGCTCAATTCGAGAACTACCGCTCTGTCTCACTCCTGCCTTTCCTATCCAAAGGCATCGAACGAGCAGTCTCCAAACAGGTCTCTGACTTCCTTTCACAGAACAACCTTCTGGATCCAAATCAGTCTGGGTTCAAAAGCGGCCACTCTACCGAAACGGCTCTGCTGTCTGTAACAGAAGCCTTAAAAGAAGCCAGGGCGACTGCACAGTCATCAGTACTCATTCTGCTTGACTTATCGGCTGCCTTTGACACGGTTAATCACCGCATCCTTCTCTCTATACTCTCTAACATGGGAATCTCGGTTCTGCTCTCTCCTGGTTTGAATCCTACCTCACAGGGACTTCGTTTAGCATTATCATGGCTTGGTCAGCTATCTGCACCTCACTATCTCACCACAGGGGTCCCCCAGGGCTCAGTGCTGGGCCCCCTTCTCTTTGCTATCTACACCACCTCCTTGGGACAGATTATCCTTTCCACCTGATGACCCCTTGGTTTCAGCACGGATCTCGGATTGCCTCTCAGACATAGCTACATGGATGAAGGCACACCACCTCCAGCTAAACCTCTCAAAGACTGAACTGCTGGTCCTCCCAGCTAAACCTACCATACACCACGACATCAACATCAAATTTGACTCCCTGTCTGTTTCACCTACCAGGACTGCAAGAAATCTAGGAGTTGTTCTCGACAACCAACTAACCTTCTCAGATCATGTTGCCTCAGTCGCCCGGTCATGCCGTTTCGCACTCTACAACATACGGAAAATCAGGACTTACTTGACTCAAGATGCTACCCAACTTCTGGTTCAGGCAATAGTCATCTCATGACTCGACTACTGCAATGCCCTCCTGACAGGTCTCCCAGCCTGCGCAGTGAAACCACTTCAGATGATCCAGAACGCGGCGGCGCGCCTGGTCTACAACCAACCCAAAAGGGCACATGTTACCCCGCAGCTCATCCAGCTACACTGGCTACCTATGGCGGCCCACATCAAATTCAAGCAGGGCCGTTTCAAGGAATTTGGGGGCCCCAAGCAAAATGGACATGGAGGCACCCCCCCCACTGCACGCAAAGCACGCATAGCCATACAGTTTAAGTTCACCCACAGTTTATATAAATACAAAATTTTGACAGTGCAAATACTGCAGTTGCATATATATACTGTGCATTAGTTTTGAACATTTTGAACATTTGAACATTTGCAAAAACACCACCGTACCATAAAATCCAATATAAATGTAAAAAAGTGCACAATAACTAAATCCAACATACTTAAACACACACACACACACACACTCACATTAACATTTTTCAGTTCTCACAAAGTGAGATGCACCTGGTGCTTTAAAGACAGTACAGGTGGCGTGCATGAATACTACTAGACATGAAAGTTCCAGTCTGCTTTGATGCACGGAATTTATCGTGTGGTTTTCCTAACCCCCATTTGGTAAATAGATTATCACGGTCGAATAGTTAGTATAGCAGAGAAGCTATGCCGCTTTCATCAAAACCTATTACAAAGCTATAGCAATGTTATGTCATTAAATACGATAAACAGTGATTCTGGAACAGATCTGCGTCTTCCTTATCCCGTTAATAAACATATTACAGTATGTAACCATATTCCGTCCGTTCGAGGGAAAAAAGTTGCGCTAACTGTTCTAGTTTGTTACAAGCAGCATGGGCCTTCAGGCAGGTAGTTAACATAAACATTTTTTGCTAGGCTAGCCTTCCTGCTGCGACATTACACCATTTGTACAAGACAAGTAGAGCTATTTTATCCAGTGTAATTTATCACTTACCATTATTTTGCTTTTTCTTGTCATCCTCTTCCTTTCTCTTCTGGCTTCCGGACGCATAACTCCGCTTCATTATGATTCCGAGGTTTTATATTTTCGCGGCAGCAGCAGAGACCACAAACCTGGCTGGCTGGCTGCTGTCAGCGACTACTGGGGGGCCTTTTGGGGGGATCCCGGTATTGCCGGTAACAGTGTCGTTGCACTTTACTGCATTGACTATCAAAGAGGCGCTCACAGTTTGGCGTTGCATTTTATTCTTAACCAGTCGTTGTCTTGGGGCCCCTGGCCAGCTCGGGGCCTCAAGCAATTGCTTGGTTTGCTTGCCTTCTAGCGACGGGCCTGAATTCAAGGCTCTAACCCTTGCCTACAAAGTAGTGTCCGGTTCTGCTCCCACCTACTTGAATGCCTCATACAGACATACGCTACCTCCAGACCGCTGCGCTCCTCGAACGACGACGAACGACGTCTAGCTCTACCACCAGTACGCTCAGGCCAATCCTCGTTGGTGGAACACACTGCCAGTTCCTACAAGGGCAGGGACATCCCTCTCCATTTTCAAAAAAACTCCTGAAGACCCAGCTCTTTAGAGAACATCTCCTCTCATAGCACCACTTACAACATGTCTTGCTGATGCTAGCACTTACCAGCCGTTTTGAACTGACACTCAACTGTTTAAAAATAGCACTCACTGATGCACTTATTCTTACTGTAATCTACCGTTTTTAAATTGTCCTAAAATTGTTGAGAGAATTGCTTTAAAACTTAACTGTTACCATGTTGTTAGTCGCTTTGGTTAAAAATGCGTCAGCCAAATGTAATGTAATGTAATGTTAGTGATGTAAAGGTTCAAAGTCTACCTGAGCCTCCACTTGCCCTATTAGTCCCCACTGCAATAACACCAGGTGGGTCTTCAGGGTTTGGTACCATACCATTGGCATGTAAAGTCTATTCACAACAACTACAGTATGTCCTTACACAGCAAACTGCTGTGAAATGGCACCAGGAGAGATTATTTGGATGCCCAGACATTTTCTGAAAGAAAAGCTGAAGAGGACAAACCTTTGTGTTTATCTAGTAAAGAACCTATACACCCAACTTAGTCCTACAGTGCAGAGTCTATTCTATAGCAAAAGCTGAATGGTCTGTCGTGGAAAAACCGGTCCACTTCCGAATCCAATGAACAATTTATCACTTAACTACTTACTAATTAGCACTCTGGAACAAAGCGTCCGAAGGAGACAATGCAGACAGGAGATCTCTGAAGACTGTTGATCTTTATTCACCGTATTGCAGTGATAGTCCAGCCTAAACGATGTCCAGACCAGGTGTCAAGCAATAGGGTGATGTGAGATGTCATCAGCTGCCGCCCCCGATGAGATCTGACTAACAGGTGGCTGCGACCTATCTTTTATACTCCTTAACCTTGGGGTTGGGCCCTCTCGCCACCCTCGAAAGACACCTGTTGGCCTATCAGCATCCACCAAGGTTACGACTATTGGTGGATCCCATTGCCTCATCATGCATAAATTTTATGCAAAACTGTCTTCTTCTGGGTTTTTCCCAGATTCTGTTTTTTTCCAGTTGTAACAGGGCTTCTTATCTTGCCACCTGTTACTTGGCCTTGCTGTTACCACCATTACATCATCCTCTCGCTCTCGGCCATCTAGTTCACTGTGAACTCCTTCACCTCGACCATCTAGCCAGGTGTCACTGTGAACTCCTTCACCCCCTCGACCATCCAGCCAGGTGTCACTGTGAACTCCCTCACCCCACTCCTTGACTGCTGGTCTGGTCTGTTTAAGATGTGTACAGGCCTTGAAGTCTCATAATACTTGCAGTAGGCTAATATCAAAGTTTATAAAAACCATACATGCATCCGTTAAGTCATAGAAATCCACCACAGGTGTCATGCGGGTTTTGCCATTTATGAGTTGACAGCAGTAACAGATATAGGTCTTGACCATATTCTCTAGTAGGCTACATTTAACTCAGTTTTCAAAACCACCTTTAGGTGGGTGATGAGGTAAGATGGTGAAGACATAACTCAAGAGCCTATAGGGGGAGTTTAAATGCCATTTCTGAAGGGAAAGGAAACGATTATAACAAAGATTAAGGGCTCTATCTTGACGATTAGAAATGTGCCACAAAGCTTATTCTTATCGTGATGCAAAGCTTATTGCGATCTTACACTCGAATTTTGCGCCATGCGCTTCACTTTTATTAAGCCTTGTGCCCAGGGCTGTGGCAGAAAGTGTGGTCTGGCGCATGATCCAATAACATTTGAAACCTCATCGCTATCTTACACCCTCTAAAAATCATCACGCCACTGACCAAGAAAAACCTGGTCTATAGCGAAAGGCGCATCTAAGCACAGCTGAAGACGCACTGTCACAAGATGTAAGCAGCCCCAAACAACTTCTCAAATAGGATTTTTATTCAGTCATTATTGGGGTAAGTGTTTTTTTTCAGGCTACGTTTCTTTTTTCAGGCTACGTTTTCGATGGTAACCCATTGTCAGTCAATAGTGAAAGTAATTAACTGTGTAGAACTGTTTTGTCGTTGACTATGACACAAGTGCAGATGTGTGCCTATACTCTGCTAGGTTTTAGTAAAGCATGGTTTAGTGGAATACCTGTTCCATGGCCTCGCGTACAAGCAGATTCCTTCAAATGTTGCTGACTATCAAAATACCGATGCACTGCTTGAAGTTATTAAACGGGATGACAGTCATTCTCATTGGTTTAAAGGATGTTACACCCAAAACACACCCATGACTGATTAAGAAACATAAGAACAACCTTTTTTGCGCCAAGTGCCCAACGTTTGATAACAAAACCACCAAGATAAAGCCCTAGGCTGAAGAACAAAGACACTGGACAGAAGGTGAATGACGGAAAACTGAAATATTTTGAGTTAAAAAAATAAACAAAAAGAACCCAGAAAAGTGCTTAACGCTATGTGACAAGAACATTGCAGGAACTGGTCTGAGAAAGCTTTTGTGTTGTGAAATTGTACAGTGTAATAGGAAACAATCAGATATTGCTATTTTGCAATGTCATGCCATACCTGCATTTTATCGTGAAACAGGAGAATGACCCAAAGTATTGATCAGATGTTGAAAAGTGATCTTTTCAGTCAGCTGGTATTCTCTATGTGATGGATTGGTCAGCACAGTCACAGGACACCAACTGTGCTGTTGTGAGCTGTTGAATTGGTTTGACTGAAGGGTACAGATAAGCACAACCTGTATGTGGGAGAGGCATGGGGTGAAATTTCTGCAAACAACCTCAAATCAACTATAGAATTCCCAACAGAAGTGATGATTGCTGGCAAAAGGCCTTTGTGTATCCTCAAAATCCTAGCCATTATTTACAGCATTGATAATGTAGACTGTTTTCTGCCGTGCACCTGAGCACTACACGTGAAGGCCTGCTCGGGTGGTTTTAACAGCAGCTTACTGTACTTACTGACTCCTGCCTCTATACCTTGCAGCTTACGTACTGAATCTGAAACTGCCTTTACCCTGCAGCTCCCTATGGGGAAACTCTGCCACTGGCGCTCGCGTGGTGGAGGGAGGATTCAAAGGATTAGCCTCAATAGGCCTTCTCTTTAATCTGTGCGCTGGATACCTAAGATCTAGCTAAAATCTGACACCACCCACAGAACGGCTAAATAGGCTACTGTATGATCTGCCGTGGACCCTAAACCCATATTGAGTTGCAAAAAGGACAGACAACATATCAAATGTCGAAACTGACCAATTTGACTATTTCATGACAAATACTAATACAAGTATTTCACAATTAATTAGTTGGAGTGCCACCATATAAAAAGGAGCATCCCAGAGGTTGATCTCTCAGAAGTAGGCTATACATAGGTAGGTATTCATCACCATTAGGCCTATATTCAATATAAGACTATACTCTTTAATGTCAAATTGCAAAAGATTTGGGGATTTCATCATCTATAGTAGCCTATATAATATTGTTAAAATATTCAGAGAATCCAGGAACAGGGATGAAGAACTATAATAGTGATCTTTGTGGTCAAAATGGACCTGTTTACCTCTGCAGGTTAAAACTCTACCATGCAAAGAAGAAAACATATTTAGACATGGTTCTACATGATCTAGAAACACCAATGTCTTATCTGGGCTCCAGCTCATGTGACCTCGGGAGTGAATATTAAAACATTAGCACCTCATACATGCTGAAAATCATTTTTTTCTATTACGCAGCCACTTGGTTCAGTCTGACCAGAGTTTGAGTTTGAGTCCTGTCCAGTGTCTGAGGTCTTTAGTGTCCCCTCGCTCTGAGTCTCACGGTTTGCACGTGCTTAGCAGGCTTTTGTGTGTGGTCTTGGACGTAGGCTACACGCATTCACACAAGGACACTCACACACTCATTCTATCTTTTTTTTTTCTCTCTCTCTCTCATTCAAACACACACACACAGAAAAGCACACGTGCACATTGCTAGTATCACCTGTCCAACAATACTGTTCTGAAAAGACCCTCAATCTCACAGCACATGCTGTTCAGCGCGAGACCATGTGACCACCTCTCAGTTTTCACAGAGCAGTAGATAAAACAGAGTGGCGACACTCCCATTGGACTTCGTTGTACGCTTTTTGCCGCCTATGCAGCCTCGCGTAGTTCCAAAAATCCAGGGTATGACCACTGATCTACAAAATGTTAGTTGTAACCAATGAACCACGACATCATTGAACATCGTTGTTGTGGCCATCACAGGTTTCAGTGGAGCCCCCCCAAAAAAAAATGGTTAGGATACCTGTTCTTAATGCCTGTTTACACATTTGTTCTAGAATCTTTGGTGAGGACTGAGCATTAGGCAGGGCAGAGAGATACCGTATGCTACTATAGCAACCAGGTTTCCCCACTCACCGCAGGCTGTTATTGTGTGTCTCACTGATCAGTCTAATGACCCTGAAGTATTCTGTACGTTAGGCCCGACACCCCATACGCAAAAAGCCTTAACGTTACCTTCTGAGATCTGACGACATGATCTGACATGACCTGATAAAAATAGAAAAATGGCCACTGATGGCTGACAGGACATGATGATGCAGCATGATGCTACTATACTATACTACAGTAGTAGTAAATGCTCCTCTATTTGAGGGAAATAAATGTCTCTTTAAAAGGAAGACTAAAAAGCATGATGCTACAGCAGCCTCTCTCTGGGAGAAGACTAAAAAGGTTTCCTCAGTCTGTGTCTGATTCCATTTAAGAGCAAGTTGACAAATAACTTTTTATCTGAGCATAACATTTCAGGATTCTGCTAAAAATGCTTAAATAACTATTGCTACCCGTTTCACAGATCTCTAGCTTCCCAACAACCACTCATTATTTCCTTGTGCTTAAGAACAACTGGATGTCACTTGATTGGGTTACATTAGGCCGCCTACACTTAAAGTGGTATAAAGGTCACATTTAGTGCAGTACTGCCCCTAAGTGGTCGAACGAGATACATTACACCGTTCTGCAGCATATGAAACCATTTTTACATGACTTTCTCAGATACATTTTTGATGGTAAACAGATTATATGTTGTCCCCACTAGGCACTCAAGCCATTTAGTGTTCTTTTGGTATCGGTAGGAAGCTTTGCAAACAATTTAGATTTTACAGCCAAGTTACCAAATGTTTTGCATCATTTAGCAATGCAATTGTTGATGGTGTTCCCAATGGCTTCTAGTTAACTTGTTCCAGTTAACTTGTTAGTTTCAGAAAAAACCTCTAACACCATTTATGGCCTTAATAATATATTCACAGTTGTATATTTACATATACATGTAAATGCTCTAGCAATCAATTGTGAATAGTGTGTGGATAATGTTTTGCTGAAGAAAGACATCAGACTTGTTGAGGAGGTTCTAGTTGCGTCATTTAGTTAGTCATTTCAGTGCAATGTAACACCTTTCCATGTCCCTGGTCCTACTGCAACTGACATGAACATATTCAGACCATCATGACGGAAGAATGTGAACAGGAAATGACATCACAGCGCTGGAGTGAGGTCATTTTTTCGCCACTGCACACCCACGACTAAAGTGCCCCAGTCTGAACTGTCTTCTGCCACACTACATCACTGTGGGGGCAATAGGTGGCTATTTTGACACAAATCCTCCTGGACAAAAAGACTGTGGTGACTTCATGAGTTGTTTGTCACATATCACAACTTCTTTCATATGATGTTTTTCCTGAAAAATATGTCCTAGGTATGGGAATGTGAAACATCCACACAGCAAGGGTGAAGTGGGTTTGATTGTTTGCTTTAAAATTTCTTTTTTTTATAACCGACGAGGAGTCGCAACAGTCCTTTCCATTCCAATTATCTTAAAATATAATACAGCTCTTTTCCTGACATAATACAACCTCTTGAACAGATTGGACATCATCTCATGACCTAGCTAGCATGACACAATGCAGCTCCAGACCTTTTGAGTAGGAATTCACTAAGGTTTCAGAATAACTACTGGATGCTACAATACTACCACTCAGTATTACTCCACTGCAATCAAATTCAGAGGCATTCAGAGTATTAACCTACATGGTATATTTTGTTGGCAACTACAAGGACACTTTGTCAGCAGAAACAGGGCACTACAACACAGTTGTACATCTGTGCAGAGCAATTTCTCAATATTACTGACACTACGCTGGTCAGGGATTCAAACCAACCCTTTAGTTTCTGTCGCAAACACCCCAACATCCACAACCACCACCAACACCCTTATAATGATCTTAAATTCATAAAGTTGACTTTTATTTTATACTGTTCTACTCAACTGCCAACTGTTATCAAATCGTCATTATCTTCTGGCACTATCTAAATGTTGTGGAGTGTTTATCGGTCTGTAAAAAAGAGATCCTGCAATTGTTAGTTCAAGTCTTTGCACATTTTTCCAAAAGGAGACAAGGTAAGAGCAGGTAACTACATTACATATTTAGTGTACAGTAGTCTTGTTAAATAATGTTGCTGCACTACAGCAAGAAGCAGCAATTGCTTGGCCAATATAGCGATAACATCTGACAATTATCATCAAACTCTAGAGGGAGTGTCCACCATCACCATATGCTGGGAAACCCAGGTACTGGAAGGGGACAATCATAGTCGCCCTCCCTGCCATTCACGAGAAAGGCCAAAGCCATCAGGGCTCCACCACTTGGCCAAAGAACAGCCAAAGCCATCAGGTCGGCCAGGCTGGCCGTCCCTCATGCTAGGGCCGGTGCTACATGGAGTTGAGGGGAGGGGCAGCCTCTCTCAGTCCAACAGGAAGTCAGGCCGTGGGTAGCCAAAGAGGTCAAAGTCCCCCTGGAAGCGCTTGTAGAGGCGTCGTGCGTCGCGCTTGCTGATCCCGGAGAAGTAGCGCTCCACCTTCGTGCGGTTGTAGAGCATGATGCCGGGCGGGATAGTCGGGTAGGACACCAGGTGCTCGATCCCGGCCGCCTTGAGGATGTAGGGGGCATCGCGGTCCAGTGTCTCATGGTGACCCACCACGCTGTACGAGATATCGCATGGCGCACACAGCTCCACGTACGTCAGCCAGTGAATCACATGCTGCCCAAACTGCCTATTGAGTCGCCTCTGTCCAGATATGTCACCGAGATAGCGTACGAAATCTTCAAAGCGTAATCCGGGCGGTTCTTGGCTGGAGTCGTCATCGGGATCTCGATGGATCCTGCGGTATTTGCGAATTATGGCAGGGGCGATGTCATGCTTGTACCAGGGTTCAGAGCGAGGGTTCTTCACAAATTTGTCCTTAAAAGCAGAGATGATTCGCTCAAAAGGGTCTCGAACAATAAAGAACTTGAAGTACGTGTCCAATCTGAAGAAGAGAATAACAAATGCAATCTCAATCACAAAACAAATTTGAATTACAATTACAAATACATCAACACAGGCTTATACAATTATAACACATTTATAAACATGTAAATATTCTTTCAGACCTTTCTTTAATCTCATTTTCTTTCATGGAGGAGAGGCGGGGAAGGCCATTCTTGTCATGGTCATGTACCAATACTTCAGGGATGTCCTCTACCTTAGAATATTTTCCTACAGAAAAAGAACATGGGGACAAAAGAATAAGATCCACCTTAGGCACATTCACAACTGGACAGGACATAAGATCCACCTTAGGCACATTCACAACTGGACAGGACATAAGATCCACCTTAGGCACATTCACAACTGGACAGGAGAGAAAGCTCATACTGAGCTCAATATGAGCAGGATCTCGCCTGATATGTTTTCCAACTAATGAAAATGCCATTACAAAAAGAGTCTTAATTTTGTGGGCAACAATGCCAGTGTACACAACCAGTAAGCTACATTGCCACAAGCCAAACCCCTGGCCCTCCCTCACTATGAGTCATGTATCAAGCACACACACACACACACACACACAGACACAAAGAGACACTCACCATTGAGAACAATGAGGACCTTCTTCCACTGTGTGTTGCCAACCTTGGGGGTCTGGCAGAAGAGAATCTTATGCTTGTCACACACAAATATGCGGTCCAGGACAAACTTGTTGATGGGAGTGTGTGTGAGATTCCGAATGGAAGAGTTCCGGCAGACACTGGCCAGCACATCCAAACGCCTTTCTCGCACAGACCGCCAGTCAGACGGGATTGTGGGTAAAGCCCCCACGGTGGACTAAGGAGGACGCACAGACACACATACGTGCATGAGTGTGCATATGCACAAGTACATGTAAATGTACACCGAATTATTAGGGCTGACCACTCATTATAGGACTGACTATTGCCCGAAACCTCATGATACAATATGTCAATACAGAGGCTACGAAACGATATGCATTACAATACATGTTGACATGTTGATTCTAAATAATGATCGTGTCCAAAACAGAAGAGCTGCTCTACGAACTGTTCTTTATAATTCTTTATTACACGGCTCTTCAGAGTGCTGCAGAATGCTCTATTCACTTAAATGGGCCTTCCCAACGTTCGGTGGTCTGCTAATTCTCAATAACAGACGTTGCTAAGTATAACAGACCGCTGTCAAGGAAAATGGGCTTAATACTTCTATTTCACGTCTTTGATATTACTGTGCAAGGACTGGAACATCATTCAAAAGTGAAAGCAGACGGTTGATCAGCTGTGTTCTAAAGAAAGTTTGATTCAAGTTCAGCGTGTGCTGTGAACTATTTGTTTCTCACCAAAAGCCACAATGAAACGGTAACAAATAGGCTATAGCCTAGGCTATGTAGGCTAAAGAGTCACATCGTGGGGAGTTTATTGTTTCGTTTTGGTAGTAACCGTGTAATAAGCGGGATAATGTATAGAACGCCGGTCATTATTGGGAAAATAAGTCCCGACAGGGCGAACTGGACCCCGACGCGCAGCAGAGCAGTATCCCTTACTTATACGTAATTGTATAAAAGTAATAGGCAAAGCGTTAAGGATCACAAGACTTAAAAAAACAATTCAGGCCCAGAGATCTTAAAAGTAAAAATAATAATTCTGTTTCAAATCTGAAAGTTGCTAACTTTAACCTTGACATTCTAAAATGACCTTTTACATTGTGTCTTATGGTTTTGTTCTTTGATGCTGTATCAATACAGGAGGACATGACAATGTATGTCAATACAGCCCTACCGCTCATCAGTCCTAATGCTATGACGATATAATATCGATATTCTGAGTACAGTCCTACCACAAATCAGTCCTGATGCTATGTAATAGCAGAAGAGATTCCACTTTCTGTTGACTAAATGAGAAATATGACAAGACAATTGACGTCCAGCTAAAACTGAGATAGTCCTATATACTAGGATTATAGAACACTGCAGATATTGAAATATTGTAATAAGCTGTTTCAGTATTTCTGAGCACTACAGATGCACCTATGGGTTAATAGTCAACCAAGTGAACAGAACTATTACCGTGGGAAACCAGCATGTCATAAAAAATAAAGTTTTATTGACAAAACAATGATAATAATCTTATGGCAACCTTACCAAATTGTTAGGTTGCTGTATTGCTTTCTGAGGTTTGACTGTTTTGAAAGACAGCTCGGTCCAAGTCCGTAACTTCACCTTCCCCCCATAGTCTGTAAAACACAGCAGACGTGTCTGTCATTCCACTGTTAACAGAACTTTAAGCTGTGTTGGTCAGATACCAGTCATCATCTCTTCTCACCCCAACCACTGACTGTTCACCCCACTCCCCTCCGGGAGGCGTTAAAGGGCAAAAGGGCAATAGTTTAAAAGTGCAACATAGTATACTATACTAGTCAAGCACCCAGTGAACAGTAGTCAAGCTTCAATATTCGAAATGTGTTAGATGAGCGTCATTGTCTATCACACATGAAGGACTACATGAATATAAAAAGCATAGAGGTCATGAAGATTAATCATTGGGACATATTTATGAGCTGCATGATTAATGGCAGCCTTTTGCGATTAGCTATTTGCATTAGTTACAATTGCGATTTCGATGAAAAATCGATTCATTGGGCAGCCCTGATTCTTTGTCAGTATGGTTGGGCAAAAGTGTGGAAGAGGAATGTACACCCAAGGAGAAGTGCTGGCCAGGAGGTTATCAAATTAAAAATAAAACAGCCGGACGACACGACATTGCGTGAAAGAAAATGAGATTAAAGAAAGGTCTGAAAGAATTTACATGTTAATAAATGTGTTATAATTGTATAAGCCTGTGTTGATGTATTCATAATTGCAATGCAAATGTGTTTTGTGATTGATATTGCATTTGTTATTCTCTTCTTCAGATTGGACACGTACTTCCACTGTGATTAATAAACGTTGGTTATTAATAAATGTATTAAGAGATACTCTGTTTTTAATAGTATGGTCGGGCATCACTCACCATCAGGTAGTCGCAGGTTGAAGTTGATGAAGCGACTAGCAACCATGAGCAGTAGGAGCACCCAGCCACACACGCCCACCAGCAGCCAATGGCGACGCATCATCTCCCAACGTGCCGGCTGACAGCCATCCACACCGCACCTAGCACGATGACAACAAATGAGAAGTCAAAACATGAGAACATAAAGCTTTAAAAAAAGACAGTCATCACAGTCTTCTTGATTTACGTCATCTCAAAACAGATCATTAATTACTAAGCATACAATAATACTAAGCATATAATAATTTTAATCTTCTATTTTTAGACAGGTATGCATCATTGGCACAGCTTAATCAAAACATAATGTGAGCACATGCCTATTGCTATGGTCTCAGCTCATGAACACTCTGTAAAGACAAACTATGGGCACAAGTATGAACACCCTTTTTGGAATAATGTTACTTTATAATGAGTAACCATAAGTCAATGGGTCTTGGCGTTTTGGTTTGACCTTTAGTGTGTCTTAGCCCCAAAAAGGTTGAGAACCTTGAGATGATGAGCTTGCTCTGAAGGGCAGTAGGTTTCGCCTGTCACACTATGTTGGCACAAACCTTTCATAATCAGGCACCCATCACTGCCTGTATTTCATACAATGACATAATAAACTGAAATCCAAAAAGGCATTAGAACACATGTCTACTTTCCTTAAGGATTAGATCACGCCTGTCTTCTTGAAAAATTAACTTGGCTAAATCACTCTTAAAAACAGGGCGGGTGCCACATGAGCTACCCAATGCCTGTATAATCTATATAAAAACAATGATCATACCATTTTAAAGCATGAACTGGCCATTGGCTTTACTGTGCCATTTCAGTAACAAGTAGAGCAACTTGGAAAATTTAAGCTTCACCCTACTCAAACATTGTCTTGGGCAATTTTGTTTTTAAATTAAAATATTACTAATAATATTAAAATAATTACTAATAGACTGAAGTGACACAAGCAACTGGCAAAACAAGAAAATTAGTCGTGCTCTTATAATGTAAGTAAATAAACACATAAACACTGTTGGTTTTATCTGGGAATCTATGAAATGTACGTTACCCACAAGAACCCTGAGCAAGTTCAAAGTTTAGATGACTGACAAACTGATGTAATTTTAACACAACTATTTGTAAAAAACATAACAACAAAGCAAAACTGACGGGTGGTGTTAGTTTGAGATTATCATGTAGTCTTGACAGCTAATATTAGCAATCGTTAGCTAGGAAGGCTTAATGCTTCACTCATAACTGTGTCGTAAACGTGCTAATTACCAACCATTTCGTTAGAAAATTCTAAAACAACGATGTTTTTTAATACTTAATAACATAATAACATTTGATAAATGAACCTTACATTTTTCAGGAGCCATAGGTGTGTAGATTTGAACAAAATTTAGTTTGGTTCTTACTGGAGTTTTTACTGCCTGAAATATCCGATTTTGTGTACCACACTCGGAGTTAAGTGCTGGGCTGGTAGGTGCCTATTCCCAACCTCTCAAGGCACATAATAGTTAGCCCGAGAATTCTCGTTGCAATTCAAAATTCCACTGAGCTCCAAGCGGATTTGTACACGCAGCCTGTTTACAGCTCTTCGAGTCACGGTAAAATGTATTTTCTGGTACATAGCTAATTAAGATACACTTATGGTGTGGGTGCTTGCGTTTTTTTTTAGGAATCCGCCGTCTTAGTTTGTATAGAAATGAATATTAAGTGACACATACACGTAAGAGGTTGGACATACAGGACGGTTGGTAATATGTGACGTTCCGTTATAGATGGACAGCTCACGGACGATTCGCTGTCCATCTAAAGTTATGCAGTCAGTCATTCCTCCAAACGGATTTTAACTTGGCAATTCAGTAATATGAATACGCTAAAATTCCTGTTACCCTGCGAATAAAATGTGAAATATTCCGTGTGAGCCTAGAACTACTACTTTTCTAAACATTAGCCTACCATTCAATTACTTCTCACTGGCTAGCTAGCTAACGTTATGGACAACACCATTGATGGAGCTAGTAGCTAGCTAGCTAGATTACAGCAGGACAGATGCGCAAAGGGATATTGTATAACCATCACACACAAGCGCTAAAGTCACCAACATCAGACGGCTTTGAAACTGATCATCCAGAGCTAAAGAACAATGATAGTAACTACGATTAGCATCGAACAAGGACACCCTGAACACTAAATTAGGTAACTAACGGTATAGCTTCTAGCTAGGAATGCTAGCCTGGACAAGCCATTTTAAGGAGCTAGAGCTACCGTTACGTTAGCTTAAGTATTGTGGTGCCAAACATTAAATAGCTGGTGCAAGTTAAAACGGCATGTATCACTCTCGATATATTTGCAATGATGTATGAAATTAAATTACCATAATGTATTACCGTAGTTTATGTGCTAACCGCACCTCTCCTAGATAACTGATGTCCATACATTTCAAGTTGGAAGTCTTGCTGTCCCACAGTTAACATGTTGTCAAGCTACAACATCACATCACATGGGTCAGGTCAGAACAAACTCCCTTTCATCATGACCACGGACCATAACCAGACTCAACATCGCCCCCCTTAGGCAGCATCACATTTGGTACATGGCACATTTGGTACATTTGGCAAAAGGGGATTTGAGCAGATTTAGAATGGTAGGCGGCTCGTAGCCTGACGTAGTCATACTCAATTCTAGTCAGAATATGAGTCTGATACTGCTCCATTGGGACATAATTATGGGGCGTGTTTCAACTGATACAGGGGGGGAAGGCCTCTGCACTCAATTGGATGAGGTGTAGGAAGAAAACACACGAACCATCCTTCTTCTCCACCTGAGGTTTGGTCTCAGCTTTGGTGGGGACACATCCCCAACTCCCGTTGTCACAATACCAACATTAGTGTTTCAATACCAATACTAAGTGAAGAATCTCGATTTCGATACTTTTGCGATTTTTTAAAATTTGATTTGGCTTGTGTGATTTGTGAGATCATTCACATCAGTGGCAATCATATCATTTGATTGACCCTCCACACAAACACACACATAGAAAGTGATGGTTGTCATCAGTGTTGACCAAGTAACTTAAAAATCGTAATGTATTATGTAAGTCTTGTCTTGTAATGATCATTTTGGTGAGCTCTACAGGAATTAGCCTACAAACCATCTCCAGATGTAAATGGTTGCCTATCCTATTACTCAAATTCATTTGTAAAAATGTATCGTATATTTTAATCTGATCTGCATCTTGCAGGTGCGTGTAGCCTGGTTGACTGGAAGGCCGGACTTCACAGGCGCTGCTGTTTTGTCTGACGATTGATTGTCGTCTAGTGTTTGTCTCTGTCTTGCTTGTAACTTGTGATTATTTCGTGAGTTATTTTGTTTGTTTGTTCCGTCTCTTGTCCAGACGCGTATTGTTAGTGTCTGCGTCTACTTTCGTAGACTCTGGGTCTTTATTTTGGGTTTCCTTTTGGTTTTGTTGGTGAAGCTGCCTAATTATAACATCTACTGCATATTGACAGTGTTTCCTGTGCGCTGTGGCATGATGCGTATATCTCCCTCAGTTTTGTTTGCATGTGATCGTGTATACTGTCGCTTTGCATGATTTAAGCTTTGTCAGTGTTAGTGTTGCTGTCATCAGTGTATTGTGGTTGTGTCCTCTTTGGTTGATTTACTGCTATCCTCTGGTGCCTTAATTGTTTTGTCTTTGTTTGTTTGTTTGGCAGGTCGGGGCGCTCCTAAGGGGAGGCTAGGCACCTGGTGGTGGGACCCTATCACTGCATGTTTGCTGTGCTTTATTGTGCTGTGCCGTGCTGTGTGTTGCTGTGCTGTGCTGTGCGGTGAGCTGTGCGGTTCAGTGTACTGCTTACCGCAGTCTGCGTTATAGAGAAACTCACTTCACTCCGAGTGTGTGTGCATGTGTGTTTGGTGTGAATCTTGGAACTCCATCATCAGTAGCGTGTCTCCCTTGGGTAAGCTCCCGCCTAGCTGCATTTATTGAGTTCTGTGGACGTTTGGTCCCTCAAATGCCTAGACTCCAAAGATCTAATTTTAAGAACTTGTCATACAACACATAGGCGGAGTTTGACATTCGAGCCAGGGGGGGCAGACAAAAATAAATAAATAATTGTAGCAGCTGAGACCTGGCCTACCACTTGGGGAACACAGCAATGCATGAGCACATATGGAGAAAACAAACATGCTAAATAATGATATATATAATTCACCCTTCGCTAAGCCACACCTGAAAACCGCCACAGGCCAATCGTGGCTTAGCAACCCGTCACTAGGCACGGGAGGTCTGACAAGCTTTTCGAGTTTTGCCATGTTAACCTATGGAGACTGAAGGCCTGTGGGTCACGAAGGGCACTTATTTGGATGTGTGGTGCCCTAACCCATGTAAAGACACAGTGAAATAACATGTTACACTATAGAAACATGATATAATTGGGAACACATATTGTTCTAACTATAAAAAATGGCATATTGCATGATATTTCCATAACCGCGAGATACACGCTTCATGATAACGGCAAGAAGTTGTTAACAGACGTTCACCAAGATGCATAGCCCATCAGCAATCTATTTAAACCTATTTGAAGTACCATTTATGATATGTTGTCAAATATTGAAGTTGTGGGAAGTACACAGCTTAAATGGTATCTTCTCGGTTTCTTTCGTCCCCCATGCCTGTTCCATTCATTCTGGCCAGGAGAGTCGAATGAAACAAAACGCACATTCGACTTCTGCTTAAATAACTCATGAACGGTTTTGTTCAGAGATGAAATTCCAACTGTATTTGACAGAGGACAGATGTAGGTTGCTAGTGACAAAATATTAGCTTTCAGTGTGGTACGATGTCTTTGTAAATTACATTTCATTGAAAAGTCCCGGTTCTCCCCCTATGTAATAGACGTGCAGGGTCCTAAAGCTTGTCAGGCATAGCAACAGTAACTAAGGAGGGCGGGACTTATTGTTACATTGTAACAATTTAACAATTCGTCCTCATGAAATCCAATGCAGCACGGTTGTCTTGAAACGCAATAGACAGGGGTGTCGCCTAGCAGTTGAAAACATTGGGGGCTTAGCCCATAGAGTTGCTGCTCACTTTTGATAAATTAATCCACCGCCTCTAGCCTCATTTGCGCCACATTGATTGAATATTTTGTACAATCATATTTTGTCAATTAAAGAATGTAATGGCCTGTTGCCATCTTGACACTTCTGTTTGCTATTAAAAACGAACTATATAGCCTAGTGTAACGGATGCCAGCTTAGCTGTGCTTGTGGAACGTTGGTAAACCTCCGACGCCTCAAGAGTGCTGCTGGCATGCGAGCCACCTAGCAGAGTGGAGTTTTAAATAACAAGATGCATCGGTTCATGCATGCTTAGCTTAAGGAGAACGAGTCATTGAAAACTCAAATTCGATTCTACAAAGGCAAAGTAAGTAAACTCCAAACTGTAGGCTATTGAGTGCAGGGCAGACTTAAATCATAGCGAGAACTCCAAGAATCAAAGGAAGTGTTCACCTACAGTCTGATGCCTCTCCAAAAGCAGAAACGAAGCGCAATCACGCCATTACGTTAAGACATGTTAAGAAAAAAATATTCATATTTTGCTGTAATCCAATGACACGAAAAAAAGTAATCCACAGCGATCAGTAGGCCTAGATGCACTAAAAGGGTCATCTAGCCAGGCCTACGCGCCCATTCACCAGCCAGTTCCAAACAGGTGAACAAGGCTTTGCCACTTTGCTGTTTAAACAAAGTGGAATAAAAAGTCCAAATCTACACACAACGCAAAATCAATTAGTAAGCTGACAGGACATTTATATACATGGCATTTAGGCAACCTTTATTGCAACGTTGGCACGGCAAGATGTCCATACTAGTGCAACAGTAATTTTCGCGTTTTTTGCGTCCTGCATGCCTCGTCAGGTTGGCCGTAATGTCACTTTCAATGTGAAGGATCGCAAGAGAAGAAAACCTGGCTGCTCCCATCATCAACCGCAGCCTGTTCCTTATTGTTGTTTTGTGTTATTTAAATTATTTTTAAAATATCTGGTCATGCCAGACGTATTTCACTAATTTTTGAAACAATGCAATTACCCGTTTCCACCAGGGGGGGCAGTGCTCCCCCTGCCCCCCCCCACTAACTCCGCGTATGATACAACAATAGGCCTTTTCACACAGAGATCACGCTAAATTTGCGGGAAGAGGAGACGTCTTTTTGCCATCTTTTTGTGTCTGAAAGCGAGGTGAAAATTTGCCGGCCTGCTGATCTGTTCACATGATGCGGCATTTTGGGGAGCCAGAAGGCAGGATCAGCTATAGTAAATTAAATTGTGACGTGCAACAGGGGGCGTGTAGAGTGATAGTCGTAGGCCTATGCGTGCGTGGAGCTTCAGATACAGCCGGTGTGTGATTTCATAAACCATGGCGGGAGAACCGACTGCACTTTGGTTAGCTTGCATTTGCTTTGCTGTTGCTGTTAGAATGTTAGATTCTTGCGATAGATGTCTTCAGACAATAAAAAGTAATTTGGAAGGGAAATTGAAGAGAAGAGTTGCCCTTGCGTTCGCCATGATTTCTCTTTGAAAATCAGAGGTTCACAGGCTACTGTGGCCTTGGTCAGTGGCGCCGCCAGCCGTAATCCTGTATGCACTGTGCGTACAATTTATTCATGAAATCATTCAATATTACAACAATAAAAAATAGCTTGTGTATTGTCTTAATTGAAACATGCTTCGCGCACAAATGATAGCCTAGGGCAAAGAGAATGGACATCTCAACATAAGGATACATTAGAAGATGATGATTGGTGTAAACACCAATCACACGACGTGATAAGCAGTTCTGGCGCTTAAAAACGCAACGTTCCATTCAGTCATAAATCATTTAAGTGTAGGCCTAGTGCTCGTCATGAAAAGAAAACAGCAGCTTAATATTTTTCAGGTGTTTAACAGTAGGCCTAGGCGCACTGTTAGCAGTTAACCGAAGGCAGTGAGATTATTAGGCATTGCATCCTGTCACTCTGTTTGGAACATCGCTGTTTGGGTTGATAAGATTCAGTTAATGCGAGTATGGATCGTCTCAAAGTTTGGGACAACCAAACAGCAGTGTAGGCAAAGCAAATCCTAATTGTTAGGTTACCATAGCTGTCTTTTCTCTAGGCCTGGGCCTATCGGAAATTGCGACATAAGCACATTGGTTTCTTTTTTCTTTTCTTTCTTGTTCGCGTGTTGGGTAGTGAAGCGATAATGCATTTAAAGCAGCACATGATGCAAAGTCGCCTAGCAACGGGGACGCTGGCTGCTCAAGCCGCTCCGTCTGACTTGTTTTTATTCAGATTTTTTAATATTTACAATTTTATTCACGATTATTTTTCTTAATTTTTGTACATTCGTTTAGTTTAGCTGTACAGTTACAGATAGCCTTTTTATTTCAATTATTTATTTTGTTTTTCCATACTTTTACGGCATTTCCCCGTCTCTGAACGTACCTGCACTGTTTTTTCGCCTGGTGATCAGCTGTTTTTTCTGCCGATTTCCATCAGCGAGGTGACTGGTCGTCTGCACTGCTGGGTGTCACTTCGAGGCCTACTCCCTTGCTGCCACTATCTGAACTGTGAATAGTTAGTTGTCTATTGCCCTGAAGAGTTGATGTTAGGCTACTTCACTGTTTTTGGATTTGCTGCCTGCTTGTGTGGTGGAAGCTGCGCTCGCTTGCTAGTGTCTCTCTCCCTTTACATCCTATGCTGGGTTCCTAGTCGGTTGACTGTCCAGCTGCTGGGTATAGTCGATGGACTGACCAGTGGGGAGATTGAGGCTTCGTGCTAGCTGGACGGACGTTAGGTGACTGCAAGTGCACCGATAACGTAGCCTATCGGTACCGATCCACTTGCACGACACTTTATTTTGTTGTGTCGCATAGATGTCACGCTACCTCCCCACGTTCAGTTGTGTGTGGGCTTTCTTTAAAATGTCAGTTACCAGCTCATAGTCAGTTCGTTTTAACGTATCTTAAGTGTTTTTCCACAAATGGACCACAATTTTAGGCATGTACAGTGATGGCCAAAAGTGTTGGCACCCACGCTAAAGTTGACTGAAAAGAGGAATATAAAATCATCTTTTGGAAATTGATCTTAATGCCTTAAGTGAAAAATGAGGAAATATCTAACCTTTAAGGACACCAATTTTCTTAGTGAATGAATAATGTATCATAAATAAATAAATGTTCTTCCTTAAAATAGCCCCACATCATCACATACCCTTCACCATACCTAGAGATTGGCATGGGTGTTATTTCAGTTAGCCTATTAGCTGGTTTGATTTGCATTGAGCTCAATGAGCATCAAACCAGCTAATAGGCTAACTGAAATAACACCCATGCCAATCTCTAGGTATGGTGAAGGGTATGTGATGATGTGGGGATATTTTAATTCCAAAGGCCAAGGTAACTTTATCAGGATGCACAGTATTCTGGATCCATGAAATAACTGGCCTTTAAAAAATAAAAAAATCTGCCTGTCTCTATGGGAATTTAACATAGGGGTGTCAATACTTATGACCCCTGTATTTTAAGGAAGAACATTTATTTATTTATGATACATTATTCATTCACTAAGAAAATTGGTGTCCTTAAAGGTTAGATATTTCCTCTTATTTTCACTTAAGGCATTAAGATCAATTTCCAAAAGATGATTTTATATTCCTCTTTTCAGTCAACTTTAGCATGGGTGCCAACACTTTTGGCCATCACTGTACTTAACAGTATACAACACATTAATAGGCTAAACAAACTATGCAAGCCATTTCGAAATCTTGTTTTATTTAAACTACTCAATGCAATCTCAAATCCTCACCAGAAACACCAACAGTGAATATATTCATCCAAATCCTAGTTTCGTTTGTTTTATGGACTACTAGGTGGTCGTGGAAGAGATCGTTAAAATATTATATGTCTTGTAAGCGGAACCAAAGTTTCACAGGCACCGTTGTGGTAGAACAAAGGACCTACAACCTCGCCCTTTCATTGGAGAGTAAGCCTGCGGCGTTCAACGGATTCATTTGCATAAAGATGGGCTTAGCCCAGCTTTTGACGCGACATATATTTTCAAATGCAGCGCTGCCTCCCGGAATGCTTTTATGGCGTTAAAGTAAAGTCGCTTGACGTCACCCATAGGACTAGAGTGGAATGCGACACGACAAAATGAAGTGTCGTGCAAGTGGATCGGTACCGTCAGTCTGGCTGATGCGTCAACCCGTGTCAGAGTTTGTGTTTCGGCTATGGGGGGCTTTCAGTACACACCCCTTGAACTTCGACAGTTCACCTCCACCGACCCCATCAGCAATGAGGTGCTCCACCTTTGCCGGGCAGCGGGATCCTCCGCGGAAAGGCTACCTGCACAGAGGCGCATCGTCGCCTCTCTCATCACCCGAGCGACAGAGGAAAGCATCCCTCTGAGAACATCATCATCTCCACAGGATCTCTTGCCAAAACAACGCGGATTTCTAGAGCAGTCCGCTCTCGCTATCGCTTTTACGCCCGGCAGTAAAGTGACACCTGATCAACAGCTGATCAACATCAGAGAATGTCTAATAAGGGGAGAACTGCCACTCTCGGAAAACTTCCGGTTTCTGAACTGGTTGCAGTTCCTTCTGTGGTTCCACATGAGGGTGCTCGTCCACGAGTGCAGAATGCATGGAGGTCTATGGAGCTGTACCCCTCAAAATCCACTTTTCTCGGGATATAATTTTTTTCAAGTCATTTGAATATTGTATTCGAAAGGGGAGGCATGGAAATACATGAAAATTTCATGAAATACATGAAAATACACTTGGTTGAGTATTATATTTTTTAAAAGTCACTTAATTGTTCTAAAAAGCCTTTCAAACGTGTCAATGACGTCACTCATTAGCACAATGCTAGCGTGTTATGGGCAACAACGACCCAACCTGTAAGAAAACAAAAGGACATAAGTACTCGTTCATTCAACTTTTGACCTATAACCCATGTTGAAGTTGTACAAACTACAATCAAATCTGAGATTTGTCAACGACAATCAGGTGAAAGAGACCAATTTGCACTCATGGCGATCGCCCCCAGTGGAAATCTGGTGGAACTGCAACCAAAATTCGGTACAATGGGACTTAATACGGAGTGGCCAGGCTCTCCGTAGACGGGCTCTGTCAACATCCAGACTGTGGCCGCTCATCCTGTTAAAAGTTCTGCTTCAGTGAGAGCACGTGATTTGAACATTGCTACATCCACCAGATCACGTGACGCCTCACACCTTGGTACATCAACTCAGAACAATTCACAGGCTCTTAAAATGGCACTGTTCAACGTGAGATCTTTATCTAGTAAGACATTCACTATAAATGATTTTATTCTGTCTTCTAACCTTGATTTTTTCTTTTTAACTGAGACTTGGTTAAAGGTGGGTGAGCTTAGCCAATTAGGGGAACTTTGCCCTCCCAGTTACAACTTCTTTAGCTCTCCTAGAGTTTGTGGCCGTGGAGGAGGTTTAGCAGTTGTATATAAGGATTGTTTTAAATGTTGCCCATCTGCCACTGACAGTTTCTCAACTTTTGAGGTTTTTACGTTCAAATTAATCTGTGATGTCCCTGTGCTCTGCATTGTTGTTTATCGACCCTAAACATTGCATGGCAGCATTTTTAATGGAATTCTCAGATTTTTTATCTTTGTCATTCTCAACTATGATAAGATTATTATTGTTGGAGATTTTAATATTCATGTTGATGATTCCACAAATTGTTACTCAGCTGAATTCTCTAATATTACAGAATCTTTTAATTTACTACAGCATGTGTTAGAACCAACTCACAAACATGGGCATACTGTGGATTTAGTTTTTTCTCTTGGCTTAGAGCTGAACAATGTTTTAGTGAAAGACCTATTGGTGTCAGACCACCACTGTCATCTTTGACAGTGTTCTCCCAGTTGCTGTTGCACCTCGCACACATATTGTAAGTTTTCGCAGTTTCAATAATCACACTGCCTGCAATTTCTCTTCTTTGTTTAACAAACTTAGTGATACCATGCCTGATGCTGGTGGGTTACAAGATACAGATGACATGCTTAACACATTTAATGAGTTATGTACCACCATACTAGATTACATTACATTACATTACATTACATTTGGCTGACGCTTTTTAACCAAAGCGACTAACAACATGGTAAACAGTAAGTTTTAGAACAATTCTCACAATTTTAGGACAGTTTAAAAAAAACCATTAGAGTACAGTAAGAATAAGTGCGTCGGTGAGTGCTGTTTTTAACAGTTACTTGTCAGTTTAAAACGGCTGGTGAGTGCTAGGATCAGTAAGACTTGTTGTAAGTGTTGCTATGAGAGTAGATGTTCTCTAAAGAGCTGGGTCTTCAGGAGTTTTTTGAAAGTGGAAAAGGATGTCCCTGCCCTTGTAGGAACTGGCAGTGTGTTCCACCAACGAGGAACAACAGATGAGAAAAGTTTGGATTGGTTTGAGCGTACGATTGGTAGAGCTAGGTGTCGATTCGTCAGAGGAGCGAGCGGTCTGGAGGTAGTGTAAGTCTGTATGAGGGCATTCAAGTAGGTGGGAGCAGAGCCGGAGACTACTTTGTAGGCAAGCGTTAGAGACTTGAATTTGATGCGGGCCGCCATAGGTAGCCAGTGTAGCTGGATGAGCAGCGGGGTAACATGTGCCCTTTTGGGTTGATTGTAGACCAGGCGTGCCGCCCGCGTTCTGGATCATCTGAAGTGGTTTCACTGCGCAGGCTGGGAGACCTGTCAGGAGGGCATTGCAGTAGTCGAGTCGTTGAGATGACTATTGCCTGAACCAGAAGTTGGGTAGCATCTTGAGTCAAGTAAGTCCTGATTTTCCATTATGTTGTAGAGTGCAAACGGCATGCCGGGCGACTGAGGCAACATGATCCGAGAAGTTTAGTTGGTTGTCAAGAACAACTCCTAGATTTCTTGCAGTCCTGGTCGGTGAAACAGACAGGGAGTCAAATTTGATGTTGATGTCGTGGTGTATGGTAGGTTTAGCTGGGATGACCAGCAGTTCAGTCTTTGAGAGGTTCAGCTGGAGGTGGTGTGCCTTCATCCATGTAGCTATGTCTGAAAGGCAATCCGAGATCCGTGCTGAAACCAGGGGTCGTCAGGTGGAAAGGACAGATAGAGCTGTGTGTCGTCTGCATAGCAGTGGTATGAGAAGCCGTGTGAGCGGATAATCTGTCCCAAGGAGGTGGTGTAGATAGCAAAGAGGAGGGGGGCCCAGCACTGAGCCCTGGGGACCCCTGTGGTTAGATGGTGAGGTGCGGATAGCTGACCAAGCCATGATACGTTAACGCAGGCGTCCTGTGAGGTAGGATTCAAACCAGGAGAGAGCAGAACCGAGATTCCCATGTCAGCGAGTATATAGAGAAGGATACGGTGATTAACCGTGTCAAAGGCAACCGATAAGTCAAGCAGAATGAGTACTGATGACCGAGCGGTCGCCCTGGCTTCTTTAAGGCTTCTGTTACAGACAGCAGAGCCGTTTGGTAGAGTGGCCGCTTTTGAACCCAGACTGATTTGGATCCAGAAGGTTGTTCTGTGAAAGGAAGTCAGAGACCTGTTTGGAGACTGCTTTCGTTCAATGCCTTTGGATAGGAAAGGCAGTAGTGAGACAGGGCGGTAGTTCTCGACTTGAGCAGGGTTTGAGAAGCTTTCTTAAGTTGGTGTTACCGGGCCATTTTGAACGCTGTTGGAAATGTGCGGAGGTTAGCGAGGCATTGATCACATGTGTGATAGCTGGAGCGATGGTCGGGCTGATGGACTGAAGTAGGCTCGTAAGTATAGGGTCCAGCGAGCATGTGGTAGGACGGCTGCATGTCAGGAGTCTGGACACTTCACTCTCGGAGAGAGGCGTGAATGCTGAAAAAGATGTTCCAGTAGTCCCTAGAGGTTGTAGGAGTGCGGTATCTGAGTCAGATGCGTTGAGTGGGCATGTAGAGAATTGACTGCTGATTGCCGCCACTTTGTTTGTAAAAATGAGGCGAGGGTATCTGCAGTAAGGCTGGATGGAGGAGGAGGCAGCTGAGGGTTGAGTAGCGATTTGAAGGTTGAGAAAAGTTTTTCGAGTGTCTGTAGCGCTGTTGATTTTGTCATGGTAGAAATCAGTCTTAGCAGCAGTGATGCTGGCTGAGAAGGAGGTCAGGAGTGTCTGGTAATTTTTGAGGTCGTCAGCTAGTTTGGATTTGTGCCATTTCCTCTCCGCGGCTCTGAGTTTGGTGCGCTGCGATCGGAGGGTATCATTTAGCCATGGATGAGAATGTTTGGATCGAGCTGGCCTTGTGGTAAGAGGGCACAGCTCGTCTAGACACGAGGTCAGTGTGGAGCAGAGCGAGTCAGTGGCTTCATTAGATACTGTAGCTCCTCTTAAAACTAAAAGGAAACCTATTGTTAAAGGTCTCCCTGGATCACTAATGAAATACGTAGCCTCAAAAGACTGTAGGAGAACTGAACGCAAATGGAAAGCCACTAAGCTTCTGGTTCATTACCAACATTTGAAAGAACTAACTTCCTCCTTTAACAAAGCAGTCAAAGATGCCAGATCACAGTATTTTTCAAACCTTATTGCTAACAATCGAAACAATTCTAGATTCCTGTTCAATACTATTGATCGCCTCCTGAATCCTACTCCCACCACTGTATTGGCATCCTCTGCTGATGAGTGTGAAAAGTTTTTATCATTTTTTTATTGATAAGATTGCTAATATTAGGTCAAATATCCCATCTCCGATGTCTCTTGCTACTGTTCCATGCCCCCCTTCTTGCCCTAATAACATGAGCTATTTTAGACCTATCTCTATACAGACCCTCACTGACATTGTTGCAGCAATGAATCCTTCATCTAGTCCTTTAGACATTTTACCAGCCACTCTTCTCAAAAAAGTGTTTAGTGCTATAGGCCCTAGTCTATCAATCTTAAATAATTCTCTTTCCTCAGGGTGTGTCCCTGACCTTTTCAAGACAGCCAGTGTCCAGCCCCTCCTAAAAAAACCTGGCCTTGATCCTTCCATTCTAAAAAACTTTCGTCCAATCTCTAAATTGCCCTTTATCTCCAAAATTCTGGAAAAGGTGGTCTTGATGCAACTTTCTGAATTGTTAAAGGGCAATAGCATCCTGGAGAAATTTACTTGATCTACTAATGGCAGCTGATTCTGGTGAGCACTCTGTTTTGGTGTTGCTGGATCTCACCGCTGCTTTTGATACCACTGATCATGCTATTTTAATTAGAAGACTAAGAGAATGGGTTGGCATAACGGGTCCTGCTTTGGACTGGTTCATATCCTATTTATCCAACAGGACATTTTTTGTTTCAATAGGTAATTTTACTTCCTCTACCTCAGCTATTACTTGCGGTGTTCCCCAAGGTTCAATTTTAGGACCAATATTGTTTTCCCTGTACATGTTACCTCTAGGCCACATAATTCGCCGCCATAACATATAATTTCACTGCTATGCTGATGACACACAGCTGTACCTCTCAGTCAAACCAAACATGCTTAACAAGCTAACTGTACTGCAGGATTGCATAGCTGATGTGAAAGACTGGATGTCTCAGAATTTCCTACAGCTTAACTCTGACAAAACAGAAGTCCTTTTCATTGGCCCTAACAAAGTCTATAATCAAGCTAAGACTTTTCTTGGAAATTTAGCCTCAAATAACAAGACTACTTCTAGAAACTTAGGGGTTTTATTTGATACAGATTTAAAATTTGACCAACATGTAAAACTCCTTGTGCAGTCCTGTTATTATCAACTGAGAAACATTTCCAAAATCAGATCAATGCTTTCTTTAAAGGACACAGAGAGATTTATACATGCATTTGTCTCATCTAGACTTGATTACGGCAACGCCTTATTCACCTGTTTAAATCGTCATTCCATCTCTCGTTTACAAACTGTTCAGAATTCAGCAGCCAGACTTTTGACAAAGTCTAAATTTAGGGAACACATCACCCCAGTTCTGGCCAATCTTCACTGGTTGCCAGTGAGTTTTAGGATTGATTTTAAAATCCTCCTTATTACCTATAAAGCATTACATGGTTTGGCACCTGACTATTTAACAGATTTATTAACCCCCTACTGTCCAGCTCGGCCCCTCAGATTCTCCAGCCTGGGACTTTTAGTTGTTCCAGAAAGTAAACTGTCAACTAGGGGTGACCGATCATTTGCATTTAGAGCACCCAAGCTTTGGAACAGCCTCCCTTATAACATCAAATCTGCACCATCTGTGGCTGTTTTCAAATCTAGTCTAAAGACCCACTTATATAAAATTGCTTTCCTTAAATAGTGAATGATTCCACTCATGTCTCTGCTAATTTATTATCATTATTATCATTTCTGTTTGTTTATTTTGTCTTGGGTACTATACTGTATACCTTTTCTATTTTCTTTTTTATATATATTTAGTTAAGTTTGTGTTTGTAGTTTTTTTTTAATCATTTTTATTATTATTACTATTACTATTATTATTGTTGTTATCATTACTATTGTTTTGTTTTTTGCTTTGTTTTGTTTGTTTGTTTGTCTGTAGAGCACTTTGTGCTTTGTGCTTGAAAAGTGCTATATAAATAAATTTTATTATTATAAATGTTATTATTATTATCATGTGAGCCAGAGCCGATATGGCCAGAGCTGCTGCTCTGTGTAGGTATTCTGTCCCACCCAAATCTGCTAAACTACTTGCGAAGTAGCCTATTATCACAGACATCGCATCGGTTGTGAAGACACAGCTCTGTGCGCAGTTTTCACGGATCATTGCCCTTGGACATTTTCAGCTGGTTTGGAAATTGGACTAATTTTAACATCACTTTTTCCCCTTTTAAAATATATTTTCTTTTTTTTATTTGTTTTGTTGTCTGTCTTGTATGTCTTGGTGCAGTGACGGACTGGGCGGTCTGGCATTTGGGCAGATGCCAGAAGGGCCGCGGCCTCTCGTGGGCCGTTTGGGCCGGCCAATCCAACCCAGTCTCACGTCTGAACGTGTCACTGTCACGTTAATTAATCTATTGGGAAGTGTTGTGTAACACGTTTCCTTGTTAAAAAACGTGTTGAGCAGGACGTAATTATCGTGTTACTATCACGTTGTATTTCGCTTTCAGCCAGAACCACGTCATCTGTCAAAAAAGCCCGACCCAAAATGGCTAGAATGTTATTTGATGCTTTTGACGTGCAGTTTCATACTCTTAAGCCTGCTTTGAGTTGTGGGTTAGAAAGAGCCACCTTCTAGCTAGCAGTTTTAGAAGGCTGAACCCCAGAATCCAGAAACAAGAACCGAGCAGGGACGGAGAAAAAAGAAGAATCCAGATGGGAAATGAGGTGAGCCTTGCTACTGCCGCTAGCATGATCATTTTGCTAGCAATTGAGCAAAACATTTTAAAGTTGATTTAACATGAAATAGTAGCCTATGCATGGGCAATACTGTGAATTCAGAGTAGGCTTGCACAACTTATAATTTAGCTAACGTGCATGATGTAATGTTACAGTAATCTGTAAAACAGCTGTTGTCTGTGTAAATTAACATTGTAGCCTAATATTGTTAGTGTGGGCTACAGGCTAACAGCTGGGAGGTAGCCTATCAGCCAGGCATGTATAATCGATAATCATGATGAACGTGAATAGATTTTGTTGCGAAAACGCGCATTGTTTTAGGCCACATATCAGCTATAAAACAATTGTATTCTGATTCAGCAGTTCTCCAGATGTTAGATATTCACTTACTGTATATTATAATATAATATTGTATTTCTTTAACCTGATTAAGAGAGGGGTTTAATGCAATAGAGAATTGCAATGTGTGTAGCCCATAATATTAGAGAGATTAGGCTAGATTTAGATTAGATTCAACTTTATTGTAATTTAAAAGAGTAGGCTACAGGTACAGAGCCAATGAAATGCAGTTGACATCCAACCAGAAGTGCAAAGAAGCAGTTATGTAGACGATCAAGATTAATTATGTACAACAGTTAGATAAATAGGCAAGTTTTCCAGATGACATGTGTACAGTGACAGAAATAGCCTATACAGTGAATATGGAATGTGTGTCTAGCCTATAACAAAACAAATTGATAATAATACATAAATAATACATAATAATGATAATAACAGCAGTAATTACAGTAGGCCACTCGCACTGTTGTTGGTGACGTGTCTGTTTCCTATTATTCCATGCCACTCTCCTACTGTCTCCTTTACTGCCCTGCGCCACTTGCCTACTATCTTTTGCCTCTTGCCTACTGTCCAGCACCACTCGTCTACCGTCTCCTATGCTGACCCACGCCACTCACCTACTGTTTCCTAACTGTCCAATGCCACAAACTGTAACATTAAGCTGACACAATCTTGCTGCACGGTTACTTATCTGCATGCAATCACTATTGCCAGCTGTTATGAGTAAACATTATATTGGGACACCAATATATTTCTGATTTCTGATTCACGGGCAGTGTATTTGCTACTGAAGAAAAGGAGAACACATAGTAATTGTTCTTGGATTGAGATTTAGAGTAAGGTTTCTATTGATCTTTTTCAGATAAGGCCTCTTCATTTTCAACTGTGAAGGATCTACATGGACTTGGTCTGGATAGCCTTTCCTGTTTTGATGAGCCAGTCGGTATGTATTTGACATTCTTTAGGATAAAAGGAGACATAGGTTCACACTCGGCGTCATGTTTCAAAACACTTTAGGTCAAAATCACACCGGAATTCTCCTTTAAATCTGTTCCAAAACATCCCAGATTAAAGTAGTCATAAGCAAGTGAAGAGACCTTCTGTCAGGAAACATATGGTATCTTTCACACAATAACTTTGAGAATAATCTGAGCCCCATGAACATTGGTTCAATTGTCATTAAAAAATGCAGCAGACATCACAGCCTGGGGTTTCAGTAATCAGCCAGTGGATCTTTCAGAATAGATAGATACATAGATAGATAGATAGATAGATACTTTATTAATTCCCCAAGGGGAAATTGCAAGTTTAGAAAGTCAAGAATATTGAGGGAAATTCAATCAGATAGATCCAAGCATAAGATGCCTTCTCAAGTTCAAGTTCTTACTAATAATGCATTTGGAATGATGTTTGTTCTAATATAACATTTGATAAAATGCCATTTTCTGAAAAGTGGATGTTTTTTGTTTTGTTCTCAGTCTGCTTAACAAGTCTATTTTAAACACTCACCTCTCCAAAAGTTCAGCATATGTCAGTGACAGACATTCTTTGGATAAGGATGTATGAATATTTGTCCATAGACTAATGTAGGTTGCTATCAGAGCAGTGTAAAAACAGCCGTGTGCGAGGTGTGACTGTAGAGCAGAGACCTACGGCACCCTTCAGTGCCTGCATCAAATGTCTGGGGCGTCAACCGTCAAGGCTTATCTGTGGTCACATCGTGCTGACTGAACTTGCACTGAACGTCAGCCAATTATAAAGATAAAACTCTAGAACAGAACCAGGCAATGTGGTATACACCAGTGTTTCTCAAACTTTTTCAGACCAAGGACCACTTAGAACCAGTAGAAAAAACTTCATGGACCACCTAGCTAATAGACACAATAGGCCTACTCACTGAACCACTGTGCTTATTGTCTTTGCACCTAGCTTATTGTGTCAGAGGATTCATATGATTTAAATTGGCATAGCTTACATAGGTAGTGTTGCAGAACTGTTTGGATTTACATACAAGTTGGTTCAATATTGCAAACAACTCATCTATATTATTTTTTACCACGTCTGCTCGCGGACCACTTGGGATAGCTTGCGGACCACACTTTGAGAAACACTGGTATACACAGCATATGCTAATACCTTCAGATATTTTTATTGTCTCTGCATTTACGCTCCAACAACTGGAACACATTTTAAACATTTCAACTCGTTTTGGTTTGTAGCCAACCCATCACAACCCATGTACAACCCATCAGTTGGCCTTATCCACAGATTATCTTCAAAACCAAATTTCATTTTCAAGGCACATTACTGAGAAGACAGTGTATTGAAAACTTAAAGTAGCCTTCATCTACAAAAACAGAGACCGGGTGATTACATTGTCATGTGATAGTTTGGAGACAAGGCCAAACTCAGCATTGTGTCTTATAAATTTTCAGATTTATTTTGACGTAAGGCCATGTGAACACAGTGGCGGATCTAGAGATTTCTTCCTGGGGTGGCATGAGGTTCCAGGAGGGGGGCCATGGACATTATTCAAAACTTAAAATTCTACAGATTTCATTGAATGTGTTTTGTTCTTTAAACTACATTACACAGGGTGAGAGGCAAATCAGACATGTAGCTGGATTTTTGGATGGTGTGGGTCTTAATTTGTGAATTGTGGACCCTTTCTCTGTGTAATCACTATCTACAGTCCGTATAGTCTGTACTTAAATGGTACAGTGTCAAAAAGCAATTCTAGGGGGGTTTAGGGGTATAGTCCACCGGAGAACATTTGGAAAAAAATGACCACTCAAATGATGTCTTCTAGTGAATTTAGGGAGGGAATATGGACAAATTTAGTCATCGATAGATGTAGGTTATCTGGATTGAAACAACATTCTAATGCAATTCTAACTTGCCTGTCCTTTTCTCCTTCTGTTTCTCTAGCTTCTTTCCAGTCTCCTGGTTTCTCTCCCTGTCTTCTCCACCTGTGTCCAGTTCCCCCCTTTTTCTTTGGTTGGAAAAACTTGGCTATGCCAAACCTTTTCATTTCTCATCTTAAACCTGCAGTTTGTCATACTTAAAAATAGCATGTTGGTTAAAATCATGTCATTCAAATCCAATTCATCTATCCATGTCAAGGGAATCTTAATCCTTACACTGTAACAAGATTCTGTGATTTTCACAGCTTGCTGTTTTGGGGAAAAATGTGTACTGTATACTGTATATGTTGATGTGGTTTCGCTATGAATTATGGTAAAAAAATGGTCAAACTACAGTAATAACATTTTGCTGCGAATCATAACACAGTAATATAAATAATAAGTAATATGACCAGGGCCGGATTAACCATTAGGGCAACTGGGCACTTACCCAGGGGCACGGGACCAGTAACATTTTAAGGGGTCCTGGGGACAGTCAAAATATTACTTTTGATCACGTTACAAATGCAGCCCAGATAGCAGACGGGCATTGAAACTATGTAGAATCAACATTACATTGTCAACCATAAATCATTTAATCAATGTCGGATTTCGATGTTGATTTAACATCAGTTTGCACCCTCAGTTAATATTGAAACAATGTTGATTTATTAACTATAGACCAGCGGAATTTCAATTGTATTTCAATTAAAATAAATATTGAAACAATGTTGAAATTACAACCAAACTAAAGATCAATGCGATTTCAATGGTATTTCAATTCATATTAAACCGCAGTAAACCACTATAAATCTGGCAGTCAGCCTGACCATCCAGTTGAGTGAAGCGGCACCTAACAGAAATAGAAGAAAGATATACAGTGTTAGATAAATATGTTAAACTGAAGGCTACTTACAAGTGAAACTTTAGAATAATCATATTCCGTCTATGTACATCGTAGCCTAACTTACAAACTCATTCATGCTTGAGCAGGGTCGGACTGGGAACAAAATTCGGCCCTGGCAATTTTCTCCTGGACCGGCCCACTACTGGACCGACGACTTACCATCTATTGATGTCATTGTGGTGGAGATATCTGACATTTTTCTGTTAAAGATTGGCATGGAGACAATGGGACATGGTTGCCTTTGTCAGTGTCCTTATGTGAACCTGCACAGGTCAACTTGCTCATCTTTACTTGCGTACCACTTCACACCAGTGCTTCAGACCAGGGCTGATGCTTCAGCAATAGCCGTCACTGAAAAGCTGTAAGTGTTGTTGAACACAGCTGTTCTCACATTAGCTGATTGCGATAAACATAAGCCATTGTTGCCTAATTACCAATTATTTATTACACTTGTGTGTAGTATCTACTTTTTTTTGTGTGTTTCACATTTAGTATTTTGCAGTATTTTTAAAATACAAAAATACACACCAATAAAGTATTTTGATACAAAATACAGAGCCATTTCCTTCAACACAATAAAATACAAATGACAAAATACTATTTTGCATTTGAAACACATATTACATGTTTCAGAAATACTACCCATCCCTGGGAACAGGCAGATTACATCTTTATAGTTGGCCATATGATGACATACTTAGGTTAATACTGTATTGCACCAGTTAGGGCACCAAAATGGCCAGTAGCTGCACTGTGTAGCCTATCTTGACATGTCTAAGTTTTGGGTTACAATATACAGGTAGTGGGCTCTCTTGATTTTAATGAGTAGGCCTAAGCCTAAAGTTACAGCATTTCTATCACAATTGACCAGACTTTGACCTTTTGTCTTCTTTAAACAAAATTCTGGCTATGATTGTTCCTTGTATTGCATCATGAGCCATCACTGCACCTATTGCATTCTACTGTAGCCTTAAGCCTAGCTCAGTCATTATGTTGTACCACATCACCCTCCATTAGAAGTGCAATGAGCTACATTGAGCATAATAAACTGCATTTAGAATTCCAAATCCAGATTTCTAGATATTTTGGTAAAAGTAACTTAAAAGTAATACAATAGTGTAATGCCTTACAATTCAGAGACAGTAATATTATAATGTAATGAATTACTTTGAAATGACAGTAATAAGTAATACATAATATATTACGATTTTGAAGTAACTTGCCCAACACTGATTAAACCACATGTCACTGTTTGACTAAATGAAAAATATAGGCTACTGAACATGCATGGAGATCGTCATAGTTGACAGAAATTACGATTTGTGCCAACATGTTGTAGAAACACCACCAAAGCCTTTAGGCCAATTTGGTGCAAATCTTCTACATTGGTTATAGTCAGCGATTCACATTAACTGTAGGCTATCACCACAAGTGTATACTAAACGTTTTTGCCCAAGTTTGTGTGCCGTCATCACATTTTGCAAAATTAGGCTACCTTCGTTACTAACCTACCAGTTGATACTTTTTACGTGCATCGAGATTGATTGTGCATCTAATGTAACACTCGGTGGAGAGACTTCCACTTTCCAAGTTCCACTTTCATTGTCGTTGTGAGCTAAAAGGCTACTATATGGGAAATACTTTGAAGTTCCTTTTGAGTCCAAACATGAATAGGTTTTCTTTAACCTGTGCTACACTTTTCCACCAAGTTGTGCGAAAATTGTAGGTACCCGATTTTTTTTATGTTGACAGACAAACCGCACTACAGTAGCCTACATGGTGCAGTAAATGGAAGCTCTTCAGAAGCTGCGTGCAACTTACGCCTATGAAAACAATATATTTATGGAATAAAATTAGACACCTCTGATTGCTGTTTACGGTTAAACTGCGATGATGTGAACACCAGCCAGCGGAGGGCACTTATATAGCCTAGGCTACCATGCATGGACTTCAGTAGGCTATATTTCACAAACCAAGCGGCTGCTTGGACAAATCCACTTGAGGGGTGGGGCAGGGGGCGATCAAACACACACTGAACCTGTCATGAAGAGGCCAAAATGATTGACCTGTCACCCCCCAATCCAAATGGATGCAACTGCATTTATAGGCTAAGCCAGAGAATGTCTAATAGGAAGAGAATTGGCACTGTCTGGTTACTTCCGGTTTCTGGACTGGTTGCAGTTCCTCCTCAGATTCCACTTGAGGGCGCCGCAGGCGAAAGTGCAGAATGCATGGAGGTCTATGGAGCTTTACCCCTCAATATCTACTTTTCTCTGGATATAATTTTTTGAGTAGTAATTTGAATGTTGCATTCGCTAGGAGAGGCAAAGAAAATACACACTGTTGATTGTTATATTTTTTGAAGTCACGTAAGTCTTCTAAAAAGCCTTTCAAATATGTCAATGACGTCATTCATTAGCACAATGCTAGCGTGATATGGGCAACAACGACCCAACCTGTAAGAAATGAAAAGGACATCAGTACTCGTTCTTTCAACTTTAGATCTTAACCCTTAAAGGAGTACCGTCACACCGTGATGGGAATGTTGAGAAATGAACGTTCTAAAGAATATCTGGGTTCATTGAATTCAACATAGAATTTTAGAACCTTCAATTGTTACGGAACTTAGAACGTTCAAAAACCTACACCTTTAAGGGTTAAATCTATATTGAACCTGCATAAACTACAATAAAATCTATCATTCTTCTACGACAAGCAGGTGAAAGAGATACATTTAGCCGTCTAGCTCCATAGACCCCCATTCAACCTGCACTCGCCCGCGATCAACCCCAGTGGAATTCTAATGAAACTGCAACCAATGTCGATACAATGAGGCTTAATAGGAAGTGCCAAGGCTCTCCGTAGACGGGCTCTGGCTAACCCTAGGTCTACATGACGGGCCGCAAATAGGCTAAAAAAAAAAAAAAAAATTCCCGGAGGTCACCGGCCCACATATGGACCGGCCCACCGGGCATTTGCCCAGTTGTACAGATTACCAGTCCGAGCCTGTGCTTGAGTCAACTTAGGCTAGCTAGCTGGTAAGCCAGCAGCACATCATCTTCAGCCTATCATTTTGACAGTAAAAGTTTAAACTCACAACATTTTATGTAAATCATATAAATATAATAAACTCTAACTTACTGACAACTAACGTTAAGGAAGGCCTAATTATAAATCAGACTGCCGAGTTACGTTAACGTTAACATAACATTATGATGAACTGCTAACGTTAAAGTAAAACATTCATTTGACCAGCAACGATAACGTAGCTAGCCTAAGTTGACTCAAGCATGAATGAGTTTGTAAGTTAGACAGTAGGCTACGATGTACATAGACTGTAAACATGCCCGAATTTAATGTAGTACAATTTCACATTGAAACATTATCGTTAGATAAATAAATGCTTGCTTACCATTAAGGTGGAGCGGCGAACTTGACAGAGAACTGAACACGATTGGTCTGACTGAACCGTTGCTCAAAATGATCTCCCGCCGGACAGTTCAAACGTTGTCACGCTGTCAACTAAAAATCCACTAGGCTACTTTTCAATCACCACGTCAAAATTTCCCAGTAAACCATACATTCATGACTTTTCAATATCTTTTACTGAACTATTTATCGATGCTCTATCGATTATGGCAATATAAACTATAAACCAATGTTGTTTCGATGTCTCTATCTATGCTCATGTACTGTCGGGGTTTTGTCAGGATTGTAATGCTGATTCAATGTCTATTTACCATTGAGATTTCAATCTCAACCAAAATGATGATTTGGATGGAAAATCAACATCATATCAATGTCACCTTGCTATCTGGGAGTACTCACTTCTGTAATCATATGCAGATTGTGCAACCCGTTCGATCAAAATATTATGTTTAATCACGTCAAAAACAGTGTTTGTAGCTGCCTGCACAAATGCCGCCTGCCGTCAGTCAGTGAGTGAGAGCGAGCTATCACGTTGAAACATTTCATAACATCCAGACTAGGCTATACTCGTGATGTCATTTTAGCTAACGTGGTTAGCGTTTTCTTGGATGCAATTGAGCAGTTAGTCCACAGTAGTTATTATCATGAACAAACTGTCAAAAATAAGCCCCGCCCCCTGAAACATCATAAATACGTCATAACCACGCCTCCTTTTATGCAAATTAGCCATGTGGTTGTCACCACGTGTTGTTTGTTATTGTTATTGTTTTGTGAGTCATGTGACAGTCATGTGACTGGTGTCAAACCCCTGGGCAGCCATATTGGATGTAAAGTCATGTGACAGTCATGTGTCTGTTGTCAAACAATGCCACGCCCCCCCTTGGCATCCATATTGGATGTAGTGTCATGTGACTGATGTCAAACCCCTGGGCGGCCATATTGGCCGCCAAACCCCCATGTGTGTTTTGTGGATAATGGGGGATCAGATAAACTTTGTAAGAGTTGTATATGTTTAGTGGTAAATGGGGATAGATATAAAGTGTGCTGCTAGCCCAGAGGAAAGAAAATGTTAAAATGAGAGCTCCTCTCTTTCTCAGTTGTTTCTCCTAGACAATAATGAGATCACAGTGATATAAAAATGAGATTATTGCTTTTTTGTCTCCGCTTCTCAGGTTTGTCTCTGGAGCAAAAAGAGTTAAGTTATCTCAGTGTAGACTCCCTTTAATATACAAATGAGATCTCATCAATATTTTAAATAATGCTCAGTGTTGTCTAATTTATACATCTCATATTTTACTCAGGCTGATCCACCAGAGCTCTCTCTGTAAACTCATGCAATTCTCATTTCAGATCATTTTGGTAAATCTCAGATTAGGCTCCATCAGTTCTGTAAAGAGATCTCTTCACAAGCTTGAACCGTTCTCATTCTGGTCATCTCAGTTTAGTCCTTTTTGATTTACAAAAGAGATCTCAGCAAAGGCTTATACAATACTCAGACTTGCTCAATTTATATATCTCATATTTTACTCAGGCTTATCCATCAGAGAGCTCTCTAAGTGAACTAATGTAATGCTCATCCAGAACTATTTGTTTTATAAATTAGTCTGATCTGTAAGAGCGCTTAGCTGTTGTACAACAATTCTCAAATGATTTTCATTGCCTTATTTGTTTTAATTGCACATATTTTCAAGTTCACATTTGCAAACAGTAGGCCTAACCATGTGATGTGACCACCACACATGACGATGCTCTGACAGACCTCTGAAGTTAGCCTACAAAAAGCTACCATCCATGCCCATACAAGGAGATCACCTGTTAAATTCTCGGCGAGGGAGACGCATTTAAATCGGGAGATGCAGGCGTTTTCCTCAACACACTTTTGTCTTCAACCTTCCGGTAGATATTATAATCAATGGTAGTGCGTGAAGGCGGCACAATTTGATTTTTTGCTACCCCAGAGCTAACTTGCGACTTGTTAGCAAGTTAGAGAAATCAAGTTAGACTCCAGAGGTCTATGATGGTCGGACGTGACAAACTCGCGTGCAGAAGACTCCTACCAGAAAATGCAGTCTAGATTTGGCGCCCAGTGAAACCAAGTGAAAGCGGTGTGTGGGTATGAAGGATTGTGCAGAACTTGCCACCACGAAAACTCCAGAAGGTACATTAACATTTTGGTAATTTGCTAACGTTCTTGCATATTTTTTAGACTCAATATATCATTGAACAACCTGACGAAGCAGCACAGAAAGTTAGCTAGCTAGTTAATGTTAGCTACTTGTAAGTTACATCACTGGCTGTGCCGCTTGTATATAAAGCTAACGTTAGACAATTTAACGTTGCTAGCTTACTTTTGCCTTATACAGCTTTAGTCTGTATGTTTTGAATGGTGTTAAGCCATGCTGTAGCCAAAATGCACGGAATTTTAAAATGTCTTTGGGATGTCAGTCAAGATGACGAAGCTAACGTTATTGCCACTGGTTTAAACTGGTTCCAGCTCAATTCCACTGAAAAGAGGCCGGCAGCTCTGGAAGACTACGCTAGACCATCAGATCAAATTGCTGAACAAACAGCTGCACCAAAATGGTAAGTATATTTTTCCCCACAATATGTTCTCACTTTTGTTTAACCTGCTATAAATTACAGCATATTGTAACAGGAGTGAAAGGGCATTCTTGTAACCCAGGTAAACTAGGAAGTAGCATTGCTGTGGTCGAGGGATCGTGAAATAGGCAAGTCAGCATCTGCAGTCATGAATAACTTACCAGTCAACATTTCTTTTGCAATTAATAGAATCTGTAGCATGCAAATCAAACCAGCTATTAGCCTAATATAAAACCATGATATATCTAGGTATGGTGAAGGGTATGTGATGTGGGGTTATCTATCTATCTTTTAATTACAAAGGCCAAGGGAACTTTATCAGGATGCATAGTATCCTGAGTCCATTCAATAACTGGCCTTTAAAAATAAAAATCTGCCTGCCTCTATGGGATTTTAACATAGGGGGTTCCTTACTTATGCCTTAAGGAATAACATTTATTAATTTACGATACCTGGTTCATTCACAAAGAATATTGGTGTGTTTAAAGGTTGGATTTTTTCCTCATTTTTTAATTGAGGCATTAAGATCAATTTCCAACAGATGATTTATTGTATTCCTCTGGTTGTCTTAACTTATGCACAGTTGATGGTTTTATAAAGACACCCCTACACCAATAAATAGTTCATGTAGACTGTCACACAATGGTAAGTGGAACATTGGCCACAGCTTGTAACAACTTCATTTTTTACCATTCTTTATGTAGGGATGTGTACACAAGGATGTGTAACCTTGTGTAACTTTGTGTAACTTGGGAATTACAACAGAAAAGGAACACGTTTCAGCTAATCAAAATCAATGACTGAAAGTGTCAGTTTCAGAGCTATTATTACCACACTGATAGATTGATTTTGCTTTTTATTTGCAGCCTACGTTATGCACTGTGGAACGCAGCTCATGGATGGACAGCTGTTGAATCCGCAAAGGTCAAGAAGGCTTTTGTTACGAGGGCTGGAGGTTCCAAAACATCCATGAAGCTGGGGTAAATTTCTCTTATTTTAAATTATTTCCAATTGTGGTGAGCATTATTGGTGGGCTTTTTATAAAGGGTAGGCCTCTATTGCACTAAAATTATTCAACCTTTATACAGTTAACATCAAACTGTGTAGCTCTGAAAGCTACAAAATCACATTGTCATAGAAATGATAGAGGCGAAATTTCCACTAGGTTTTATGAAGATATTTTACAGATGGGCTGAACATACATCAAAAGTAAAAAAAAATGACATGGCCAAAATGATTAACTCACCAACAATATTTGTTGTATGGTGTATACCAGGGATCACCAAATGGTGGACCCGCGATCCGAAGTCGGACCGTGACGTGATGATCCTATCGGGACCCAGACCATAATAGCCTAATTTAGATTTTCACGTAAGATTTCAAAGCTGCGCTAAATGTTTCGTTGGTTAGGATAACAGCATTTACTTCAGGAGCTTCAGGAACTATCATTTTCGCTTGCTGCTACTCAGCCAGTGAAATCTGTGAATTCTGATAAAGTCGAGTCAGTGAGTAAAGTAGCCTACTATGGGGAAGAGACTGATAGCCTGAAACGAGCGAGGAGAGGAGACGGGACGAGAAACAATCAGATGGATATCTAAGTTAACGATAAGTAAGTTATTTTCAAATCATCGATTGCTCAAAGAGGAGGAAGCTAGACAGCGAGAACAGAGCTTTTATATAACGATCGGGGGGGCAATACCACGCAAAACTGTCACGTCTGTAACGCCAACTAGGCTAAATATGGATGTGACAGTTTTGCACAGAATTGCCCTGGACCTCTTCTATTCTGAGACAGGCGATTTTTAAAAGTGCCAATTTGAAGCACCTCTACTAGACAAAGCATATGTCACGTGTTTGAATTGGATGACTAAAGTTCTCAAGAAATTGAATTGGATGACTAAAGTTCTCAAGAAACTTATCTACCTGAATCTCAATATTCTGATCACAACAACTCTGGGCAAATTGGGTTGCGCATTTTTTTTTAAAATTTTTTTTATATCATACCTTCGTGTTTCTTTTGTGGACATTTTCAGCTTTCTTTTACATTATTGGTTAAAAATGATAGAAGAAAAATGAAATGGCACAACCCAGAAAAAGATTATTTACAATTTATTTAAATTTGTCTTAATGGCAAAGGCCAATCTGCGAGCACTTAATTTTTCTGGGCTTTTCAAAGAACATCTCTAAGGCTCTTTGGTAATTAATTGAATTGAATTGTTGGGGGGCCATTAATGCTGACACGCATGCACGTAGCCAGATGCTCTCCTTGTAGTCTATTTCTCAGTCCCAAAACAACAAACCCACGTATAAAAAAGTAAATACTCACTTTTCTTCTACATCACTCCCACAGTTACCATACAACTCACTCACAATTAACTTCGAAAAGGACCTAGGCTACTTGATTGAAGTGGGCGACCGTTCGTCTCACCGGCCAAGAGAACGCTGAAGTTATGAGAACACGTCTTTCTGATAAGAGAATGTAGGCTCCTATGTCTAATGCATGAAACGTAGAAAAGGTCTGTTTGTGATAGCCTATTATAGCTAAGTGGACAGAATTTAGGCTATAATTATATGCCAACATATGCTCATATTTCCTTTAACTATCAGAAAGTTTAAACAGGCCTAGACTGTGTTAGCCCTAGCTTTCCCATGCAAACATTACATGTAGCCCTACGCTAACGTTACAAGTCTAGGGCTACAATTAACGTTAAGACCATACACCTTGTAGCACATTGGTTTACTCTATTGCATTACTTACGTTTTAATAATTTGTCGTTGAATGTTGATGGAGGCTCATCTTTGGGAAATCAGCTTTCTGGATAAAATTGTCAACCGAGCAAGAGTTCTCAGAGTTGACGACACGGACATAAATCAATCAGCAGAAAGAACCGCGATCACAACAGTAGGCTAAATCGCAACAAACTTTTTTTTCCCCATGTTAAATTCATTTCGTAATCATGAATTGGTTTCTTTTATTTGATGTAGGCTAGAGAGGAGGATGCATGTTTCACATTAGTGTCAATGTGTCAAAGCAGGCTTTGGATCAGAGGAATTGCCTGCTTAACATATGGCATAGGCTACAGTTTAATTCACGGCATACAAACAGCTTCGTGATGAAATATAACTAATATCATTTTTTATTGTCACCAGGCCTATAAGTAGGCTATTTATTGTGTAACCTACAAGTGAACGATGACACCATAGGCTACACTGTGGCGGAGCAAGACCCCATCAGTCGGATAGCTAAACAATGTAACCGTGTTCAGAACGTAGGCTAGCCATATGGGCTGCAGACTTGTCTTTGGGCTTGTAATCACCTGACACATCATGCCGCATATGTCCTGAATAATGAGAGGCTAAGTGCGGATTTGATGCACTTAACTTACTCAAGACTTTCAGAAAACAATTTCGAGATGACGTTGGCCGTTGTGCTTTTACAGTGTGTTAAGTGAATCTCGTGATATTATGTTGCAGCGGCTCTGAAAATCCAGCGGCAGCGCTGCGCCGCTGTTAAATACACTGTAGGGGAAACACTGTATTATACATACATACATATACATAGCCTAAACATTATGATGTCGGACCTTGCTTGAGGAAATTTTTCCAGAACGACCTCGCTGAAGATTAATTGAATACCCCTGGTGTATACTGTATTTTCTGTATTTTGTTTTTGTTCTTGACAATTGTCAGTGTCTCTTGAGTGATCAGAGCTAAATGTTTTGGGCTAATTTAGATGTAATATTGAGTCATTGTCTTTTGATTTACCGGATTGACCCTAAAGCACTCCCTTGTTTACAAATCACTTAAAGGACAAATCCGGTATGAATTGATCCATAGCTCTTGTTGGAAATCACTGTGTGCTGTTCATAGGAAAGAAAATGTGGCACAGCCAATTCTGAGTTATGGACAGGGAAGTATAGCCCAGAGCCGATAGAAGTACTTTTGGTATTCCTGACATAATGCAGGGTAGCCGCGAGGGTCTTAAAAAAGTCTTTAAACGGTCTTAAATGTCATGTTCCTTAATTAAGGTCTGAAAAAGTCTTAAATTCCGTTGCCAAAGTCTTAATTTTTAAACGAAGGTCTTCAATTTTAATTATACTAGCCTGCAAGCAAGGTGAAATGGGGAAAAAAACTAGCCTGGCGGGCCATCCTATATCATTGAAATGTATAGTCTGGAATCGAGCCATTCACCTCGCTTAATCCAAGGGCGGGCAGAGAATTGTCTCTTCAAACTGCCTAGGCATACAATAGGCCAGCGCCACCACCATATCCGTATCCGGGTCGGCAAAGGCAAATACATCCTTCTTTCGAAAGGAATGACTTAAGTGCATTGTGTTGCTCAACTTTCAAAGAAAAGCACAAGTCCAACTCCTCCAAAGTTGACAGCAACGCCGATTCAAACAACCGCTCGCTTGCGTTTGCCATAGCCACCTTCCTTGTTGTTCACTGTCGCAGGACTATCGCCATCCTGTTAAGCCCTTAAGACTCTCTAACAAAATAGAGCGCTGTGATTGGATGGCGTCCCACGGCGCCAGCCAATAGAAATCCCTATGGTTTGATACTAGGCGTTACAGGCTGAGCAAATTAATTTGCTGCCGCTAGAATGCGTCTAGATTTCTAGGCTAGGAAAAAACAACAACAATGTGAAAATTCAACAGGGGGTTGATTAACGTTAGAGATCGTCTAATTTAGTGTTGCACGGTGCACCGATACTACAAAAAGTGTTGCAATAGCTATTAGCAGTTGTCACAATACCTAATTTTATTAGTATCAATACTTTTAAGAATGACTGGTTCTTGTTTGTGTGCACAAGGCATGCTTCTAGTGCCTCCTCCTCCCCAAGCCTGTGGCTGTGCTGCCTTTCTCCTCACACACATATGCGCAGCTGTCGTGCCATAAACAGCTTAGACATGGCTGCTAGTTTAGCTTAAGTGATTCTGTGGAAACACATAATAATAGGCTAATATCAAGTTGATTTATTCACTTGCACCTCTCATAACCTACCTAGGCTATGAGGATGCACGTAGGTCTACTATTGGGTTTAATGTAATTTCGAAATAGGCAGCTTAACCTTTGCAAACTTTTACATCTGGAGAGCTCCTTGCTAACTAATTCTGCTAGCTCAGGTCATGTATGTCATTAAGTAATTAGTGCTAAAATCATTATTGAACATGATGATCCCTTCTATGAACTTGATAGTTTTTATTTACATTTATTTTATCTAATGACAGACAACAATGAATTGCATCCACATATCCTTATGCATTATGTGCAACTATTATTCACTAGCCTAAAACCGTGAGACTGAAGGCTACAGTAATTACCAATATTTTTAAAGTGACAAACACTCAATTACACCTAGGCCTACACACCACATTAAAATTTGCCTTAGGTGTAATGGTTAAAAAATAAATATTAAGTATTCAAATGACTAAATATGTTTAGCAATTAACAGATTAATAGTAATTATGCAGATTAAAAATACTATACATTAACTGTACACTTTATATGAATTGAAGGTATATGAAATAGAAACATATGAAATAAGCCATAATTTTCCGTGTGTGTGGAAAGGATGCCCACTGGTGTGAATGATAACACTATATTCAATATTACTGATGATGTCAAGGTGGTCTGGGCCCCCAAATCAAATACATTTTTAAGAATTATCGAAGAAGTATCGAAATCGCAATTTTGATGTGGTATCGGTATCGAAACAATAATTTTGGTATCGTGGCAACTACACTAGTCTAATTTCTTTAGGATATGCTAAACAATACTTTGGGTTTTCGCGACCGGCAATGAATCAACATAATCAGTCGAAAGGAGAGGACAGCACATCATGGGGAAGTGTTGTTTTAATTGTCATTATGGATTTGATCTGGTGTTTTACAACCACATAATGGGTGTGATGTAGGTCTTAATTTTCATGTAAGTGGTCTTAAAAAAAAGTCTTATTTGGGGTGGTCAAACCTGGGGAAACCCTGTAATGGAAAGAAGATACCGAAGGCTTTTTTGCCATATTGAGTCAGCTTTACTTTCTTGTCCATAACTTGTCTAGGTTATGACACATTTTATTGTTCTTTGTCCTTTGGACAGTGCCTGGTGAGCTCGAACAACAAGGCTTTGAATCAGTTTACACCAGATTTGCCCTTCAATGAGACTGTGTGACATGTTCCAGCAATACTCATCACTTAAACCTCACTGATCACAGGAGAAATGTTCCTGTTGAAACCCACTATCAGAACTAAACAAGGCAACGCTTTGCATTTAGTTGTTATGTTCTGACTATAGAGCCAGCTCCCAGATGACAAAAAAAAATTGCCCAAATTACTTTTTTGACATTAGACTCTGAACTAAACTATTTTCAGATGCCCATTTTTTTTTTTACACTGAATAGGCTTAGTCCAACCAAAACAAGGTTTTGCCTAGTGGTAAGATGGATAGGGTTAATCCTAGTCTGACAATACAGTTTACTCACTAGATGAGGTGAGGGAATTCAACAAACTTGTTTAAGCTTGACAAATATATCAATACAATCTGTTTTTCAATTGGGCAACATATAGCAAATGTGAGTGGTAGCTATCACATCCCCCATTCTGTGTTTAAGTGATTAATAAGGTGTGTCTGATCTTTGTGCTGTATCAAAATTCCCACATGAAAGCAGACGGTCAAATAAATGTCTTTGTATTTTTGAGTGGCTCACAAACTAACAATGTTCTATTTTCTGCTCTTCTCTCCCTCCTCCCTTTGGTTGGTTCCACCACCAGGATAAAAGACGCAGATTGACCAGCCCACGCTTTCATCCACCATTGTACACAGTATGTTTATGTTATTGTTTATTAGTTCATTCCTCTATGTTGTATGATTTATAGATAGACTTAAATTGTCATTGTGCAGTTGGTCCGTACAATGCAATTTGCTTGTGCAGCTTTTAAAAATAATACTCACATACACACTCACACACACAAAAAAATAAAAAATAAGAATACACAATTTTAAAAAAAAGAACATATCAAGGCATTAACATGCTTCCATTGCTTGAAGTCCATTTTAAAGTGCAACTGTGCAAGCTCCCATTGCTTAAAGTCCATTTTTAAAGTACAACTGTTTTGCTTTGTTTTATAAAATAAAAGTTTGAAATGCTATGGAGTGCCCTATTTTTTGACCCTCAAACTGATATCTCAATTGTAACTCCTACATTTCTCATTGCAATGTCTCCTCATTTGCTCTATTATTTCTCCTAAGGAGAAACAAGTTGTAAATGAGACTACACTCAAACATATAAGAGATCTCCTGTACTTCTCCTGCTTCTCAAACTAATATCTCTTATGTGACTCCTACTTGTCTTATTGCTATGTGTCTCATATTTTGCTTGTTTTATTTCGCAAAATTAGGAGAAATAATTGAGACAAAAGTAATACTTAAATGATCCTTAAAAGAGAATCACCATTTTGCCTCCTTAGCAACAGAAGGGATACAAATGAGAAGCAAAAGTTTCCTCTGGGAGCATAGCCGTTAACCTGTTTAGCATGTTGTTAGAGGTTCTGGTTGAAAAAATGTGTTAGCTATAAGTTACAAGTGCTAACCAGTAGGCCACGGCTTTGTCCGGGCATGTCTCTGAGTGTGTTGTTTGAGCCCCCTTTCATGGGGGGTCTGCCTACTACCCACGCATAACTAGTGCTGATAACATTGTAAAAGATCTGTTTATGAGTAGTGACGTCTGTATGCAGACACCTGGTTATCTATAAACCCTTTTGTAGTGGGTGTGTTTTGCCCCGGCATGTCTCTAGGATTGAGATTATAAAAGCTGTGGGTAATGTATAGCTATCATTGTTAGCAGTGATTTTGAACAGAACTTACCATGGCTGACATGATTGAATCTGCAAAATCAAAGAGACGGATTACACTCACGCCTGTTAGCTTAAGCTATCGAATCCTGAAATGACTTATGCACTGCAAAGGAGGAGACCTGAAACTTTTGTTAATTTTCTGAGTAAACCTAATGATGGCGTGGAATACCAATGGTTGTTGAACGATGGGCACATAGGAGGCTATGTTTTTGACAAGGAAGATCGCAGTGTGAAGCTATACGCTTTGACATCTCGATTTGGCGCTTTTCAGACGACATGAAGACATTTCATTTTGTGATGCAGATTGGGTGATGTTTAGGGGACTCTGGAAGGATATTGTACAGCCTGCTATGGACAGTCGCTACACAGCATCATGGAATAGTCCAGCCTATATCAAGTCATATGATAGGGTCTCAAACAATACACTCAGAGACATATCCTGACCCAACACCTCCTCTACAAAGTGAGGGGGTTCATAGACCCCCAACACATACATACATAATTAACCACTGTGTTTGTAATCAGTTAAGCAGCACGCCCGCTAGCCTGTTGTTTGATGAGCCACATGTAAGGGGCTTCAAACAATAAACTCAGAGACATGTCTGGGCACAACACCGCTTACAAAGTGTGGGGCTTCTTTAGACCCCCAATACATACATACATAATTAACCACTGTGTTTGTAATCAGTTAAACAATATGACTCCGCTAGCCAACTATATGATAAGACACATGAAAGGGGCTTCAAACATCACACACAGTGACATGCCCGGCCCAACACCTCCTCCAGGCATAGACCCATTTGGTCACACACAATAACCCCATGATTCTAGTTATAAAATTACAGTACATGGGATTTGGCTGACACCTTTTTTTAACCAAAGCGCCTAGCTTAAATGGTAACCAATTTAAACTTTTAAAAAATATATTTTTTAATCCATATCTCTCAACATCTCTAGGACTTATCAAAAAATAAAAGTAAACTTCATACTACTCTCAGCCATTAATATAGTTGCTAGGAGAGTACCCCCATTTACCACTAAACATATACAACTCTTACAAAGTTTATCTGATCCCCCATTATCCACAAAACACACATGTGGGTTTGGGGCCAATATATGCCCAGGGTTTGACATCAGTCACATGACTGTCACATGACACAACATCCAATATGGATGCCAAGGGGGCGTGGCATTGTTTGACACCAGACACATGACTGTCACATGACTTTACATCCAATATGGCTGCCCAGGGGTTTGACACCAGTCACATGACTGTCACATGACTCACAAAACAATAACAAACAACACGTGGTGACAACCACATGGCTAATTAGCATAAAATGAGGCGTGGTTATCGCGTGATTTATGACGTTTCAGGGGGCGGGGCTTATTTTTGACAGTTTGTTCATGATAATAACTACTGTCCACACTTCAACCCACAAACATGAAATCTACTTTTGAAAGGGAAAGACACTAAATTAAGTTTTCAATGTAGCGCAGTAAGCACATGCATAATTTAGTGGCTAAATTAGTGGCGCACAGAGCGAGCGCATTCTAATGCCTATACAGATTAATCTAATGCAGACCAGGCTTATACTAGACTGCATTTCCGGCAGGAACTGCGAAAGTGTGCTTGCCCTGGTCCGGTCACCAACGTGAGCAGACAGTGACATACGCTATGCTGAACCTGGCTTGATCCAAGCATTCTAACAGTGCCTTTCAGTGTTGGAGCAGTGGCAATACCTCAAAAGCTCTATTCAACTATTGCCTTATGGGTGAATGTGGTTCGTTGGATTTTACCTGTGGCCTGCCTTCGAATTTAGCTTCTATGACTAAAATCAAATCAATAAAATAAAACAACAGCAGTGATTGGCTGCAAAAATAAATAATGTCACGCGTCTTGCACCTCTCAAACTGGGCTATCAGGTAACCTAGAGAAAAATTTGACATTATAAAATATGAATAAGGCATTAAAGGTGCGATTTGTAGGATTGTTACCGAACGTTCTGCAGGCCAAAATCAAAACACTGGTGAACATTCTCAAGACTACCAGACGCGAGCCTCTTCTGGGTTGCCAGATGTAATGAAGACTTAGCTAACGTTAGTTGACCTGCAGCTGCTTTAACGCTTTCTCCAACCATGACCCAGCTACATTACGGAAACAGTGAAAACAAAAATACCTCTCTAACCAACGTAACATATTTAGCTGAAGTTAGCGATGCAGATGAAGTTTAGCCTAGGCTACCTGTTGTGGAGAAATATGGCCAGCTCTAAGCGTCACACTTGATATTCTTCGTTTGACTAAGACGTCACCATCTCAGGAAGCTCCTCCGATGTCCACTTAATTTGTTTATCGCTTTAATTTTGGAAATTTGCCTGCCCTCGAGGTATGCTCATGACTACAACTGACAGCTGTTGACAGTTGGCCTTTGCTAATTTGCCAACCCAAATAGGGAGGACGCAGCTAGCCCATTATTAATACGCTATTCTAGAATTAATCGCTCAAAACATAAACTAAAATTCTAAGACATTCGCCCGAACTCATTTTTTTTCATGGGTTTTAAGGGGTTTTACAGGTTAGAGTAATGTTGTCAAATAAGACATTACTTCAATTCATCGTGTTTCCTTACTCTCTGACAACATATGGTGATCATTTTTGGAATGGTTACAGTTTATTTTCCATTATTTCCTACATACTGGACCTTTAAAATGCTGCTTGTTTGTCAGGATACTTTTTCACTGATTTATTTTAAAAATATGAGCTATGAGTGTGAATGTTATATATTCCATCCCCTAATTCTGTTTTACTGGTTTATTTGACAAATAATCTATATGGATTTGCTCTATAAAGACCTTATGTCTGTTTGGGATTGTTTTGAGACCCTATTGATGTATCTCAGAATAAAGGAATGTCCACAACATTAGTGATGGGTTTTTTTTTTTGTGTGTGAATGTATTTTACTTAACTCATTGAATGTAGCTGGATACTCATGAACGCATGTCTCTAATAGCCACAATAGGAGTAACTTTAGCAACACCGTATTTTGTGTGGCCCAGAATCCACCAGTGGATCATGAAAATGTGCCAAAATTCACATTCCTTGCTTGTTGTTGGTACATTAATCCCATTCAGATTGCCACTTATCTGAGATGTAAGAGTTCAGTATAGGTTTAAGGTCTGGGGACAATAAAATAAACAGGCGTCTCAGTCTCACGCATGTATAGGCAAAACTGTATCAGACCGGTGTAACGTTGGTAAATCTTCCATTGCACAGAATGATTTTGTAGCACGTGCAATAAATGACAGTCGAAAGATACAAACAGTGCTGCTATCAATTTGCTTGGTATAACCGCATTTTATAGTTTTCTACAAATGCAATCAATCAAATGCCTCCATCACTCAACCAACGCTAACGGTAAACATTACCTAGGTCCTTATTGATATTACAAGATTAACGTACCTGCAGTAAAAAAAACCAAGCATGTCCGAAACATCCTTAGATTTATTTCGCTTCAAGAAGAAATGGGAATTACACTTCATGTGAACATCGCCCTATCCTTATTAGATGTTCGCGCGGTAAATTACAGTCCTTGTATGAAAGCGCCCATTGTTTTTTTTCCAACCCACTTTTAACTTCCAAAAAAAATTACGCCTCACTGCAACGATGCGCCATCTAGTGGACAAACGACTACTTTCGCCAATACTGAAAATGCAGCCATGATGATGATGATGAATATTTATTTTGGCTTTCTTTTAATCCTACTGATTTTCATTTTTTACCGGGGGCAAATCACAAATGAGTGATTATGAGCCAGGTTGATGTGGGCCCTTGAGACCAACATACCATAAAAGATTCACAGAGAACTGGTTCGCCCTACCCTCCTTCGGGGTCCAGTCCATGGGGGCTGCAGATGAAAACTAAAAAATGACGGTTCCATGCTATCCATGTGGGGGTACATGCTCACCAAGTTTTTGTACCCGGTCTTTCAGTGTCCCGGGAATCCTTGTTGGTGTATGTCACTAAATGTACACATAAATTATTTTATTGTAAGGCCCCCCATGAACGAAAGTACACAAAACTTGGCATGCATTCAGAGGGTGTCATAATGATCCTACTCTTTTTAATTTCGTGCAGTTTTGACCTTGTCAGCCAGAGATATTGAGATGAAAACACCTCATTTTTTTTTTTTAATTTTTAACTAGGTGGCTTTATACATGAAATAAGTGGTAATGGGATGGGTTGACATGCCCCTTAAGACCAACATACAAAAAAGGTGGACCTCCTAGGCCCCACGGTTCTCGAGATATTCACAGAAAACTGTCTCCGCCACCTACAGGCCAGTTGGTGTATAGTAACATAAATTAATTTATTGTGTGGCCCCCATGAACGGAATTCCACAAAAAGCATGCATACATAGGGTGTCATAATGATCCTACACTACACACAGTTTTGACTATGTTAGGTCACAGATACCTTCAATTACACCACCTCATTTTTACTTTTTGTGTTTAACTAGGTGCGCTTATACATGAAATGAGTGGTTATGGAATGGGTTGACATGGCCCCTTGAGATCAACATACAAAAAAAATGGTCCTCCTAAACCCTACGGTTTTCGAGGTATTCACAGAAAACTGTGTCTGCCCTACCCTCCTTTCTTCGGGGTCCAATTCCAGCTGGAGGGGCTACAGATCAAAACTAAAACGATGGTTCCATGCTATCCATGTGGGTTACATGTCCACCAAGTTTCGCGGTACCCCGGTCTTTCAGTGTCCCGGGAATCATTGACTTGAAATTTGGGCATAAAAAAAAAAAAAAAAAAAAAAAAAAAAAAATCTGACTAAACCTATATGACCGCCGCCACAGCGGCGGTCATAATAATACTCTCCCATCATGATATTTAACAATAATGAAAAATTTAATTTGAATACCGTCAATGTGAAAACAACTCTATTATGTAAGCTATATATAGCTACTGTTCTCCTTGCTATTTCAGTTCATAAGTCCATACTATCCCATGGCAGCGCAAGGATTTCATGAGTGGGCAAGGTTGCCCGGAGACATTGTGGCTGCCCAGAGGCATTGAGCATACTTGGAAGGCATTGTGATAGAAGATGAATGATGCAAAGGTGAATGGTGAGAGTTACCAAATACCTGTGGGTGGTTTGCAAAATGATGGAAACTTTTGGAATATTTCTTTTTTTTTTTCAGCTTATGCACCCTCACATTGGAGTCCCCAGTTCATATACAAAATTTGGTATCGATATGTGACAGTGTTCCTGAGATATGGACGACTTCCTGTTTCGGAGCTTCGCCGCCGATTTCGTTTGGCTGTGACGGGCAAACGCTTTTGAAAATCAAAAATCCTTCCGCTAACTTTTGTGAGGCTTGGTCCAAGGATAATGACACACGTTTTGATCAGAGATAAAGCGAAGTGAAGATAAAGCGATATCATCAGGTAAGATGGGAACTGAGAATGCCACCCGCATCTCTGGCCAGACTCAGGGGCGCCTGCAGAAATGAATGCTATTGTACGCACATCCATCTACCATGGCCAGGCTCGGACTGGCAATCTGTACAACAAAAAAAGTAGATACTACACACAGGTGTAATGAATAATTGGTAATTAGGCAACAATGGTTTATGTTTATCGCAATCAGCTAATGTGAGAACAGCTGTGTTCATCAACACTTACAGTTTTTTCAGTGACGGTTATTGCTGAAGCATCAGCCCTGGTCTGAAGCACTGGTGTGAAGGGGTACAAAGTAAAGATGAGCAAGTTGACCTGTGCAAAGTTCACATATGACACTGACAAAGGCAACCATGTCCCATTGTCTCCATGCCAATCTTTAACAGAAAAATGTCAGATATCTCAACCACACTGACATCAATAGATGGTAACGTGTTGAGTGTACCCAGATAGGTCAGTCACTTAGGCCTACCATATATCGTATCATATTTTTCTGTTAAAGATTGGCATGGAGACAATGGGACATGGTTGCCTTTGTCAGTGTCCTTATGTGAACTTGCACAGGTCAACTAGCTCATCTTTACTTGCGTACCACTTCACACCAGTGCTTCAGACCAGAGCTGATGCTTCAGCAATAGCCGTCACTGAAAAGCTGTAAGTGTTGTTGAACACAGCTGTTCTCACATTAGCTGATTGCGATAAACATAAACCATTGTTGCCTAATTACCAATTATTCATTACACCTGTCTGTAGTATCTACTTTTTTTGTGTTTTTCACATATAGTATTTTGCAGTATTTTCCCATCCCTGGGAACAGGCAGATTACTAGTTGGCCATATAATGACATACTTAGGTTAATACTGTATTTTACCAGTTAGGGCACAAAAATGGCCAGTAGCTGCACTGTGTATCTTGACATGTCTTTAAGTTTTGGGTTACAATATACAGGTAGTGGGCTCTCTGTTGATTTTAATGAGTAGGCCTAAGCCTAAAGTTACAGCATTTCTATCACAATTGACCAGACTTTGACCTTTTGTCTTCTTTTAACAAAATTCTGGCTATGATTGTTCCTTGTATTGCATCATGAGCCATCACTGCACCTATTGCATTCTACTGTTGTTAGCCTTAAGCCTAGCTCAGTCATTATGTTGTACCACATCACCCTCCATTAGAAGTGCAATGAGCTGCATTGAGCATAATAAACTGCAGTTAGAATTCCAAATCCATATTTCCAGATATTTTGGTAAAAGTAACTTAAAAGTAATACAATAGTAGTGTAATGCCTTACAATTCAGAGACAGTAATATTATAATGTAATGAATTACTTTGAAATGACAGTAATAAGTAATACATAATATATTACGATTTTGAAGTAACTTGCCCAACACTGATTAAACCACATGTCACTGCTTGACTAAATGAAAAATATAGGCTACTGAACATGCATGAAGATCGTCATAGTTGACAGAAATTACGATACTGATCATATAATAACCTATAGGTCCAAATCTAAATGATTGGGTTCAGTTTATGAAGTGTTGCTACAGCATGATACTGTGTGTTTGTTATTTATGGGGGGAATCAGGGGGGGATTTTGGTATCGGTGGGCTTGTGTGTGTGTGGGGTGGGGGGGTCGTCGGTCCTGTAGTGGGCCGGTCCAGGAGAAAATTGCCAGGGCCGAATTTTGTTCCCAGTCCGACCCTGACCATGGCCATAGCCACCATTGAGGACACCGAGGTCATGTCCTCAGTATTTTTTTCTTCAAGTTTCGTTTCATTTATTAGTGTGAATATCCAATGAGACAATTATCCTTGCATTAATGCTGCAGTTGGCAAGTCTGACAGATTGAGGGGACAAAACAAAATTTTGAATGTTTACACCCTTACCCTTTCATCGAGTTTGTGCTCGTCAGTGCACACCAGACTGCACCAGACTATGATTGACAGTCAGATCTCACACAGCCCTGCTCTGATTAGACCAGAGGAACCGGGAGCTGAGGATTTTTGCAACACAAATAACAGGCTCTAGGTGGAGGTAGAAGTGCGGGTTTTTTTCTAAAACAAACTTAACAAATATCTACCTATACACAGCCATTAAAGTATTTGAATAGCAACATTCATTAAACTTTCAGTCTGTCAACAACTTTTAAACTATTTATCTATTAAAATAGCTGTCTATCAACAACTTTTAAACTATCTACATTCAACTTTTAAACAGTCTACTTGTAAACTGTCTATCTATTAAACTAGCTGTCTATCAACAACTTTTAAACTATACATTTAACTTTTAAACGGTCTACTTTTAAACTATCAACTAACAACTTTTGTTAAGCTATGCAACCACCATATCTATCCTAGCATCACTGTAGTAACCATCTCTGTATTATCTATTTGATATTTTACATCACAACCTTTGCATTTTCATGCACTGGTAATTCCTTGGAATTGCATTTCTAGTTAAAAACTATTAGGCCTTTATGACATCACAGCAATTAGAATCTTGTGCCAGGTGGCCAGGCCGCAAATTTTTTTTTTGTAGGGTGGTAGGGGAAGAGTCCCGCCCTACTCGCCCTGTGATTGGCCAGCTGAGGCTAGAAGGCTACTACCAGAGCCCGTCTACGGAGAGCCTTGGCACTTCCTATTAGGCCTCATTGTATCGACATTGGTTGCAGTTCCATTAGAATTCCACTGGGGGTGATCGCGGGCGAGTGCAGGTTGAGTGCTGGCTTGTCGTGGAAGAATCGTAGATTTTATTGTAGTTTATGCAAGTTCAATATAGATTTTAAATCTAAAGTTGAATGAACGAGTACTTATGTCCTTTTCATTTCTTACAGGTTGGGTCGTTGTTGCCCATATCATGCTAGCATTCTGCTAATGAATGACATCATTGACATATTTGAAAGGCTTTTTAGAAGACTTACGTGACTTCAAAATCAACAGTGTGTATTTTCTTTGCCTCTCCTAGCAAATGCAACATTCAAATTACTACTCAAAAAATTATATCCAGAGAAAAGTGGATATTGAGGGATAAAGCTCCATAGACCTCAATGCATTCTGCACTCGCATGCGTGCGCCCTCAAGTGGAATTCTAATGGAACTGCAACCAATGTCGATACAATGAGGCTTAATAGGAAGTGCCAAGGCTCTCCGTAGACGGGCTCTGGTAGTAGCCTTCTAGCCTCAGCTAGAAGGCTACTACCAACCAGAAACCGGAAGTAACCAGACAGTGCCAATTCGCTACTTGCACTCGGCTTTGTTACGTATTTCCGTTTTGAAATAGTGCTGCCTGGACGCTTCCGGTACATTTTGTTTACATAGTTATGGTCACAGCCGGAGTTCCCATCCCATTCATTCATTTATTCATTGAAACGTTTTAAATAATTACATACAGCAAAACGCGTCGTAAATTAAAGAAGACCATCCACCTACTTAAACAGCTTAAGTATTCTGAACATTGCTGTATCGTTGTGTAGGCTAATGCTTCATCGAAATTTAACAGCGTAAGTTTCCATAGTTTACCTACCCAGCCCGATCTGCGGCAAAAGTTGTTATGGTTATGGGATTTTGCCATAGACTGTAAAAGGATTTTGCAGACGAAAGTGGGTGGCAAACATTCGTCGGGATGAATTTAAGATAACATCCCACACTAAGCCATCGTCGTTAGATTTATGTTGTGCGATAGGCTAAACTAGGATTTAGCCCGTGAAGTGGAGGAGTTAAAAAAGCAGATGCAGGAATCTCAAGTCGGCTTTATTGTCAATTTCTTTACATGCACTGGTCATACAAAGAATTGAAATTTCGTTTCTTACTTTCCTAGCTAGCTCACTTACCTGCTACGTTGTCTAGGGATTCTAAAATAACTACATGCTAGCTAGGACCTGGGTTGTAACGTTAAACTTGCCCTGCAGTGTGTATGTGTGAACGTGAAGTTGAAAACTAGGTCAGTATGGATGAACTGTGGTTGCGACTAATGAGAAGGCCAGGAGCGTAGCTTACCATCCGCCGAAGAACGCACAGGGATAACCCAATCCTTACTCCCAGCGAGTGGCCAGCCCAAGCTCCAAGTCCTTCAAGTCAAAGTTTTGTCTTACGACGACGGTAGTCCACAAAAGGAGAATGTCCAAACTAAAATCCTAAAAGGTCTGAGAGGTCATGGGCATGCTGCGTTGCAGACACAGAAACTCACATCATGGGAAAACGCGCATCCCTCAATCAGTCACCTGTTTCCCATTTTCAAACCTTGGTGCGTCCACGCCCACTAATCAACTGACGCTTCCACGGCCTTCTCATATCAGTGTGTAGTTTCCCTGACTGTCCACTACGTAACATTCCTCCCCCCCTCGGACAAAAAAAACAAAAACAAAACAATTTTTTTTTCCTTTTTTTAAATTTTACTTTCCCCTTTTTCCTTTTTTTTCAAACTTTTTTTTTATATATACCGTTGTCTAATGTTATTAATAATTTACTCTTTTACACATATATTATCCTAAAACCAACATGCATTACCCCACCCTGCTTACTTCAAGAGCAGAGCCAAACATAGGTAACTACACTTCCCAAATCTATTCAAAGTCATTCGACCAAGTACTTAGCATCATTTCCCAAAACCAACAGTTTTCATGCTCGCGAGAGCGTATCTGCGATGATGTTGTCCTTCCCTGCGACATGCTGAATCACCAAATTGTGGTCTGTCAGGACCACTACTTCTCCTCCAGAGCTGGAAATGTAGATATCAAAATGACGCACTGCCAGAAGTGCCAACGCTTCCTTCTCAATAGTCGAGTAAGCTCTCTGATGTCGGTCAAGCTTCTTCGAGAAGTACGCTACTGGTCGGTCAAAACCCTGGTCATCGGTCTGTAACACAGCTCCGATGCCAACCTCACAGGCATCTACAGCCAACTTAAATGGGATCTCAAAGTCAGGTACTCTCAAGACGGGCTCACAGGATAAGATTGCTTTCAACCTATCAAATGCTGACTGAGAGTGGTCTGACCACTTGAACTTCACCCCTTTCTTTAGCAAGTTTGTCAATGGTTCAGTCACTGCTGCAAAATTTGGAACAAACCGTCGATAGAAGCCACACATGCCAAGGACTCTCATTAGTTCACAGCGTGTTCTAGGTACTGTCAGACCTAAAATGGCCTGTATCTTGGCATGCCTCGGAGCCACTACCCCCTGGCCAACCCTATGACCCAAGTAGGTGACCTGGCCTCTGCCGAACTCACACTTCGGCAAGTTAACCATGAGATTAGCTTGCTGAAGCTTCTCAAACAATGCACGCAAATGCTGGATATGCTCACACCAATTTGAGCTATATGCGACCAAGTCATCTATGTATGTTACCACATTAGATAACCCTGCTGTAATAGAATTCATAGCCCTCTGGAACGTGGCTGGTGAATTTTTCATACCAAATGGGAGGGCCGTACATTTGTACAGGCCAGTGGGTGTCACAAATGCAGAAACTTCCTGAGCTCGGGGAGTAAGAGGGACTTGCCAGTAACCCTTGAGCAGATCTAATTTGGACAAAAACTGGGCCTGGCCAATGCGATCAATACAATCTTCCAGACACGGGATTGGAAAAGCGTCGGTCTTAGTGACCTTGTTTACCTGCTGGTAATCAATACAGAAGCGTACGGACCCATCCGCTTTTGGCACCAAAACAACAGGCGAGCTCCAGTCACTCTGACCCGATTCTACCACCCCTATCTCAAGCATGTACTTTAGTTCTTCTTCCATCTTCTGCAACTTAGCTGGTGCTAACCGGTATAGATGTTGCTTAATAAGCACTGCATCACCTGTCTCCACGTCATGGATGGCAACAGTGGTGCGGCCTGGGGTATCTTTGAACAGATCTGTAAAATCCTGTACTAAAGCATTCATATCAATCTGCTGACTCGGTGTTAAGTGACCAATAACTTCGGAAAAATTACTCAGAGCCTCAGAGTTACCGAGATGGGCACTGACCGGCTCAGCGGTCTCCATCTCATCAGGCACCTCAGGCCCCTCTGAAGCAACACAGACCACTGGAAGAACTGGCTGCTCTGTTCGGTCCAGATATGGTTTTAAGAGATTGACATGGCAGAGGCGAGACTTAGTCCTACGATCAGGAGTGCTGACCACGTAGTTCCTGTCACCAACCTTTTTCTCTATGGAATACGGGCCACAGAATCGTGTGCTCAAGCTATTCCCCCGCATAGGCAGGAGCACTAAGACCCTGTCGCCAGGCCGGAAAGATCAATCAACAACCTTCTTGTCATACTGAGCCTTCATGCGAACCTTAGCCCCCTCTAGGTTCTCACGAGCCACTTGGCACGCAGCCGCCAGACGGTCTCGGAAAGTCGCCACATACTGCCACACATTCCCTTCACTGGACTCGTTGATGAGTCGTTCTTTAACTATCCTCAAAGGTCCCCGGACCTCATGTCCAAAGACAAGCTCAAAGGGCATAAAACCCGTAGCCTCACTTACACTGTCCCTTAGTGCAAACAAGAGAAGGGGAAGCGCTGCATCCCACTCCCCCGGATGTTGAACTGAATAGGCCTTCATCACAGTCTTAAGGGTCTGATGGTAGCGTTCAATGGCCCCCTGAGACTGGGGATGGTACGCCGATGAAGTGACCTGCTCTATTCCCAGTTCACACAGGACACTCTGAAACACACCAGACACAAAATTTGATCCCCGATCAGACTGTACTCGCTTCGGAAGACCAAAACGAGAAAAGAAACCAATCAGAGCATCTAAAACAGGCTTTGCCTTAATATTCCTAAGAGGCACCGCCTCAGGAAACCGTGTGGAAACGTCATATATAGTCAGGAGATATTCATTACCTTTCTTTGTCTTGGGCAAAGGACCCACACATTCAATCATAACATGAGAGAAAGGCTCCTCCACCACAGGCAAAGGACACAGTGGAGCCGGTGGAATGATTTGATTGGGTTTCCCCACTAGCTGACAGGCATGGCAAGACCTATACAATGCTACCACATCCCGATGAAGCTGAGGCCAATAAAAGTGTTTGAGAACTTTAGCCTGAGTTTTTCTAATATCCAAGTGACCAGCCATTGGGGTCTCATGGGCTAAGTGTAGAACTTCTGTCCTAAAGCTCGGTGGCAAAACCACTTGATGAACACTCCACACTTCCGTGGCAGGCCGGTCAGATGGTCTCCACTTCTGCGTCAACACGTCATCCCTTAAGTAAAAACCTTGAGCCATATCTCTACTTTCCTCAAAACTAGCAGCACTGTTCCTAAGAGTAGAGAGACCTGGATCTTCTTTTTGTCCAGCAATGAGAGATTCACAGTTATACTGCTGGGCATCGGGCAGCCCATCCAAAACGGCAAAGAAGGTGTCTGACAGTTCAACCGGCTGATCCACTAGTTCCTGAGAACTTGCCTTCCGGCGAGCCTGAGAACGGGTGACAACACATGCAGGAAAAGCTTCAGGACATTCCTGCTCTAAAGCCAGCGTATCAGGAGACTCACAAGGCGCAAAACTCACCACAGGAGTGGCACAGACACGCCCACCTGCAAGATCGTTTCCCATCAGTAGGTCGGCGCCCTCTACAGGTAAAGAAGGTACTACACCCACTGTGACATACCCTGTAACCAGACTAGATTTTAAAAAGATTCTGTGAAGGGGTACAGCACCATATTCACCCCCAAGCCCTTTCAACAGAACTGAAGCATTTACAGACGTACGATCAGAGAGTGGCAATAAGCCATATACATTCAGAGACTGGGCGGCACCTGTGTCACGCAGTATCATAGCAGACACCTAATTTTCCCCTTCTCCAGGGGCAACCACCCCTCGAGACACAAAGCTTTTATATACGTTGGAGTCCACACCACATGACTCATGCGCCGACAGAGAACCCGGCCTACTCTCCGCGGACACTAGTGATACAGGCTGATGGACATTACTCTGGCCTCTACTGGCTAGTAAACGGCACTGAGACTTCATATGCCCTGGTTTCTTACAGTAATGGCAAATTATGTCAGAAGGGTTAGAAGTTCGAAAGGGCTTATCTGTCGAGACCATCTTGCCAGTGGGACGAGACGGAGGCTGACTTGACTGACCAAAGTCTTTCCTACCATCCATGCTTGAATTTCTTACCGGAAGCGAAGGCTTGCTCTTCCAAGTGTCACGATGGACTAAAACATAATTGTCGGCCATCTCAGCTGCTTTCCTATGCTCAGTCACCTGCTGTTCATTCAAGTGGACCTCAATGGGACGGGGAACACTGTTCTTGAACTGCTGAGATTCTTGAAAGTCGTATGTAATCTGTTGCTGTTCTTGAAAGATGATCAACTGTCTCAGTTCTTGAAAAGTATGAACTTCGCAGGAACGCAGCCACTTATCAAACCTTAGTTCTAGCAAAATCCATATAACTCTGCCCTATGGACAACTTAGCATGCCTAAACTGCTGTCTGTAGGCCTCTGGCACCAAGTCATAAGCCCGCAGGACTGCCTTCTTCACAGTCTCATACTCACTACTGTCAACAAAACCCAAAGAAATATAAGCCTCCTGACCCTTACCTGTAAGCTCTCTGCGAATTAGGGTGACCCATTCATCTTTAGGCCATGATCTTTCTGTCGCTATGCGTTCAAATGTTTCAAAGAAAATATCGGGTGACTCAGGGCAGAAGCGCGGCATTATCTTCAAACACTTCGACACATCAAATCTTTCTTCATGCTCTCTCTGACGCTGACGGTCCTGAGTGTCCCTCTTGGTCACTTGGATAACCCAATCCTTACTCCCAGCGAGTGGCCAGCCCAAGCTCCAAGTCCTTCAAGTCAAAGTTTTGTCTTACGACGACGGTAGTCCACAAAAGGAGAATGTCCAAACGAAAATCCTAAAAGGTCTGAGAGGTCATGGGCATGCTGCGTTGCAGACACAGAAACTCACATCATGGGAAAACGTGCATCCCTCAATCAGTCACCTGTTTCCCATTTTCAAACCTTGGTGCGTCCACGCCCACTAATCAGCTTACGCTTCCACGGCCTTCTCATATCAGTGTGTAGTTTCCCTGACTGTCCACTACGTAACATACCACATACAGACATTAAAGTGCGAGACTGAAATATAGAACATATATCAAAAAGATAGAGGTAGTTGTGTTGTATATTTACATAGTCCTAGCGTAACCTTCTGACAGAGTAGTAGTAGCAGCAGCATTGTGGCAGAGTGATAAATAACATTGATAACATTTACATGAAGTTTAAACTTGTGCTTGTGTGTACTGTATAGGGAGGAGCGTGGTTTGCAGGATCCGTTGAGGATAAGGTTTTACGCTAGGTATGCAAATTGCAATAGCCCAAAGGCCTCCTTACACCATATGATTGTCCAGCGATTTTGATATGGGTATAGGCTATCGTTTGATTGTATCATATTGTAAACATACAAGATGGCGGCGCGTGCACACGCAGCGACCTCTCTCTGTCCCAACCGAACGGTGTTTTGTTCGTTTAAAAAGTGTTTGTCCGAAGGTTTTACGTGTAGTGTTCATTTTGTCACCTATTTTTAATTTAGTCTTAGTCTTGTGACGAAATGTCCTTTTTAGTCTTTGTCATATTTAGTCATTCAAATATCATTTTTGTTAGTTAAGTTTTAGTTGACTAAAAGTCTCGTCATTTTAGTCTAGTTTTAGTCAAAAGAAAACTAAAGGTATCTTAGTCTTAGTCAGTTTTAGTCAACACATTTTAGTCTTTTTTTTTATAACAAATTATTTCTGATTACCATTTGAGTCAAATAGTGTTTCACACATCTCAATTTTCCAACAATATTGTGTGTCCACAGGGCTACTCATCCTGATTTTTTGTCAGTCAGTATGTTTACATGCACAGGTAAGTCGAGCTACAGTTATAGCTCGGCTAGGATTTGACCATAGACAGTAAAAGATTTGACTGGACCACTGTCATCTTCGTAGACCAGTGTTTCTCAAAGTGTGGTCTGGGGATCACTGGTGGTCCGCAAGCTATCCCAAGTAGTCCGCGAGCAGACGTGGTAAAATATAATATAGATGAGTTGTTTCCAATATTGAACCAACTTGTATGTAAAAAAACAGTTCTGCAACACTGTCTATGTAAGATATGCCAGTTTAAATCATACAGTATGAATCCACACAATAAGCAAAGTGCAAAGACAATAAGCAAGGTGGTTCAGTAGGCCTATTGTGTAGACTAATTATAGGCTACTGTTGAAGTAGGTCTAATCTTTTTTGTTTTTTAGATAGGGTTAGTTAAGTGGTTAACACAACACATTCCCCAAACTTTCCCGTTTTCCCTCTTCAGATGTTTCGTTGACCTTCTTTGTCACTCTCATCATGCATTTCTCGTTGTCATTTTCAAAAATGTTCCTGTTACCGTTAGATCCGTCCGTGTTTCCATTTCCGTGTCCATTCTCGTTAGTCGTCCCTCTCTTTCTTGCGGCTGTTCTTGACACCGCATCCGCCATTGCATTGCCTCTTGCTTCAATGGTGTCTTGCCTTGTATGTGCCTTTACTTTGATCACTGCCAGTTCCTTTGGCAGCTGCATTGCATCCAACAATTCTGCCACGCCGTCGGTGGTGGCTACTGTGCGCACAGGGCATATGAGTGCCTCGTCAGCTGACTCATCCCAGGCATCCCAGTCCTCCATCGCTGGCCTGATTTTCTTTGTCTTTGGCCTTGTTACCGGAGCAGTCACTCCCTGGGCAGCAATGGATGTAGATGCCCCATCATTCCCTGGTGCAGGTGGGGGTGAGGGAGGTGGGGGTGGGTGAGGTGGGTAAGGGCTTGTAGCCAGTGGCATTGGTAACAACAATGGGGGAGGAGGAGGTACTGAAGCTATGGCTAGTGGCTGTGGATAGCCATACTGGAGTGGAGCAGTTTGATGATGGTTGGTTGCAGACGTTGTTCCTTGTCTTTGTGGATTGTAGAAAGCAGTGGCTGTTGATGGGGCCAGAATGATTTGTTTTGTGTCACCTGCTGGCTGTTCGTCAGGTGGGGTGCTGTTTCTTGGCCCATGTGGGGTCCCCATAACAGCAGCATTCTGTCCAATGAAGCTGTCTTTATCAATGTCCACTGCACTTCTAGATGTCTCCACCATGGCATATGGCGCTGTTGAGTCCAAGTCAGGCAGAGTCGGATTGAGGCAGGTGCTTGGTTGCCTGTTGCGACCCCCGCCCCCACTAGGTGCTGGTGTGTATGGGAGGAGTTGGCTCCTCCCCGTTGAGTGGGCCTCTGAGACTACTCCTCTTCGCCTCATTCCACTCTGTTCTGGCAACACATCCGCTTCCATGAGTTGTTCCTCCAAATCACGTCTCTCAGTCTCATGTCTGCAAATCCTGTCTCGGATCTCTAATTCCAACTTCTCTATTTTTCTTTGTAATTTTTTCTCAAATTTGCCCAATTGTAATTTCACTGCCATCCAATCTGACACATAGTCTTGTATCTCAGCTAAGGCCTGTAACTTAGTTTTCCTACCAAGAACCATATCTGGATTGTGCTAATATCAAATATTAAATTGTACTATGTGTTTCGTGCAGTGACGTGATCCTTTTAAATGTATTTTTTATATTTTCCCGTGATGTGGTAGTGATATAGTGACAACTTTGCACTTTGAAAATTTGGTTAGTAATTTGTTCGCCTCTCAATTGTTCACAAGTTGTCTATCTCTTATTTTATTTTTTTTCCACTCACACCCACACACACACGCTCACGCCAGGGAAAAGGAGCTTTTTAAATAGCCTCGGCGCTACACTATTCTTTATCTTCTACTGTCCTTATTGCTTAGTTGTGTTTTTATATTATATAATTTTAATTACTTTTTCTGCAGTTAGTGAATGTGTGTGTGTTGTCTGTATGCTACTGAGACCTTGAATTTCCCCTGGGGATCAATAAAGTATCTATCTATCTATCTATCGATTGTGTTTCTGCTCATTGACAAAAAGCGTTCAGCATAATTATTCATGCCCAATAAATTCCCCGTTAAAGTGCTTTGTTAGACTAGTTTGGTTTCGTGATGTAGCCTATGACAGTGGTTTTCAAAGTGGGGACCAGGGCCCCCTGGGGGGCCGCGAGGGGGTGCCAGGGGGGGCTCAGCAAGTTGGAAGGAAAAATAAAAGCAACAAATAAATACATTTGAAAAGTTTAAAATACAAGGCCGTAGTCATGATGTCAACATTGGGGGGGACCAAATCTGTGGTGGGGTCTGAGGGACACCCAAACAGAATATCAATACATTTCCTACCATGCAAAAATATTATTATAAATCACAAACAAGTCGTTAGGTTATTCCAAACTTTTGACGGACATAGGCATGCCATGGCATGGATGGATTATGAACCCCTGGACACAGATGCGCACCCCCTCTGGTGAGTTTTGTGAAAAGAGAAGGGTGGAGAAGAAGCAACTTCACTGGTCCATCCCTGGACCCGTGACTCCATTTGTGTTCAAAATGTATACTTTAAAAGAAATTACAAACTAGAGTATCTTATGATAACCTCTATATTACACAGAATGTGGTTCTTTGACTTATTACTTACACCTGAAGATTTTTTTAAACTAAGGCTTAGATTCATAGGTTTGGAGCCTAACAAGATTTTGTCTTTTAATTTAGATTTTATTATGCTGGCGGCTAATGAAGGACAGGATTCAGGAATAGGCTACTAGGCCCCTCTTCTGTCTGACTCACCTCATGTTACCCCTGTATGCATTATAGACTGGCATCTGACAGAAATGACGTTTTGTGCCAACATGTAGAAACACTAGGCCTACTACAGCCTTTAATTGGTGAATGGAGGTGCAAATTCCTTTCTTTGGTTATTGTCCGCGATTCACATTAACACGTATTTTAAACATCGCCACATTTGATCACGTTTTGCCTGCATGGATGCGCGATTGAGTGCGCATCTAAATAATATGCAAGATGCAACAATCATTTCTAAGAGGCCTACGGTCATTTCTGGCATTACTACTAGCATATGAATGCATTATTTATGTTGAAAGACGTGAAAGAAATGACACAGGCTTGCACAAATTCATAATTTAAAATAAAACGTTTCACTTTCGTTATCATTGCGAGAATAGGCTACAATATGGAAAATGTTCCCTTTCAGTCTGAACGGCTCCAAACATGAATGGGATTTCCTTAGTCTGTGCTACACCTTTCCAAGAAGTTTTGTGAAAATTGTACCGGTAGCTTTTGCGATATTGTTGTCAGCCCTACCTCACCGCAGTAGGGTGCAGTAAATGGAAGCTTTTGATAGCGCAAGCCACTAACGAAAAACGGAAAATCACCAGGACAAACCACTCAGGGGTGTAGGCTACTCTGGAACCATAGGTCACTAATTTGTGCGTTATTTACGTTTGATTACATTTCAGATACGTGTTGGTTTCCTGTAGGCCTAGTATAGCGCTTTATTCTTTCTTTCTTTTTCTATGTCCGAATATTGGGTGTGAATGTCTATGGTGTCTATGGTGACTACGGCCCTGTTAAAATATACCTATTACTATGAGGATTGTTATACAATGGCATAATAATGTGAGGCATATCTGAACATTATATTTCCCATGATAATGACTTGGAATAATAGTACAGTGATAGCTCTCATATGGCAGAAAGCCCCAAATACATTTTTTACACACTGTATGCTCCATCGCGAAGTGCTTGTGGCTAAAATAATTATTAGGATTAGCTTAATGTATTTTTACATTTGCCGTAGTATTGTCGATAGTCTACTATTAAAATGCACCGACAGGTTCTATGATTTCAAGCACGTAGCCTAAGTGAAAAGGTCCTCGCACTCCCTTGCGACGGTGATTATTTGTGAAATTGGGCAAACGACAGCCTTTTCAAGTCATTTCAAGGAAGGAGTGGTAGCATGCACCCACATTGACCGAGTACAGAAGGCATCAATAAATTGTTGGGGAGGGTCATGCGTTTTTTTCTCAATCACTTTGGGTCATAGAAAAATGTCTTGCTGGCGAGGGAGGGTCACGTATTTTTTTGACGAACGCTCCCAAAACTCCTCAGGTGGCCCCTTAAATAAATTACGAACAGTCCCCAAGTTACAGTTTATTATATTCATGATTTACAAAATATTTGCTAGTAGGCCTAGTATCATTACCGTCACAATGTTAGGCTGAAGATGTGCTGCTGGTTAATGTAGGCCCTACAAAGTTAACATTAACATGGAGGTTTACCAGTCCAGCTAACATTTATGTAACTCCTCGTAATCATGTATGGTTTTTTGAGTTTAAAAGGTTAACTTTGTCACATCTGACTATCATTAACCGTTGTTCAGACGAACAGCGCAAATGGCTGTTGCTGCAAGCAAACACGGCATCAATGAGCTCACCCAGCTAACGTTAAAGAAGTTACCTTGCAAAACTGAGTTATGCGAACACCATCTTCAGCCTGTCATTTTAACAGTAAACTCAGAAAACATACATGCATATTCTATGATTATTATAAAGTTTCACTTGTAAGTAGACTTCAGTTTTAGTTGAACATTGTTATCTAACACTATATTTTTTTCTGTTAGGTGCTGCTTCACTCTGCTACTGGTGGAGGATCAGGCTGACTGCAACCAGGTGGTCTATGGATGCAGCACACGTGAATTTCTAAATGGAGTGAATAAATGCACTTGTTTTTCAAACTGATAACAAGTCATAAGTTTGTGTAGCTTAAACCATACCTAGGCCTAGCCAAATTTATCCTGGCTGTAGATAAAGCAGAATATGAATTTCCCAAAATGACTATTACAGCACTGGTATTACTACTGTACTTAATTACAGTATGATCCATAAGTACTGTGATTAAAAATACAGTAGACAATTCAATACTGTATACATTACAGTAGTGTGTGCTGTAAAGTGGTTAAAAGAAATGAAAATTAGAATCAGCTAAGAGGTAACGGCAGGTCAAACTCTATGAAAATCGCAATCGGCCCAAAATTGCAATAGGTGCATCTCTACTTGTTATAGTTACTAAAATGATAGATAAGGAACCAGAAGCGAACACTCACAGATAGCTATAAAAACTGTGCCATCATCATACAACTAAAAACAACAAAATACTTTTATAACCCTTGAGCCAACTCCTTACTATGTTATCTAAATGGCGATGCGGTGTTTGTTTGCACCTCCAACAGCATGGCATACCTGGTTACCGCACAAAATGTCCACAAATGCCCATATGTTGAATTGGGCATTAGGACAGAAAAAGCACACCACAAGTAAGGTAATTTTTATAAATTTATTTAACGACAACATTTAGTTCTCGTCGACATTGACTGTCTGCAGACCTGTGAAGAGAAGACCAAGAACATAAGCATCAGCGGGACAAAACAATAATCAAACCACCATCCCAATTGTTTCCCTAATACTGAGCAAGTACATCAATATTGCCGGGGAGGTCATGGACTAATTGACCTCCATATATGGGGAGGAAGCTCACGTCTGTTTGCACACTGGAAAAAAAAAAAACCCTTAAAAAAACACATACACCTCACTAGCATCTGAGGGCAAGATGAAATCCCACTATTGTCCTCTTCATTTTCAGCGACCATGTAAAAATCAAATAAGAACAACTTAATTTTCTATAGCGCCTTTCAAGATACCCAAGGTCGCTTAACAAAAAAAGGAGGGGTTGGGCGAGGGGAGCTAGAGGCCATAGGCCTCAGTGTATAGGTGTGCTTTAAGGTGCTTTTGAACACAGCCAGAAGGGGCACTACGTAGGTCACAACCCCAGAAGGGGCACTATGGATGTCACAACCAGAGAGGGGTCACTATGTAGGTCACAACCAGAGAGAGAGGGCACTACGAATGTCACTTCATTCTTTTGGACAGCATGCATTTCACAGAGACCAATGTAGTCTTGCTGTCAAATCCATGATACTGGCTTTGCTTACATTTATCTCCAAAGGACGGCACAGCAGTGTCAATAATCAAGGTCTGGAGACACTCACCTTTGTACGTGGTAACAGGAACGTACGTAACCAATGTGTACAGTTTGTTGGGAGAGTCTTCGTCCTCATTGCGCTTCCTAGACAGGCGAACGCGCATGCGGTAGGGGACGTTCCTAGAGGAGTGCAGAAGCAGCGAAGACAAAAAACCCATCATCTCGAGACACTGATCACACATACACACTTCAAAACACCACATCTGTGGAAGAGTGCCAGAGCTACACATTACACATGAAGATTACAGATACAGAATTACTGAGTATGATGTACGAGATGTGATATATATATATATATTAGTGACGGAAAAGGAGACCATTGCAGGGTTGATCCAACATCTGCCCACAACCATCTCGGACAACTTGTTCCTTACCTCACACCTTTGGCCCAGACAGCCTTGTTGAGACGGGTGTCAATGCGGACGTCAGGCGTTCCCATCTCCTTCATAGCAAACTTGCGGATCTCTTTGATGGCACGAGGAGCCCTCCTCTTGAATGAGCTACAGAAACAAAGTTGAATTTAGACATATGACCAGGAAAGAGGGGCAAGGCTACATAGATCTGGTAGTCAAGCAAGCACACACAACTAGGTGTGTTGAATTCATTAAATAGAATGTGTTGTCAGTCTGGTGCAAAATCTGCATTACCCAGCATGTTAATACTCACATCACCGTCAGACTGTTCAACGATGCTTATACTTACATTCCATGGATGCGCTTGTGGACGTTGATGGTGTATTCCCGGGTCACCACCTCATTGATGGCTGAACGTCCCTTCTTCTTCTCACCCTTCTTGGTAGGAGCCATCTAATAACATTAAAAGACTAGCAGTCAATATCAGCTCGTTACAGTCCTTCGGAATTTACCCAACATTACATCCTCAAGGGGTAACGTGCAACTCAAGACACGGATGTCTCTTACAGCGGGGTTAAGAATATTCGCTAACTACCTCGGAGTGCAAAAGCCTGTATTGACTCCACCAACACCCTGCAGAAACTCTCATTGAGACATTAAGTTACATAGTTAATACTTCACCAGAATTGTGCGTTTTCTTCTTAACATGCTAGAGCGGCTAGCATAACAAGGCTTCTGTTAGCTAAATGTATCACGGCCAATGCTGACAGATAGGCCAGATTGTTCACAAATAGGTAATTGCCCGAATAATACATTTAAAAACTTCCCCAGCTACATACGAGTCGACCCACAATATGCTTTATATTGAATGAATACTAAAAACAATTCTGCAAATACGCTTCCATAAATCAAACTAGCCATCTTGCGAGAGTTGGACAAACGAACCAGACCTGGCCAAAAGTTTAACTTGTCTAAACGAATTAGGGACTCCAACACCAAAATAATCAGACCTTGTGAGAGATTATACATTAACCTTTGTATTTTGTGACTTTAATTCATTCAAAATAAATTATTTCACTAACGATGAAGCTGGATTTTAACATATGAAGTTGATTCTGACAACATACCTCGAACGGGGAATAGCAGAAAGGAAGTAGAAAGGGATTGTGGGTAAATGTAAACCCAACAATCGGCGTTTCTTACCGGGTCAAACATGGCATTGTTAAAGTAAAAGTCACGACGCGGTCTCCTAGAACCATAAACAATATAGTAATATAAACAGCAAAATGATTTATATGCTGGGAGTTTCACTTCATTCAAGAACTATTGTTTGGGATGTAGGCTATAGAGACAGGATAAGAAAAGGGCAAAGGTAATCTAAAATAAGTTTTTTTTTTTTTTTTTTAAACCTACAATTGTGGGGCTGTCTCCATCATCAGATAGTAAAGTTGATCTTTGGCCAGCTACAACATACACTACAAAATCCTTGGTGTTTAGACATTCATCATTCTTTGTCCTTTACTCTGGCCACATTACTACATGTTGGAAACTGACATGATGAACTGTGACATAATGACAATTCTGTGGTTAGACCAGTTGGGCTTTGAACTTTTATTTTAGTGTAAAATAGCTATATGCGCTACCCGGAAGTGCTAGGGCTGTTACAGGAACAGCCTGATTTAAAAAAATGACTTTGACTTCTAATAGTTACTCTTTTGCTGGCCTAACAATTAGTTGAATGCAATATTTTCTGTATTGTTTACATGAATTATTCGAGGACAGTTAAGTAATTTTGTATTTGGATTTGTGGAAATCATGATTACGCGGACTTTATGGCACATGTGCTTGAAGACTGGAGGCCAGCCTTGGTTCACGTTACGATTTCACAGCACAGTGCCAGCTGTTTTTGAAGATGGCAGTAAAGCAGGCTTCATCATCAAATCAGTGTCAACAAATATTTTTGAAAATTTGGCTTTGGAGGATTGGATTCACGATAACATAGATCTTCAAAAGCGAAGCATACTCTATATCTGGAGGAACACACCGACCGTTGTTATCGGCAGACACCAAAACCCATGGCAGGAATGCAATCTCAAAATGATGAGAAATATTGAGATACCACTTGCAAGGAGACGCAGTGGGGGTGGCACGGTTTTCCACGATTTGGGCAACATTAACATGACGTTCTTTACGTCTAAGAAAAAATACGACAGACACAGAAATCTCTCTGTAGTGACCAACGCCTTAAAAAAGCTGCGACCAGAGCTAGATGTGCAGTCAACTGAGAGATTTGATATCTTACTCAATGGACAGTACAAAATCTCCGGAACTGCTGCCAAACTGGGTCGCAATTCTGCCTATCATCACTGTACGTTGCTGTGTTCTGCAGATCGATCTGTGCTGTCATCAGTACTTAAAAGTTCTTCTCAGGGAATCAAAAGCAATGCAACTCCAAGTGTTCCATCTCCTGTGAAAAACCTTTTTGACGAAGACTCTACTTTGGACTCTGACACCATTATGACAGCTCTGGCGTGTCAATACAACGATGAATTTGGATACGATAGTGTTGTTTACGCTGTTCATCCAGGTGACGAGGAGTGTTGGCCAGGTATTCAGAACATGGCCCAAGAACTTCAGACTTGGGAGTGGGTTTACGGGAAAACCCCTAAGTTTAGTGTTTGCACTAGTTTCGATATCCAAAGTGAGTCATCAAGAGCCAATGTCATGTTAAATCTGGACATAAAGAATGGTATCATAGAAAACTGTGTAATAGGCATGACCACAGAGTGGTTGCCGAAAAATCTATTGGAAGAGTTTAGCTCATTTGTAAAGGGGTGCAAGTTCTGTCCGAATGAAATGCCAGCGCTGGTCGCAGCGTTCTTGAGAACAGCACCCATGGGTGCAGAATCGTCTTCCAAAATGTATAGCCTGTGTGAGAAATTCGTTGAAAACATGTGATGGAATATAAATAAACGTATGAAACGTATAAAAGCAAACCCATGGTTCATTTCCCTATACATGTGGGCTGATGGATTCAGTCATGCATTGTGTTGTCCTTCCTTCCATCTGTCTGTAATGTAGGCCTATGGGGACTGTCCTTATGCTAGCTTCGTCCTTATGCTTCAGATTCCCATACCTAGGTTTAGTATTCTTCCGATGAATGTAGGCTATATGCCTATACATGTAAATAGGCTAAATTAAATTTAACATAGGCAACTTAAATCAGAGTGAAAGTGAGGTTAAAATGTTATCAACAACACAACTAGAGGATCTCGGTGCAAGGTTTACAGTATATACAGGTTTCCTGGTAGCTTATGTTGAGAATTATAAGAATATGTGAAAAAGGACTTACTTGAGCCTTGCATTCTACTTTCCCATTGAATCGGGAATGGGTCATTCACAAACAAGCGCGCAAAGTTTACGTGCGAAAATGTCCTGTTTAAAGAGCGCCTGCGCAATTTTTCTGCGACCAACCATATGTGCTGCTGTGAGCCAAGCTATCGGTTTGCAACGAGGAGGCATATTGAAGCTCAGAGAGAATGGGGAAGAAACAGAAAAATAAAGGCGAGGACAGGTACAATATGTGTTTTATGTTTATCAACCATATCCTCGCTGATACAAACACATAATTGATGCTAATGTTATCCATCTATATGAAGTTGATATTGGCATTCGCTAAATGTATCACTGGCTAGCTATGCGGCTAATTAACTAGCATAGCTAACCATGAGTTCATGTGGTGGTCGGGTAGCCGCTTCGATAAGCTACCGCTAGGCCTTATTCTTACTGCAACCCAGGTACCTTTATTGACTTTTGGCCACTGCTAGTGAAATGCCAGCCTGTTCATAATTAAAAGAATGATTGTGTTACAAGATTTGTAAATAACAACGCGTTACAAAACCTACAAGGAGACTGTTAGCTAAATGTTTAACCGTAGCTAGCAATGATTGCAGCGTAATGTTAACTTGTTGTAGCTAGCCTGCTGAAGTGCCCTTATGGATGAGCACGTCAGTTAGCTAGATGTTAGCCTTATGGTGTCACTACAGTCAGGTTGTCAGATAACTTAGCGATCTGTCTTCATCCCACTAGGAAATAGCTTTCAGGCTATGTTAAACCATTCCACAAAACGATGGAAGGTGGGTAACATTAAGGTACGGCGATAGCGTAACCCTGACACTAGTCATATCTTCTTAGTCGGAATGACACTTTACTGGCGTAGGGCAGGGAAACCTCGACTCATCCTGCTCGTGTGCAACATCATCTTTTTTCATTGTTCTGCCAACGTTGACTGGCATTGTTTGGTTTTTGCGAACACTAGGATGGCATTTTTGCACCTTTGTCTGTTTAGATGGGCTCAACGTCATCGGGGTCATCGGGTAACGGTAGGGGCTGACTGATTTTAGGTAGACTATCCTTTAAAAAAAGGTAACATGATCCAAGGATATTTTGAATGCAGGGTACAAGAACACATTTTTTAAGAATAGCTTTCTACTGAAAATGACACTGTAGTCACCGTTCTTGCACTGAATAAAATGTATGGCTCTCGTAGAAAAATGCTGAATCCTAGAGTGAATGTTGGTCTTGTCATTGATTTATTGAATGTAGCTAATTTGTGTTAACTCAGGCCTCTGGAATTGTCACCTCTCTTCACCTTACCATCTAATTGTTTGCAAATAGCCAATACAGTTATATGAATCCGTACTGGCTTAATCTGTGATGCTACTCGACATAGCTTCATTTGGTATGGTACCACCAGAGTGAGCATTTTATTGTCAGGAATGTAGTAAGTATTCTAATGTATCTCCCTTCAACAGTTGAATGTGTGACCCAGCATCATGTTGACGGATGTGTGTTTGTGGACTGATTGCCAATTTCCTTGTGAATCAGCAGTGCCTTGGCCCATAGCCAAGTCCAGATCCTCCCCTGTGTCTCCCCAACGCTTGATGTGGCTTCGGATATAATATTATGGATCTGTACTGTGTCAAGACCCAGTGTTGTTGTGGTTGAACTTTGTTTGAATAAGAAAAAAAGAAAAATGAATAAAAAATATAGCTGCACACTGCACTTTTTGTTATTCATAGTTAGTTGTACTTTGGGAAGTGGCTAAACCCAACAGTATAACTTGACAAGGTGTGCTGTGTCCTATGTCCGATTTAGTTGTTCCCCATTTCCCATGTCAATAACATAACCTATCAGGGCTATATTTAGTCTGAGTCCAATGCCTAGAGTAAACAGATAAAAGGCTAAGACAACTGGGTACTCAGAGCCTTTGCTGGACTTGGTTAAGTTGATTAGTTACTAGAGCGTGTTAGGCCACTGCACTGCCCTGAGCTGGAAAGTGCCTGTTCTCTTTGCCTTGGCTGCCAGTGCTCAGCCTAACGGGTGCTAATGGCTTGCTGCTCTCACCCACATGTTGGCAGAGCACCAGGAGTCAGCAGGAAGGCCAAGATGCTGCTGCTGGTTCACACAGCAGGCTGTGCAGTTGGGGTCCTGCTCACGGGCCGGCACGGTCAGGGTGCCTGACGGAACAGGGAACTGATGACATTGGCTTCTGTTCAGAGATAGTTTTTATATGCATTGTTACACCAAGTAATGGATGATGTGGAACAACGATTGTAAAAAAGGAAGCAACTGCACACTCTGTTTCTAGATGCAGTAGCCTGTTTTAATTTGCTAACATTTGGACTTAGGCATCCTTTTTCATGTCTTAAAAATATTTGTGTACGTGCACTCTTCCTGGCGAACAATGTTTGTAACCATTATGTAAACATGTAAAGGTCCATATTCAAGGTGCATTCAAGGTACTTTTATTACCTGTGAATAGAAGTTATGCTGCAGATTGATTAACAGCTATCCCAACTCTGATATTGAACTTGACTGAGTAGTGGAAGTGGGCTGAATGTGTCTGTATGTGTGCAACAAAGTAAACACAAAGACTAATGGAAATGACTTCTCCTTTTGGGCTCCTAGTTCATACTCTCATCAGGCGTTTAGACCTGTATTGGGTATGATCTCATCAGGCCTTTAGACCTGTAAAGCGGTTCCCTTAGCCAGGGGTTATTGGGTATGTGGCAGCCTGGGGGGCTGGAGCTTTGGATTTACATCAGCCAGTGTGATGGGAGGCGGCCTTGTGTGAGAGGTGCTTTCCTGCTGATGCAACAGGCCTGCAAGGAGCTGCACACACCCCTCTATATAAGCCAGCAGGCTCCTTACCCCTTCATTTTCTCCAGAGCTGATGACCTGCCCTTGGTAAGAACAAGGCCTCACGTCTCCGGGGATGACCTGTGTCTTCACTTTGTTTGTGTGGGTGTTTGTTTATATGTGTGAGGGCTGCAGTCCAGGCAGCTCTGTGTAAGTTGGCCAGTGGTGATGTGTGGTGCATTGTGGAGAGTGAGTGGCGCCGTGAGAGATTATATCAAGTGTTCAGATTGCAGGTGTACGGCCACATGTGATTGTGTGCCAGGTGTGTGTTTCACACATATCTGAGGCTGTGGCTTGAGCCAGTCCTCTCTGCCAAGTGGTTGCACAAGTTTATTGTACAGCATGAGAGCAGTTTCTTGTGCTCGCCTCATCAGCCACAAGCCAGTGTTTTATTAGCATCGCAAATTGGTGATTATTGGTTATCATAGTCGTTATTATCTTTGATTGATTATTATTAACTTTGATTGATTATTATTACTTTGATTGTTCTGCAGCACATGTCTGATGTCAGATGAGATGCACTTAGCTTTTGATATAAGTTTGCTGTGATGTTTTTGTGTTTCAGTGCCAAAGATGACATTGACATCGATGCCCTGACTGCTGAGATTGAGGGAGCGGGAGCAGCTAAAGACCAGGGCAAAGGAAAAGGCAAAAAGAAGAAGGGCAAACAGAAAGAAGAGTTTGAGTAAGTCTACCTGCCCTACCTGCCCCCCCTCCCCTCCCCTGCCCTCCCTCCCCTCCCCTCCCTCCCCTGCCCTCCCTCCCCTCCCCTCCCCTCCCCTCCCTCCCCTCCCTTAACTCCTACCCCCCCCCTCCCTCTCCTGACCCCAACCCCACTGCCACACCTTTCATTCCACTAGTCACTACCTTTTCACAACCCACCACACACTTGCACTACACTCTCAAACAACACTTCACCCACTTTCAGTCCTCCCACACTCACTTCCAACATCACAGACTCATCTCAGCCTTCCGTAAAAACAAAAACCTTCAAGACCTCCTCATTAGATCACGGTTCTCCAGGAAGCCCCCACTCAAGCCATCACCACAGGACTCCTTCTTCAAACCACAACACTTCATCACTAACCTTCACTCACACCTTTCTGCCCCTAACACACCCCTCTCACTAGACACCACAAATGCTGTCTACATCATCACATGCAATAAATGTCATTTACAGTATATAGGAGAAACAGGTCACTCAATCAAAACCAGACTCAAACAGCATCTATACACCATTTCTAGGAACTCACGCACCACCCATATAGTCACACATTTCCAGCAACACAGCACTGCACACCTTGGCATTTGTGGTCTCGAGAGCAACCCCGGCTGGACCCGAGCACAGAGGCAACGAGCAGAACGGAGCTGGATAAATAAACTTCACACTTTCTTCCCCCTTGGTCTCAATTAATCCACTCCTCTGTTTCCTTCTGCTTCTCAATAAAGCTACATCTTTCCTTCCCCTTTTCTCCCAGGTCCTGTCTTATTTATTTATTTATTTATATATATATAAAAAAACTGTTATTACTTTGTTATTACTTCCCCCCCCCCTCTCTTTTTAGTCTATTAAGTTCTCCACCCCAGTTCACCCCATCTTTTCCACTCCCCCCTAGACTAACCCAGGACTTTTACCTTTTATTATTTATTTTCACCTGACACAATTTAGATATGTTTACTTTTTATTTCTGCAGTGTCGTGTTTATTTTCAAAGGTTGTTTCTTATGAATTTTACACTTTTGATTTTTAGCACTTATAGCACTCTTGATTTCTAGCACTTATAACACTGGTTTTAGTCTATCTCTTACTCCCAGCCCCATTTCTATGCACTTACTTTTTTCTTTTTCCTTTTAGCCCCAGTCCCTAGTTTTAACCCCACCCAGCTGCTTGGCCCAAACCCCAACCCCTAAACCTAACCTCCAGCCCCCACCCCTTAACCTAACCCCCAGCCCCCACCCCTTAACCTAACCCCCAGCCCCCACCCCTTAACCTAACCCCTCAGCCCCCACCCCTTAACCTAACCCCCATCCCTAAACCTAACCTCCAACCCCCACCCCTTAACCTAACCCCCATCCCTAAACCTAACCTCCAACCCCACCCCTTAACCTAACCCCCATCCCTAAACCTAACCCTCCACCCCTTAACCTAACCCCCATCCCTAAACCTAACCTAGGGTTATTTACATATTATTATATTATTTTATTTTGACAGTTGACCTTTTTCATACCCTTATTCCCTTCCTTGTTGGTGTGGTTGGATCCAATCGGCCAGTGCACTCAGTCACCCACTCCACCAAATATCATGTTCCCCTAATCCTACCCTCCCCTCCCCTCCCCTCCCTTAACTCCTACTCCTACTCCTTTTGTCGGTGATGTTCACACTGTGTTTGCGTTTCCCTGCAGTGAGGATGACATTCAGAAAGAGCTCGAGGAGCTGTGTTTGGAAACGCAGGGAGGAAAAGCCAACAAAGACGCAGTAAAGGTGAGAAATAGAAAGAGCTTTTCTAGTGCA